>NC_133819.1:114732435-115035465 GCF_047830755.1 Zonotrichia albicollis | reverse complement strand
GCTCACAGATGTTGCAAAAGCCGAGGAAAAAGTCAAGGAGGAAGACTTCACTTGGAGGGGAAGATGTGAGGAACATGCCATTGATACTTTGGGGAAAAGAATACAATCAAGAAAATCCTCCCAAAGTCAAAGCCATCAAAACCGTATGCCATCAAGTGCAGGCACATGCAGCAAAGCCTGCCTAAATCGATCTCTGCTGAAGGCCAAAGCAAATTAGAAGGACTTACAAACACTGAGGAATGGAGATTCCATCCAAGCAATTGCAATTGGAGGAGAAAAAAAACAAATGTGGGAAATTTGGGAAAAAAGTGACTACAACAAACTTGACCGGGGTTCTATCAGGTGCAGTGCATAGGACCAAAAGATGCCAAAACTAAGCTCACAGATGTTGCAAAAGCAGGGGAAAAAGTCAAAGAGGAACACACCACTTGGAGGGTAAGATATGAGGGACATGCCATGGACACTTAGGAAAAAAAGAAAAAATCAAAGAAAATCTTGCTCAAAGTCAAAGTCATGAAAAGGCATGGCATGCCATCTAGTGCAGGGACATGCACCAAAGATTCCTCTCTTGGTCCCCATTGAAACCGCAAGATTCCGTTTCCCTTCCCGAAATGTTGCGGTGTGTTGCAATGTCCTGTTTTACCTTCTCTCTTCCCCCTCGTCCCTCGCTGAGTTTGCCCTGTCAATCAGGCTAACATACCAGCAAGGCGTCGTGTGATTGGCCCGTGTAGGTGTCCCTAGTCCCTTGAGACCCTGCCCCTTCACCTGGTTGGTGGCTCACCTGTCCCCTCCCCTTCCCCTGCCCTGAGCTTAAAAGGTTAATGAGACCATGCGGCCTCTATTCTGTTGGAGGAATTGCCCCGGCTCAGACCTCTGTACCCGTGGAATAAACATCTGGATATAACCCTCCAGCAGAATCCACTCCTTCCTTCTCTTCACCATCGCCAGAAGCTCTCTCCTGAGGTAAACGGAGTCCTGACAAGCCTGGACTTGCGTCTGTGCCCCGCAGCTCTCTCCAGCAGCCAAGATATCTGTGGGGTAAAACACCACAGTGCTGCCTTTGGCCCAGCAGCGAGGGTCAGAACTGGCCCAGGCACCATCTAACTGGTTATATTGGGATTCATATTCCAATATATTGGCGTCCCTGAGCGGGCAAAGCGACTTTGCAGCCCTAGAACGGACTCGCAGTACCTCAGAGAAGTTTCTGCCAGCCGTGCATCCAGCTGAAAGGAGCCTGGCTTCAAGACTCCCAGCTAGAGACTTTGGGAATATTACCAGAAGAAGTTTCGTGGACTGTTCGGCGCCTTCTGGAAAGTCCAGCTTCATTGTGGTGAGCAGATTTTCCAGAGGGAGAAAAGGGTAGCTTCTCTTGCACCCAGAGAGAGGTCCTTTTCCGGTGGAGACCTGCCTGCCTAGACCCAGCCTACAGCTTCCATTTCAAGTGAGTATGTCTGCTTTCGGTAGAGCAGAAGCTCAAAAACAGACTCTGCCGCGACTCTGTTTCTTTTTGCCTTTGCATTTTTGGCTGCGCAGCCCCACAGAAGAGAATTCATAGCGTTCTAGCTTTAGTTTTCTGCTGCGTGTTTCACTGTGTTTTAGAATTCGCGCCAGAGCGGGATCGCTCTCTGCCCTTCCCCTCCGGCTCAGCAGCGTGCTCGGACACGTGTGAGGAGACTCTCTTTCTTTCTCGGTGCGGGGGAGGGGGGAGGACTCTCTTTCCACGTGGCCGGGGCATCTGCGGGGTCGGGAGTGCTCTTTGCACACGCGGCGGCGGGGGGCCCCCCCGGTTTCGGCTGCCACGTGGAGTGGCTGTGTCTGCTCCGTGGGGGGGCTGCATTCCATGGCGGTGGAGGCTTTGTTTCTGCCTCGGCTCGGCAGGGCGTGCCCTGCTGCTGCTGCCCGGGAATTTTAAAAGCAGTATATACAGCTGCATTGTGAAGCTTTTGTCTGCTCGTTATCGCTTTCTATCTGTGGTTTTTTTAGAAATTGGTAGCTGATTTTAGCTTTGTTTTTAGTCAGGCGGGATTAAGTACTTTGCTTTTTACATCTAACATGGGTTCCAAACTTAGCATTGTACAAAGGGGAGTGTATTATAATATTGTTAGCATTTTAGTCAAAAGTAATGTGAAATTCTCTAAAGGAAAATTGAAACAGTTTATAAGATGGCTTTTTCTGCAGTTCCCAAACATTTCCCCTGAAGAAATCCACAATATTCAATTCTGGGATAAAGTTGGGAATGAATTGATAACCTTAGGACAATCTGGGAAATCACCCTCAGCTAAATTTGTGTTCTGGAGTTTACAAATTCGAACAGCATTGCTCAAACAAAAGGAAATGGAGAAAAAGCCAAATGTAAAGCCATGTACCTCTGCTCTCCCTGTTTCTCCTTGCTCTAAAACCCCTAAACCTCTTTCCCCAAAACTTGGTATTTTAAAGAGTGCAAACTCATTGGGAAGTCGGCTCCCAGAGTGTGCAAGAATACCTGAGTTGTTTTGTTCACAAAGCCCTGGCCAGGCTGCGTGGCTTTCCCAACCCCCTGTATCCCCTCCTCTAAAATCCCGAGCACGTGTTAGCTTTTCGGAGAGCAGTGATGTCCAAAATGGCCCCCAGTCCCTAGGGAGTGAACAAGATGGTGGATGCCACGTGGCATCTTCCCAAACCTGGTCTTCTTCTTCCCAAAATCCTCTTAAGCACTCCAAAATTCCATCCCCATCCCCCTCTCCTCCTGTTCCTCGTGACACCTTCCCCCCTCCCCCCGCCTTTCCTGCAGTACCCTCAGCTCCGCCCCTCTACTCCTCCCAGGGGGCATCTGCTGACGTGATGTCACCAGGCGTCCCCGCCCCCTGTTCCCACGGTATCCCCGCCCCCTGCCAGTCCCTTGACCCCGCCCCTTGTTCCCACGGTATCCCTGCCCCCTGCCGGCTCCCTGTCCCCGCCCCCTCCCCGGGTTCCCACGGTGGAGACACACCCACTGCCTGTCCCCAAACCTGTAGCTGTGATCCCAATGCTTCTGATTCAAGGGATACAGAGCAGGGTACAGCAGATCCAAGGCATAGTCCCATGTTGTCACTAGCTCCTGTTACGTTTCAGCCTGCAGCTCAAGCTGGAGCAGCTCCAACTGCTAATTGGAGCTCCTTTGGACGACAATTGATTAAGGAGATCTGTAAATCTCATAAGGAATATGGTCCACACTGTCCATATTTCCGTGGCCTTTTAAATTCTGAATTAAGTAGTACTGTTGTAATTCCACATGATTTAAACCAGCTTTTTTCATGTCTCATGACATCCACGGAATTCAAATTATGGGAATCAGCATTGAAACAACTGCTAAAAGATGCTCTCCCAGGCTTACAGGCTGATCCAAACACAGCAAAAGACAACAGTGGTAACCCTATCACCATGGAGCACCTCTGTGGTGAGGGTCAATGGTCTTCTCCCTCAGTCCAAGCTGCTGCAATTCCTGCAGAAACACTTGAGAAAGTAAAAGAAGCAGCTGAAAAAGCATTCTTTTCCCTCCAACCTGAGGGGCCTTTTGAGCCCTATAGTAAAATCAAACAACTACTATCAGAGCCTTTTTTGAAATTTGTAGAAAGGCTAACTAGAGCCATTGAAATACAGGTTAAAAAGGAAAATGCTAGGGAAGCAATTTTAGAAGAAATAGCGTTTACAAATGCAAATGAACAGTGTTGAGCGGCAATCCTGAGCCTTCCTATGGAACCTTCCCCCACATTAAAAGATATGCTTCTAGTCTGTAACAGGAAAGTGCCTCTGATGACTGTGGCTGAAGACACCAGACCAAGGCTGCTGCCAAGACCACTCTAGCGTGTCGCTGTTGCCAGCCCTACATCCTTTCCCTCAGCACAGCAGTACCCTGGGCAGCAGCGGAGACCAGCAATGGTTGAGCCCACTAAACCATGCCTGCTTTGTAATAACCTAGGACACTGGAGTAACCAGTGCCCCCTGAAAAAGGAATTTGATGAATTTAGAAATGGCAGGGGAGGAGAACTACAAGCCCTCGCTGGGGGTCAACAACAAAAAAACGAAGAATAAAGCGCCAGCCTGCCAGGCGTGCAGACATAAAAAGAGCAGGCCAAGAGAATAAGGGTAGCAAAACAAATCAAGCGCGCGATAATATTAACATTTGTGTAAGTGAAGCAGGTGCTTCAAAGACCAAGTCTGCTAGTCCACTGTTGAAAGTGAAACAAAATAACCTTTGTTGTGATTTAAGTGATTCTGTATTAACCGCATCTTCTGTCAATGAGCCTTACAGGTTGCAGCTGACAGAGTCACTCCACCTGAAGGACACTGACTGGCATTTTGTTTCTGTAAATCCTGAACAGAAGGGTACTTGGAACCAAATTTGTTGTAAGTACATCATCACTGGGGACACCCACATACCACAAGAGATCAAAATTGCTCCAGGAATGACAACATCAGATCCCAAGCAATTTGTTCTCAGCCTGCACTGTTTCCACCCACCCCTGTTTCTTCCCAAGGGACAAATTGTTGCTCAAGCTATCCCTGTGCCATCTTTACCTGAAAATGTCAATAAACAAGGGCCCACAGTCGCCCGGGTCCAAGTTATTGGGACAGATAAACCCAAATTGTGGTGCAATGTCAGTGGGGGTGGGGAGTCTAAATGCATTGAGATGCTTGTATTGATATTAAAGATTGTTTTTTCCAAATCCCATTGCACCCTGATGATGCACCGCGTTTGGCATTCTCTGTCCCTTCTATCAATTCAGAAGCTCCTATGAAAAGGTACCATTGGACCGTTCTTCCTCAGGGATTAAAGGTATCTCCAGCTATCTGCCAGTGGTATGTCTCTTCCCTGCTTTCCCCAGTGCGTGCAGCTGCAGAGAAGGCCATCATCTATCATTATATGGATGATATCCTTGTGTGTGCCCCCAATGATGATTTACTAACACATGCGCTTGACCTAACGATCAATGCATTGATTGTTGCAGGGTTCGAGCTCCAGGAAAAGAAAATTCAAAAGATGCCACCCTGGAAGTATTTGGGCTTAGAAATTGGAAATAGGACCATTGTTCCTCAAAAACTAGAAATCAATCCAAGGATCAAGACCCTTGCGGATGTCCACAAGTTGTGTGGGTCTTTGAACTGGGTAAGACCATGGCTTGGTCTGACTAATGAAGACCTTGCCCCTCTTTTCAATTTATTGAAAGGGGGAGAGGACCCAGGTGCTCCTAGGTCTATTACCCCAGAGGCACGGAAAGCTCTAGAAAAGGTTCAGATTGCAATGTACAGGCTTTTGGACGGCAGAAATATGTTCATGTTAGTGTAGATACCTTTTCTGGAGCGGTCTATGCTTCTGCCCACACAGGAGAATCATCTATTGATGCTATTAAGCACCTCTTACAAGCTTTTTCTTTCATGGGCATCTCCAAGGAGCTGAAAACTGATAATGGGCCTGCTTATAAATCCAAGGAATTCGGGAGCTTCCTGCAGCAATGGGGAGTAGAGCATAAAACTGGCATCCCCTACTCCCCTACAGGTCAAGCCATTGTAGAAAGAACTCACTGTGATATTAAAAGGGTCCTGGACCAGCAACAACAGGTTCTGAAGGTAGAACCTCCCCACATCCGGTTATCCAGGGCACTATTCACAATCAATTTTCTGAATTGTTCTTTTGACAGCCTGAACCCACCCATCCTACGCCACTTTGGGGGGAGCAGTCACAGGTTGATGAAAGAAAAACCTCCAGTTTTAGTAAAGGACCCTGAGACTTGGAAAATGGTGGAACCTTACAAATTGGTTACTTGGGGACGTGGATACGCCTGTGTGTCCACCCCCTCTGGTTTAAGGTGGGTTCCTTCCAAATGGGTAAAGCCCTATGTTCCCAAGGTCTCAGAGAAATCTGCAGAAGCACCCCAAGTTGCTCATGCTGCCTGGAGAAGAAAACGCCGCATGCGTTCTCTGGAAGAAATTCCATTTAAGCCTCCTATCTGGAATAGCTTGTAATATATGTCTGTCTCAAGTTCCTTGTACCAGTTTAGATCCCACTGTTCGTGTGAAGCCTCGAGATGCCATGAGACCGAGCCTGCTTCTCGTCCTACTCGTGATCATCCCACCTGCGATCTCCTACCGCAGCCCAAACCACATATGGACTACCTTGACAAAGGCTCTCAGACATCAACAAAGAAACTGACAACGGGCTGAATGGACTGTTCAATGGCTGGAGACTCTCGGGCTGGTTGGGATCTATTCTGAAAACTGTAATTTTAGTGCTGTTTATTTTACTTGTAGTTATTGTAGTTTTTAGCATTGTTTTTGGAGTAATCAGACGCATGGTTCTCAAGTTAATCTCAAGCTCATCTCCCCCTCCTGAAGTCTACCATTTGGAAGCCCTCAGTGCTCCAGTGGATGACCTGGAAGCCTCAGTAGAAAACACTGACCCTCCTGTAGAAGAAGAACCGATTTACCAACCATGGTTTGGCAATCATTCTGCACCATAAACACAGTCCTCTTCTTTTTAAACAAAACTAGGGGGAGTTGTTGCGGTGTGTTGCAATGTCCTGTTTTACCTTCTCCCTTCCCCCTCGCCCCTCGCTGAGTTTGCCCTGTCAATCAGGCTAACATACCAGCAAGGCGTCGTGTGATTGGTCCCTCCGGCCTGGGGGACATTGGCCCGTGTAGGTGTCCCTAGTCCCTTGAGACCCTGCCCCTTCACCTGGTTGGTGGCTCACCTGTCCCCTCCCCTTCCCCTGCCCTGAGCTTAAAAGGTTAATGAGACCATGCGGCCTCTATTCTGTTGGAGGAATTGCCCCGGCTCAGACCTCTGTACCCGTGGAATAAACATCTGGATATAACCCTCCAGCAGAATCCACTCCTTCCTTCTCTTCACCATCGCCAGAAGCTCTCTCCTGAGGTAAACGGAGTCCTGACAAGCCTGGACTTGCGTCTGTGCCCCGCAGCTCTCTCCAGCAGCCAAGATATCTCTGGGGTAAAACACCACAGTGCTGCCTTTGGCCCAGCAGCGAGGGTCAGAACTGGCCCAGGCACCATCTAACTGGTTATATTGGGATTCATATTCCAATACCGAAAGGAAATGAAATTTCCTTTCGGGAAGGGAAACGGAATCTTGCGAATGCGAAAAGAAAGGCTAACAAACACTCTGGAAAGGAGATAGGATCAAATGAAATGCAATTGAAAAAAAGCAGAAAATTGGGAGACTTAGTCTCTTCAAAAAATCGTTTATGAGGAAATGAGCTGCAGAGCAAAGGACCAAAACATGCTAAAACTAAGCTCACAGATGTTGCAAAAGCCGGGGAAAAAGTTAAGGAGGAAGACTTCACTTGGAGGGGAAGATGTGAGGAACATGCCATTGATACTTTGGGGAAAAGAATACAATCAAGAAAATCCTCCCAAAGTCAAAGCCATCAAAACCGTATGCCATCAAGTGCAGGCACATGCAGCAAAGCCTGCCTAAATCG
The DNA here is from genome assembly GCF_047830755.1 of Zonotrichia albicollis. Taxonomy (NCBI): domain Eukaryota; kingdom Metazoa; phylum Chordata; class Aves; order Passeriformes; family Passerellidae; genus Zonotrichia; species Zonotrichia albicollis. The sequence continues at coordinate 115,028,011 of NC_133819.1, read as the reverse complement.
ATCTCTGCTGAAGGCCAAAGCAAATAAGAAGGACTTACAAACACTCTGGAATGGAGATTCCATCCAAGCAATTGCAATTGGAGGAGAAAAAAAAGGAATGTGGGAAATTTGGGAAATTAAATGACTACAACCAACTTGACCGTGATTCTATCAGGTGCAGTGCAAAGGAGCAAAACATGCGAAAACTAAGCTCACAGATGTTGCAAAAGCCGGGGAAAAAGTCAAGGAGGAAGACTTCACTTGGAGGGGAAATGTGAGGGAGATACCAATGAGACTTTGGAGAAAAAAAAAAATCATGAAAATCCTCCCAAAGTCAAAGCCATCAAAACCGTATGCCATCAAGTGCAGGCACATGCCGCAAAGCCTGCCTAAATCGATCTCTGCTACCCAGCAGGGGTGTCTTAGTAGCCCAGATTTCCTCCCACAGGGAGCTGCTGCCACTGGGGCATGCTGTAGGTCTTCCATCTAATAAGAAACATAAATATACATTGCAGTATTGGAGGGACTCTAGCAACACCTGAGCCTGTAATATTCTATAAAGACAGCTTGCACTGTTGGCTATTCATTTATGACAATCACACTAGCTGTATCCAAGCCCATTGCACTACTTACAGCTCCTGAGGACTCTGGTGAGTATTTAAAGTATTAAGCTACTTTCTCCTTATTAGAATCATACAGCTTTTCTTTTCATCAATATACACCTTAAAAATTGAATATTTTGGACTTATATTCTCTAAATAAAATCCCCAGTTTTCTTTAAGGACTTGAGAATTTCAGTTGAGAATCTCTTCCCTTACTGCTCTGCCTAGTGTCTGAACTAAAAATTTGAATCTGAGAGCATAAGGTAATTTTAATGTAGGATTAACCCAAACTAGTTCTATGATTTCAGCACACTTTGTTCAACCAATACCTGTTAAAAAGTACTAATCTCCATTTAAAAAAAATATATAAGGATTCATGTTATTTTATATATATTTTACAATAAGAGAAACAGTATTTTTGTTTGCCTTTGCTGATTTGTATTATCTTCGAACACAGTGTCCAAATTAGCTCTTGGGAACATGGTTTTTTATTCTTTAACTCTGGTTTAGGAAAACAGTGATGGTTTGTCAGTGAAGAACCAGTGCCATCTCGGGGCTGAAAGCTGAAAGGAAGGGAAGTGTCCAAAATATTAAACACAGTCTGGGCATAATAGGAACCACGGACAGGAAAATGCAAATGGGGAAGAATTTTCCAGCTAATGAAAACAGTGTGAAGCAGAGTACAGAGACACACAAATCCTTGCCCAGAGGCTGCTGGGGCTCCTCGGGGCTGCCCTGGTTTGAGGAATGGGGTGCAGGAGAGTTGGCCTCTGCAAACTGACACAGCTGCTTCTCTATGTCAGGGATACCGGCCCTGGGGGCTGACTGACTGCAAGTGGGAATGTGCAGGACCTGCTGTGTCTGCATCCAGACATCATTCTTCCTTGTGAGAATTCTAACTGTACACTGAAAGCAGATGCTTAAAAAGAAACAGGAAATTTGCAAGTAAGCTTAGGATCATGCCTCTAGAAAATGCCGACCTTTATTAAAGCTATTTTATTATAATTCTGTTTATCATAGCATAGTGAATTGAATAAAATTTGAGGAAAAGACACCTTACATAGAAAACTGCATACTTAGTGTCAGGCATGACAGCACAAACTCGTTTCCGCTCAGTACATTTGCTGAATAATTTGTCTTTGAACTCCCTCTGGTGGTATAAAGGTTTTGTAAGTAGAAAAAGATTTTGGAAGCATTTATGAGGCTTCAAATAGCAATAAGTTGGTGGTTTGTATGTCTTCTTCATGCCTCCTAAAGATGACTATGAATGAAGGCGGGAAAAATGGAAAATATATAAAACTTATGTATAATTTAATTTCTTTTACTTTGTAAAGCAGAAAAAGACGTTGCCTTGTGTTGCAATCATGCTTTAAATTGGCAAAACAATGTAAAAGTCTTGCTCTGTTGAGAAAGAAAATTTTTCTACTCTCCATAGTGGAACTATTTTGAAGCAGAGAGAGACTAAAAAAGCTGAGGGGGCTGGGGAACATTGTAACTTGGATGGGGTTGTCTGAAAGATCTTTACTGACACTGATGAGCAATTGGCACTCAGACAGGATTAAGAACAGAATTATTCTCCTGTCATGATTGAGCTGCTCATATCAGCAGCTGCTTACCAGAATGAGCAAAAGAATCACAGTCTTTTAATGCTAACTTGTCTACTTTGTACGTGTGAACACTCACAGGGCATTTGCCAGTTGCATGTTGTGCTGTGTGTGTTCAACAACAGCATGAATGTTAGACTAAATGTTGGTCTGTTAAATTCAAGCCTATAAACTGCTGTTTCTTCTGCTGTCTGCACTGGGTGAATAGAAGATCCTTTTTCCCACTGTGTTTAATCAGCAATTTTTAAAAAATATTTTGGATGTCATGCCACTGAAAGGAGCCTCATGGAAATCGTCTCTGGAAAGGGAATGTTTACTACATTTCCAGGCTCTGAAAATTCCAGAGCTTCTGAACTCATAGAGAAAAGCTCCATCTGCTCAAATATAACTCAGTAAAATTAGTGTATCCTTCTTTTAAGATAAAGTCTTTATGACAAAAATATTGCTAAAATATTAGACTTAAAAATAGAGTATTAACTTTTTTTTTAGTGGGCATACTTATTTTGGCAAAGTACAAGAAAAGGGTGGAAGATTTTTCTCTCAAGTTAGAAAAAAAGTATCTTTTTCATTGATAAAAAAGAAGGAGGAATTGGAAACATTCTGGAACTGGAAGCACAGGAGTGGTGGTCAACATCAGCTTTGGGTTTGGGGCAGCTGGATCAGGAGTAGCCAGGCAAAAATGCTATTGCTCTGAAAGTATGCTGGGTGATTTTTAAACAAAATTTATAGAAAACTCGTGGTCCTGAGGGAATATCTGTTTTGCCAGATGTCTTTAACCAGAGTTCCCAGGATGTGTCTCAGCCACCAAGGGACCCATGGGTTCTTGGCTGAAGGGGTGCTTGACAATCACACACAGTGTCACCCTCTGGCTGTCCATAGCTTGCTGTAGAGAAACTACAGGGAGATGTCCATGAAAAGCTGTGCATGGCTTTTACAAGGCATTGAGAAGATTTGGTGCTGACAGTGTGCCACAAGCTGGAGGCTGGTTCTGTTTAAGCACATTTTTTTGGCATGTGAGAAACTGAATGGTGACTTAAGCAGAAAAGGAATGACACAGTTCTCTCTTGCCTTATGAAGTTTTACTGCAATCAAACCAGAAAACACCTGGTGTTATCCTTTGTGCTTATCCAAGGTTCATACCCTTCTGGGTCCCAGAACTTTTCCCATCCCTGCTTTCCTCAGAGCAAGGCATCAGGCATTATACAGGTGTATGCTCCTTATACTCTAACTAACCACAGCCCTGAGAACACAGCCCTGTCTACTCCTTCCACCTTGTTCCCCCTTCCAAGAATCCCTACCCACCCCCACCTCTTAGTGGCCAAAAGTTCAAAATGCTGAATTTAACATCATTCAGGGTGGTACAAACAGAGGGGAAGGATGAAGCATGAGCAGCCAGGAAATTTAATTCTATTCTATTTATTATGAAGCATAAGCAGCCAGAAAATTTAATTCTATTTTATTTATTCATTTATGGAATCAGTTTTTCTGTTTTTTCTGTTTTTCCTCTGGAAGTCTATATCAAATATCTACAATATCTATTGCAAGTTATAGCTATGCTGAGGGGAAAAAGGATTCAATTTTATTTTACTAATTTTCATACATATAAAACACTTCCATATATAAAAAATCCTGCCTTACAGCAACTCTGCTGTTTCACAATGTGCCACTGTTCATTATAGCTGGTTAAACATGGGCTGAAGAGGAGCATTTTTATTTCGTCCTCCAGAAATAAAAAAGATATGTTTAAGTGGGATACATTTATTTTTATATTATCACCTATTCCTGCTCTGGGAGCTGAAGTTCAGCTTCTATACAACACCAAGTTATCCTTGCTGCCAGCAGTATTGAAAATTGAGCCTCCCCCTCTCCTGCTGAATGCTGGTTTGGGTCACATATAGGCTCTGCCAGAATGTTCTCTGTCCCAAATGAAAAGGCCATAGGCTGAGAGAAGAACTTGTGTTCCTATATTGAAGCCCTGCAAGATGAGAGGGGGCATTACCTAACAATGAAAATCCTCCCCAGGCTCTCCAGGCTCAACTTCCTCCTCCAAGTGGAGTCAGCCTGCAATGCCCACGGAGTGAAAGGCTCCCAGTTGAGTCACAGACACTGCAGAGAGCAGAGTTGTGCAAGGTGGCACTGCCCGGGGCCTGAGACTGAGCTGAGCACCCCTGTGAGAGCTGGGCTTTGCTCCAGCCTCAGCCAGCGCTGTGACCAACAACCCTGGGAAAACTCCAGGCACTTGGAGAAACAGTGAATTCTTCTCAGATGTTCACCCTACGATGAAGAACAGCTAAGATGTGGCTTCAGAATGAGGAGGAATTTAGTGAAGGATTATTGAAGTGAAGGAAGACGACCCACCTTTGTTGGTCAGCATTGACTTCGTTTATTGATTCAATCAGTCACTTTTTATAACAGCGTTATTTAAGTTCATGCATATTGCAAAATCCGAGCTCATCATAGGTCAGAGATAACACACCAACCCCTCCTTTTGTTTTCAATACCAAGATTTTTGTTCTCAAAACTTACTTTTACTTTCCCAAAACAGCCAAAGATAGAATATTTACCTGTTATGAGAAAACTGCCTGAGAACCCTGGTATGAAAGGTTCTCAAGGCCTTCATGTTTGTCACTTTTGCTTTCCCATACCTTATCCAAGGACAAGATATTTACTTGTTATTAAAAACAACCTGAGAACTCCTGCTGTTTACAGAAACAGGCCGTGAGAATTTGCTCCTCACAGCTGCCTTTTAAGCCATTTCTGAAAAAATCTCCAACAAAGGATAACCTCACCATGAGTGGTGTTCTGTTTGCATTTTTATGATTCTAATAGAAAAAAGACAAGCAGTCCAAGACACCTCAAAGTGAAATTTGCTATTAGACAGTTCTTCTCATATTTTCCCCCTTGGAAAATGAAAAATGAGCATGGGGAAGTGCGACCATGTTCACAGGGGTCCGACGTTGAGGGAAGAGGCGGGGATTTGACCCCATGTTTCAGAAGGCTTGATTTATTGTTTTACGATATATATTACATTAAAACTATACTAAAAGAATAGAAGAAAGGATTTCGTCAGAAGGCTAGCTAAGAATAGAAAAAGAAGGAATGAATAACAAAGGCTTGTGGCTCTGACTCTCTGTCCCTGCCAGCTCCCTGTGATTGGCCATTAATTAGAAACAACCACATAAGACCAATCACAAAGCCATCTGTTGCATTCCACAGCAGCAGATAACCATTGTTTACATTTTGTTCCTGAGGCCTCTCAGCTTCTCAGGAGGAAAAATCCTAAGGAAAGGATTTTTCATAAAAGATGTCCATGACAGGGAAGACAATGAAATGAAACATTGACTAAGAGGAAAGGCATATTTTAAAATGCCTTCCCATTTCCTGAGAAATATAAAGATTTTGAAGAACCCTCTCCACATTGATATAGATTAGAAAGTTGTTTGTTTATTTATTTAAGAGCGTGAACCAGATAAGATTGTTCAGGAAAAGTTAAAATTTTGGTAATCAAATATAGATAAAAATGGACTAATCAGACTGTTCTTGTAACTTACTACCAATCAGCATCTTAGAAACACGTTTGATGTATAGGTACAGAGCAGATTTTTCAGAAGCACAGCAAAGCTACTGAAGTTTCAGTGACTTTTCTGGGGTAAAAAGAAGTCCTGACAAGTGATGAGACAAATGTAGCTGCATAAAAGCATGACCAAAGCACTTGGGTGGTTGGTGTCACAAAAAATGTTCAAATCTGTGCCACTAATGTGACTGTTGGACAGGGAATTTTATTTTCCTGCCATTTGTCAGTTTTCAGGGAAGGATCACATCCATGAGAGCACAATGTTGCTGCATGTCTTTTCTGAGAATAGAACTGTTTACTTTTCAAGCTGTATGTAGTCTTTAAGCAAATAATGTTCTTGTGAAGATGATGACTAAAGAATACAAGAGAGGTAGTGTGTGTAGCAGCAGCTTAAAGAGAGATTTTGATGCTTGATCCATACAGACTAAATTCTCTCTCCATGGCAAGTGACCGATCACCAGGCAGCTGATGGGAAAAGCTAATTTATCTTTCTGCCTGTTTTTCTTTCAGGTAGAAAGATAAACACTGGTTCTTGAAGCACATTTTTTCTATGCAGTGTGGAAATGGGTACTCCACACCTTTTGGGCTTGCTCTTTCAAACACCAGCTTCTGTGTCTGATGGAAGTCAGATCATTCAGCCCCCAGGGAAACAGAACAACACTGTCATTTCCCAGAGGAGTCCTTCCATTTCCATAACAGCTAAACTGGGTGTTGAACTTAGCACTGACTGTCTCAGGGAATATTAATGTCTATAAGGAGAAATGATTTAACATACAACACAGTTGTATGTTATTATAAAGTATCAGGCGTGCATAATGGCTGAAATCTGGGAGGAAAATTTTTATTTGGAGTTTTTGTGGGAGGATCTAGTGAAAGAAACTTTCCATATGCCTATGGCAGAACTTTAAACTGCAGCAATGGGAAAGGAGCTGGTGCAAAATCTCACAGGAGCAACCTGCATGTGCCATACAAATCCTCATGCACCCCCTGACAGCCATCAGGACCTCCTGTGTGGGTGGAAATGCAAATCCTTAACCACATCTCCCAATCTCTCTGTGTTCAGTGGAGGGGAAAATATCTAATAAAAATTGTGTTACACTGATTTAGAATCTGCTGCAGGGAAGTGCAGTGAAGACCACTAAGGTGAGAAATATTAACTGATTGCAAATACTTTCTCAGTCATCAACATTTTTGCAGCTTTCCTTAGAGAGCTAAAAGAGGAGATGAGACCAGAGGAAGAATCCTCCTCTTACAGAGTTTGGACATGTGAATTCTAGTAAAACTTTCATACACCCTCTCTCTCCTCCTTCAGGCAAAATTCACTTATCTATTGTGTATTTTTTTAAAATTTATTTTTATTTCACTTCTCCTTTTTAAGAGAAATATTAATAAATCTTACCAAAAGGTGGAAGTATGTGAGAGATAGTTTAAAAGTAGCCTAACCACTGCAAGTTGTTTTTTGTGATTTCTAAGGGAAGAACTCAGGTTATTCCCATGTTTTCAGAAGGACCTTTTTAAACCCTTAAAAGATTACTGGTTCTGAAGATAGCCTCTGATTCTGTTTTCTAGGACCACAAAATAAATATCTGTAAGTGCAGCAGCCCATAAACACATGACAAATAATAATCACCACTTCTGATATAAACAAAAGTTGCATTTTTTACAAACTACAATGACCGAGTGTACTGTTAAGCTATTTTCTGCAGCAAGTGGCTCTAAACCCATATCTGTGTCTTTTATTCACTAGGGAGGGGTTGCTTTTTTTTCTTTAAAGTTCAGACTGATATCTCTCTTACATGTTCTCATGGATTTTGACTGCCTTATCTTACTCTCCTTTAAAGTGAAATGAGCTCAATACCTTTGTTTATTTGTTATCCTTTGGAGTTGTTGCTAAGTTTGCAAGACTTTGGTAAGCAGGTCCTGTAGGTAGGGAAGAGGCTGTGGTATTACTAAGCAAGACACTTGGTACCACACTTTTATTGAGCTTTACAAATCACTGATAATTTAGACAGTCATGTGGCTTGAGTTCACAAAGCAATGCCTTTCAAAAGGGAAAAGGGACCTGTGGCAGCTCTGTGAGCTCCAGACACAGGTCAGAAAGAGCACTAGAGAAAAGGAATTAAAAATAACCAACAACAAACTAACAAAAAGCCAGGGCAGCACTAAGGAAATGAGTGCAGGAGGTGAGAAAGATCTACCTGTCCCCAATTCATGTCTTGAGTAGGGCAACAACCTGAAGCCCAGGGGGCCATCATGAGGAGACTGGAGAGAAAGCACTCTGTGGGCTGGAATGACCCAGGAAGAGCAGGTGACTGTGACAGGACACAGGACAGGACAGGAGAGAGGGCTGGGCTGGCTTTATGAGGTGGCCCTGCGATCGATCAGTCTGCGAAAGCTCCTCCGGAAGCTTTCATCCAGAAAGGCGTACAAGAAAGGGTTGAAGCAGCTGTTGGCATAGCTTAGGCTGGTGATGAAATAGGAAATCCCAATGACCAGGGGAGTTTGTGGGATGTCCACGATGAGGGCCACCACTGTGCTAAGGTGAAAGGGCGTCCAGCAGAGCAGGCACACACCCAGGATAGCAACCACCATCAGCGTCACCTTCTTTTTGGCTTTGTCCAGAGCTTTTGCATTGCAGTGGAGCTGCATGTGTCTCAGTCTGCACAGCATGGTGGTGTACAGGGTGCAGATGGTGGACACTGGGATGACAAAGCCTAAAATAAGGGTGTAGATCCGACTGCCTTTCCACCACACGCTCTCGGGGTGGGGGAACACGAAGACGCAGTGGGAGCGCCCCTGCTCCTCGTGTATCTTGGCAAAGACAGCGAAGGGCAGGATGATGACGGTGACAAACGACCAGACACAGAGGCTGACAATCTTGGCTGCTCTGTAGGTGCGGTAGGACACCTTCCTGGACTTGGTGGTGGCCACCACAACGAGGTAGCGGTCAATGCTCATGACAGTGAGGAAGTAGATGCTGGAGAAGATGTTGTACTGGTCTATGGAGATGATGAGCTTGCACATGAGCTCTCCAAAGGGCCACTGCAGGAGCAGGTAGTCAGCAATGTTGATGGGCAGCACCAAGGTAAAGAGCTCATCAGCAATGGCCAGGTTGAGGATGAAGATGTTGGTTACTGTTTTCATCTTTGGTGCTTTGAGGATGACATAGATGACAGCAGTGTTGCCTGTCAGTCCCACGGCACAGATGATGGAGTAGATGACAGGCACTGTGATGTAGTACCTGGGGCTTACTGGAGTAGTGGACATATTCAGACTCCCATGTCCTCTTTCAGTGCAGTCTGCACATGAGGAATTGGTTTCAGGGAGGGAGAAGTTCTCCATGGCTACAGGAGAGGATGGCTAGGCTCAGTGGTGGTAAGGATGGCCTGAAAGTGGGGAAAAATAAGTGAGACCTCTGCTCTTCGCAAGGCTGTCTCCTCTGGCACACCCAACTGCCAAAATCTCACGTATGCTTCCCATGGCACCCTGATGGCAGCAAGGGAAGATCACCAAGGGCTTAGCCAGCAGCCAAGTGTCCCAGTGGCTGCTCCTTCCCTCCTCCCGCATCATGGGAGTGCCGTGCGGGGACAGCGCTCAGCTTGGGGGTCCTCTGAAATGCCCAGCCATGCCAGGGTGACAGCACTCAGCCTGGGGCTCCCCCGAAGTGCCCAGCTATCCCAGGGTGATAATGCTTAGCCTGGGGCTCCCCTACAGCCATCCCAGAGTGACAGTGCTCAGCCTGGAGCTTCCCCGAAGTCCCAGGCATCCCAGGGGAACAGCGCTCAGCCTGGGACTCCCCCCAAAGCCATCCCATGGGGACAGCGCTCTCCTGGGAGCCCAGGGGCGCTGCCCGGTCCCTTCCCCGCCGGCGCTCGGCGGTGCCTCTGGGCCGGGGCTGCTCGGACTGACGGTGTCCTGCTCTCGAAGGGAGCCGGTGCCCTCGGTGTGCTCCCCGAAAAGCAAAAGGCACCCCCGTTCCCGACTGGAGGGAGAGCTGTGAAGGGGGATCAGGGACGCACCGACCTGTTCCAGCCCGGCGGCGGCGGTGCGGCTCCCGGAGCGGCGGGATGCGCTGTCCTTGCGGGGGGATGTGCCGGCACCGCTCCTTTGCTGGATTCTGAGAGTTACAGCCGAGTCCGACTCGATCTGGGCAGCAAGAAACAGGTGACGCGAACAGCAGAGGATGGTTTAAGAGTCGGAAGCCGGAGCATTGGAAGAGGTTTGTGCTTTACCTGGACTCACATCTCCTCCCGCCGTCCGGCAGCGCAGCAATGGGGACAGAGATCCCAGGTGGACCATCGGGGGTATCTGCGCTCCTGCTGGGGCTGAGAGCTCAGCACTCAGCACCTGCCCGGCCCCGGGACTGTCCCGGGCGGGGCGGGGGCAGCGCGATGCTGTGCATCAGGCTCCGAGCCACAGCATCGAGGGGAAGGTGCCCCTGCTTATTGCGGGGGGTTGGACTGGGTGGCCTTTCAGCTCCCTTCCGGCCCAAAGTAATCTGTGATTCTGGGAACTGGCCAGGAAAACACATTTTTCATGGGATGTGGGATTCAGAAGCAGGATGGATGCACAGTAGTTCTGGTTCTGCCTGACACTTTGACTCCTTCACTCTGTGCTAGTGATAAACTGAAATATAACCCCGGGAAGGCAATCTTTTTTTTAGAGGGTAATTCAGAGCTCCTGATTATCAGAGTTTTTTTTCCAAAAAGTACGTGGCATAAAATCGATCTAATTTTATTTTCATTTTCGTTGCCTTTTCAATGTGAGAATTATATGTAATACATTGTAATACATTTGTAATTACTATTACTATTGTAGTACATTAGACAAAACTTCTGCATCTCTAAAATCGGAAGTGTAAACAACTTTTTTTTATGCTACAAGCAGGACTGACCACATACATTATCAATAACTACTAATAAATTACTAACTGCATAATAAATGAATCTTTTGGCAAACTGGCATTATTGTTTATTATCTGTAAGCTAGTACCATGGAGAGAGATAAATACAGCCTGGCTCTGATTGTCCCATACTATGATGTATAATTACCTAGATCAGCAGGATAGCATAAATCTCAAAATCCAAGCAAATAAATTATTAAGTAAATACATGTAAAAGGACATGAGAAGTACCTCTGCTTCATTATGGCTATGATTTTTTTGTAGCACTCTGTCTTACATTATTTCATATTACTAGCTACATTATATAGCAAAGGATACTTCACCATACAGAGTATGGTGCTCTGCGATTCTTAACTTCCTTTACAGAAATATCTGAGACAAAAATGTGCTCACACACTTGTGTACTCCCATGAAAATGACATAAATACAATGCTGCAGGGTCATCATGGAGTTCTGCTTCCCTTTTTTTGTCTATAGTTTCACAATCCAAATAATGAAAATACCACCTTTGCTATGGAGTTTATTGGAAGCTAGCATTTGAGCCAGGTTTATTGACCTAGTTTTAAGTTTTAAGCACAGTTGTCTTAAAGTGAATGTAGCTTTGGAAACTCAATGTGCTCATTCCCCATACTGTAGCAGTAGTATGACAGAGGTGCCCCACTTCTGAGATTCTTGGGGAGTTCTTCCACACTGGTGCTTTGTAGGCATTTAATTCCTTGCATGCAAGTTCTGGTGGTGACATCACCTAAATGTGTACAAAAATTTTATCACAATGCTTTTGCCATGGTGTTTGTACCCACTCCCTTTCAGTTTATCATTGATTCTAAAGGGAACCATCTTTTTCCCAGAAAAAGATCCCCTAACTTCAGCAATAACTTTATTCTGTGGAGTTAATGTCTTGGGGTCTTTTGACTCTGCAGGGTTAAAATTGCAATTCTAATAGAAAGCTGACTAGGAGGAATCTGCATTTTTTCTCTCTCTTGGTAGCTGAAGAAATGGATTTTGGGCCTATTAAATCTCTGATGTATTTATGTGAACTGCTGTCACTACTGAGGGAATTGTAGCTGCCTGTACAGCACATCTATAAACAACTTGCCTCCATTATCAGGTGTTCATTGCTGATACTGGTGTAGTGTTTAAAGGCATCAAAAGACATCAGGTCTCATATACAGCAGTTAAAGTAATTATTTCCCCCTTTTTAAACATCAGTTTCCCAGAAAGGCAGTCAAAGGCCTTTATAAGTTTATAGCTGACTTCGGTAAACTTAGAAATTCTGTTTTTGTGTGGATAGCTCCAAACCACAGCATGTGTCTCAATGTCTCAGCAGGTGCACAGACCATCTTCCTTTCAGCTGAAAGCAAACAGAAATAAGAAGTGTTAGGAATAACTTCTACAAGGTGAGGCTGTCGGGATTGGCAAGTTTAGACTGACAACCACAGCAGATTCTGTGGGTGCCATTAAAATCTGTAGGGCAAATCCAGCTCTTGGCCAGTGAAGTGTGACCCCAATACCTCTGGTGGAGCTGTGCCTGCTGACAAACAGTTGTACTGGATGGTCATTAGGCATGTTCACAGCTTTTGAGAAGATACTGATTTGTAATCATTCTCTGTGCATACAGAATATCCCTGACTGTGTTTCCTTCTAGATACTTTAAGCAGTTCATGCTATCCAGGTTAAAAGAAGTCATATATCATTTTCTTTGAGCAGTTTAACTCATAATTTGTTCTTTGCTATATTTCAGTATGATTATCTAGATGAGCAACAAAGGAGAAAATGACTTCATGAATTGCCACTAAGAAATGAGATTTCACCATAATGAGCCTGCAAGTCTTTTACCTTCTTTATTGAGTTGATCCATGTCTGAATTTCAGAATATATCCTTTCTTCCTGTGGGCTAAATCCATTTGACAGAGATCCATTTGAGTAGAGATCTGGGTCAGTTTTGAAGGACTTCCATTATCTCAAGTGGGGAAAAAGCACTACATAATTCTGTTTGCAGGACTGCCTCATCAATCAGTAAAGAAAGCAGCTCAGCAGTGGAGCAAGGCTGCAGCTTCTGCAATGCACTAATTTTCTACCTTTGGCACTGAATTATTTACCAACACAATGTGCAGATGTGAAGGAGTTCAAAAATATTCAGTTGAGAGTCTCCCTCTGTGATGTTGGATTAGTAGATCTATTTATTAGGTAGAAAGGAATAAAATTGCCAGGTGACCTCAAGATCAGGCTTCTGTATTCCAGTCTTCACAAATTCTGTCAATCTTCGCAGTCTTGCATTAATTCTTTCAGAAAACATCCAGTGATGGCAGAACTACACACTCTTCAGACTGTTTGTTCAACAAAATCTGTCCTTCAGGCCCTGACCTTTTGTCACAATCAAAAACCCTTTGGTTATTTTCCTGTCCCAAATGTAACAACATTTTGTATCCCCTGTGGAGACTTTTTCCATGTGTGAACACTTCAATGTCTTTTCTCCAGAGCTGAAAAACACAGTTCTTACTATTTCCTTTTGCCATATCTGTTTGAGATATGGCAAAACTGTTTGAGAGGAGCAGTTATTTCCATTCAGTCTTTTTTTTTTTTTTTTTTTTTTTTGTGTTTCAGGGGTTTTTTTTTGTGTTTTTTTGTGGTGTCTTCTATCAGGCTTTTTAGTATTTATTATCTGTCCTTTGTTTTTGATAGTATCAAAGCAGGCTTTCACATCAGTGAACAAGGCCTGTGGGAAAGCTTCAGATTGTTTTGATTTAGCCAGGGTTGGCAGGCTTCTGCAAACTCAATATTTGGAGAAATAAAGAGTCCTGTGAGGTAGGACTGGAGCACTGGGAAGTTGTGATAAAAGAACATGTGCACAGCATCTTCTACTCTGCATTACTCAGCAAGAAAACAACCTGTGTCTATCACATCTTACTGGTTTCAATTCAAAATCACCCAGTAAAATGAGCTTGTGTCCCACAGAGCAAACTATTTCTCTGCCCTGTGTTCCCTGGGAGCAGCTGAGTTCTGGCACTTCATTAGTGTGAATAAGTGTCAGACCTCATCATGCTGGAAGAACAGCTGACCATGCAGGCCTTGGAAATAAATTCTAAGCCTTTTAAAAACACTATTGATACCAGGAGCTTTTTTAAAACAAAAGACAGCTTGTTCTAACCCCAGTTTATATATATATATATATATATATATACACATATATATATGTATATATATATGTGTATGTGTGTATGTGCGTGTGAGAAGTTAATTAGTACGAGTGAAGTATAATAAGGGTAATTGAAGAGAAGCAAAAGCAGTAGCTGAATAATAATAAATAAAAAAAATCCAACAGCAAGGCCTATGTGCATGTTTTTGTTGTCTTTGGGGTTTGGGGTTTTTGGTAATAAAAAATTCACTGAACTTGAATATATTTGTCGCATTTCTTGGCCCTTTGTTTTTCCTTTTGTGAAAGAGACTGTCCAGCCTCATCAGTCTGGTGAACTTAGAAATTAAGTCCCTTAACTTCAGTAGGTACTTACAAATATTTTGGGCCTGTATTAGGCTCTGTGCTTGCTGTATTGGGAATTAGTTCCATAAATTCTTCATTTACCTTGCTATTCTAACATGAGAATTGGAAGGACATTTAAATTTTTAAGGAAAAGGAATCCATTTTCAAGACAAAAAAATTAGCAACAGAACAGAAGTAACTGCAATGCAAAATGCATCTGTCCAAACTTGATCAAAACTTCTGAAAGACTTGACTGCTCTTCAGCCTATAAATGCTGAAATAGAAATGTCTGCTTTTTATCTTCCATATTAAGATCTCTAACTTATGGAATTCTTTTTCCCTAAGGCAGATCTTTAATAAAACACAACAAAACCGTAAGATAGTTAAGGTCTTCCTGGCAAGCTTCAAAAATTGGTTTAAATTTTTAGCTTTGCCATGGTGAGACATCATAGCAAATCTTAACTCTTAACTGTTTTCAACACACAGTGAAGGCTTCCTGGGCAAGATCTCTGACATTTAAAGAACATTGTAGGGCATGGTGAGGTTTCTTCTTATACCTTAGTCTATCCTGGTGCATCACTCCTCCTCCTACCTGATGGAAAGAGTCAAGTGATTTTGCTTTTTCCCTCTGTCAGATTTGACATTGCATGCAGGCTCACACCCTTAAATGGTTTCTCATCTGCTGCTGGTTTTCTTAGCTCACTATTAAAACTCTCAGATTATAGGACTGAATTAGTGTGTAGCTGCCACTTAAACTTTGCAATTCTCCTAAGACAAATTTTGTGACTGAAATGTGGAAGCCATCTGGTAACACTACACCAAAAAGGTGATAAAATTGTTAGATTCTTCAGCAATTGCTGAAGTGCAGTCCAATAATTGATAGCATGTCAGATCTTGGGGGGTGAAGGCAAATAAAATTTCCTGCTGCAGAAAACCTTGTTGAAATAAAAACCAGGAAGCTGAGCAGAGTAGCAAATATTGATTATTTGACATAATGATGAAACTCCATGCTGTTTTTTCTTTTCTTTAGAATATTTATCAGGCCAAACTTATCAATCTCAGAGCCAGATTTTCCTTCATGCCTTTTTCACCCCACTATTCTCCCTTTAGTTAAGTGTTCAAATAAAATGCTTCCAAGCTTTTTTGGTCTGTGAACCACCAACATCTGGCACTTTGTGACTTGTTTTGTTCCCTTTCCAGAGGCAGTCATCTGTGCTGGGGCAAAGCCAACTCTGGTTTGGGGCTGCTGCTTAGCTTTCATCTCCCTTAACCATGATGTGTTTATCACCACACTCAGGCTACAAAAAGCTTCTCCAGAATGAGGAACATTGTCAGAAAGCCCATGCTATTCAAATCATCACAAAGCATGAAGAAATTTGTGTACTTCTAAGGCAATGCCCTGGCAATACGATGTAGGGACAGAAGACAAAAAGCTCCTGCAGTCCTTTATCTAGAAAAACAACCTCAGAGCTGCTTAAAAACAATCCAGAGATTTCTTTTGTGGACCACTCCCCAAAGTAAAATAAAATTTTTAAAAACCCACCAAAAATGCCAACAGAAAAACCCACCAAAAAACCTTCCTCAAAACCCCATATCATAGGCAGAAAGAACTGAGAAAAAAAAAGAAGAAAAGAAGTCTATGAAAATAAGTTATCCCATACAGTCTTGATTTCTGTGGGTTGGGGAAGACAAAAGTAGACTTTGCAAAAGACACCTACTAAGAAACCTACAAAACCTACTAAGAAATCATTTAAAGAGTGAAATAAATGAAGAAGCAGCACGTACATCTTCCACAAATGTAAATTGGGAAAATAAACAAGGAAGAAACCATGTTGCTTTAATACATATATAGGGGGATATATATACAGATATAGTCCCCATTTTCTTGCTAGCTTACTGCTTAGATGCTGGCTAATGAATGTTTTCTGTATGTGAGCTGAAATACAAGGACTTACTGGCACTTCTCTCAGAAAACTAAAATAATTTCTTCTAAACTCTTCATGTTACTTTGTTACTTGTTATTTGTGCCACACAAATAGCAAGCACAGTACTTCTTGTTTCATGCTTTGCTTGTGCATGAGCTGTTTACCTACGTTTCCAAGACACTGGCGTTTTGGAATACTATTACCTATTTTGTGATGAGTGCCCTTGACAGAAAATTTTTCATTTCTTCTTGACTGCCATTGCTTCTGTTTTCTATCTGTGGCTTCAGCAGGAAGCCAGAAGTTTGATTGCTATGGTAAGTGATTTGTACTTGTGGCCTGAGACCACTTTGCAGCAAGGCCTACAATAGTTTTCACCACTATGAACAGCTCTAGATCTAAGCCATGCCTAGACACAGAGTGTTCTTCTTCAGTTTGCTGTATATTCACAGGAACATTGGCA
Organism: Zonotrichia albicollis; assembly: GCF_047830755.1. Taxonomy (NCBI): domain Eukaryota; kingdom Metazoa; phylum Chordata; class Aves; order Passeriformes; family Passerellidae; genus Zonotrichia; species Zonotrichia albicollis. Next base: position 115,011,486 of record NC_133819.1, on the reverse strand, counting down.
TTCTCAGCTGCTGGGGGTTGGCCAATGCAGCCTCATGTGCATGACAATGATTTTAGGCAAACTGTGGTTTATATGGGATATATTATTCCACCTTGCTGTTGCTCCCACCATGTGTAAACACAGAGCAATACACCTGCTGATGGACTGATATACCTGAATTGCCAGCTGGACTGCCATAGCCTAGGAATCTTTCTATCCCCTCTGTCCTGGGACATTACCTGTCCTGTCATTCGAGCAACATGGAAGGCATCCCTGCCCATGACAAGGGTGTTGGAACTGGATAATCTTTAAGATCCCTTCCAATATAAACCATACTATAATTCTGTGATTAATTGTAAGTTGTGTTTCTTGTGTCATTTGTTTCAATGTTTAAATAAAACTCAATAATTTTCAAGGTGGAATGGAGATGCTTGCAGTTGGCTGCAAAAGCTAAAATAATATAGAGAGCCAGAGGAGTAGATCTGGACCATTATCATTTCTCACAGACAGCTTGAAGAGGAGGACCTGCCTCAGTGCCCCAGTCAATCTCTTGATACAGAAAGAGGAGGATGTTCAACATTTCTGCTGATAACTCTTTTTATAGGATGAGGAGTGAGACAGTTCAAGCACTTCCAACTCTAATCATGGTAGCACTAACACAGATGGAGTTTCCCAAAATAGTTTCTTTCTTTCTTTCTCTCTTAGTAAAAAAAAAAGAGAAATTCATGACATCCTCAACTCAATCTGGATAACAGCAGGCAGCCAGCAATTCTCCTGTAAAGAATATATCAGGCTGGCAAGAAAAGAATAGATTTAAATCTTTCCCTATGACCCATAATGTTGCCAGTCAGTATAAAGAGGCAAAAAAGTCAGGCTTGTGGCTAAGACTGTGAAAAATGGGTACATCATTAACTATTTCTACTTGCAGTAAAACCTAGCATCCAGCTATTTTTGCCTCATATTGAATACTGAGGTATTGAATACTCAATTTTCCCCTAAGTGCTAAAATATAAAACCTTAAATTGCAAAATGCTGTAATTGGCATGCAAGCAAAACTAATCTGAGATATGCAGTGTGCAATTTTTTGTCTGCTCAGGGACAATGAACTGTTACCTGGAGTTATTTATTGCTTTTCAGACATTGAGGCCAGTAGGAAAGAACACTACTAAAGTGCTAAATCCTGTCCTAGGATCCAGTCCTTAGTTCTAAATCCTGTCTCCAAATCAGTGGCTTGAGGGGTCCTTGGCCTCTCCTGAGCAGTGCCAGGGAATTGCTTTGGAAAATTGGCTGGCCCAAGTGGACAACACATCAGGGAAAGTTCCGATAGAAAAAAAAAGAGTTACTGGTGGAACTATTTCACCTTCTAAAAGGAATAATTAATTATGGTGAGATTACTGTTCTAGGTGCTGTTTATCCCACGTCTGTGGGGAGCCATAGGCCTGGAGTCAATGTCTGTCAGCAATGAAAAATCTGCCAGTTCTGTCTCTTGGCCAGCAGAAATTTTTCCTTGCAAATACTGATCTGTCATTTATTTCAGCCGCAGGAAGTGGGATTCTTGTATGCTGAAATATGTCCATGTCATATTTAAGCATTTTAAAGTAGGTAACAACTTTTCTTTCCTTTTTGTGTCATGAACAGCATAATAATTATATTACTCTAGAGGTATCAATGGTGCATTTTTTAGTCAACTGTAATAGCAAAAGTTTTTTTGAGGTTACTTGAGAAAGCTTGTGTGAACAGCTTAAAAACAGCTTGAAAATTGTAGAGGGAGTAGCTAATGGGAGCAGCTTGAGCTCTGAAGACCCAGGCTGGTCACAGCGTGGGAAGCAGTTGGGATTGTGGAAGAGGTGGTCTGAAAAATTTCTCATGGCAAAAGCATCTGTTCTCACCTTTCTTTTTTTTTTTTTTTCTTGTTGCAAATGAAGCAAGTTGGAGGCAGAAGAGGAGCCAGAGTGTCTCAGTGTGGGAGGTGGGGATACAGGCCAGGGAGGAATATGACTGAGCAGGAAGGAGCATTTGTTCCAGGTCCTTCTCTCCAACATGTCCATGGCTGTTCTTGGTCTCATCTTCTTAACCTGCTGTATGAAACTTAGATCAAAAGTCAGTGGCAAGAGTAAGTTGAGTTTCTCTGTGAATCTTGGAAATGTTCCCTTCACTCTGACAGTCCTGGAAATCTGGTTATCTTCCTTCCTGAATCTCAATGTAGCACTTCCTTTTTTTCCCCCCCCTCCATGTGTTTTCATGTATTCTGTGTTATTGAGTCTCAAGTTTTCACATAATTTCTAAGCCTTGGCTTCAGCCCCCTCCAAGTGATCCTAAGGGGGCTATTCCCTACTCCATGCCTTCAACATTGCCATAAGAAACTGTTCATTTTCTCTGGCAGCTAATTTTGACCAGTAAGATATACTTACAGTCTTCTGAGGTTTGCAAACTACTGAGATTTTACTCAGCACAAGTGAAAGGATACAGTATATCTTCATAAATATTTAAAAAATCACTACTTTATTTCTGCCACTTTTCATCCACATTTCCAGTTAGCCAGAGTTTCACAGGCATGCTCAGCTTTCAGTTCTGATGGAATTTGATGTGAAAATTCATAAAGAAGCCCTTTGCTGCTGTGTAGCTTTGGAGCCATGGAAACAGTACCCTGCCCAAAAGGGAATGTAGGTTAAGGCGTGGAGGGAAAACTGGGGATGTGTTCCATTTAGCTGAAGCTGGGGATTTGTTTTCAGAATAAATTAGGTCTTAGAAGGCAGAAATTAGGCTAGGGTGGTAAATGCCAAGAGTTTTCTTCATTCCAAGATTATGTCTTTTTTCCATGGTCAGGATGCCAGTTCTCAAGGAATCTTCAAAAAGTATTGCTACTTAACATGTCCACTGGGGCATCAAATGTATCACACATTTGATGTGTGATGAAGCAGATGAAAAACTCCAGCATTTTTAAAAAATTTCAATATGAAAAGACATCTGTTCCATTAGTACCTTTATCAGCCACTACACATTTCATATGTTCACATTTGCCAGCTGCAGAACGAGAATACCAGGGAATAATCATCTTTGTTGCCTGAATGTGTCCATTGCATCTTAAATTTTAGCTCCTTTGGAGGGTGTGAAGGTAGGGAGAAAAAAAATTATGCTTTAATTTAGCCTAACAAAAAAAAATTACTACTGTCTGTGACTTCAAATAGGCACAGATGAGTAGGTACAAGTATTTTCTCTGAGCTTCAGCAACTGGGAAAATTCATTATTTGTTTAATCTAGCAACCAAACCAGGGCTTCCAACATAGGCTGGTAGTGACTTAAGGGCCAACATAGACTGTTCCAGAGGACTTCTTGATAATAAATTATCAATAATGATAACAAGGACAACAATAACAACAACAATAATAAAACATATCTGGTAAGAATAAAGCCATAAACAGCTGAAAAAAATATTAATGAGCACTGGCCAGTATGCCTCCACATAAAATGATTAATAAGCCTTTTGAAGCTTAGTCCTAACAGACTGCTGTAGCTCAAAGCTGTTTAAAAAGCTTACCGTAAATCTATTCTTACCTTTCCCAAGAACCCATCCTTATCATGCCAATCTTTAGGAATAAATACTAGAATAGACTTATACAATCCTCAGGCAAGGGGAAAAATGATGTATCTTTTAATTCTTGTGGGATTATTGACTGCTGGTTAAACCTTGACATTCTCTTGCCTTACAGTTTTGATCAAATAATGCTATGAAATGCAGCAAGACAGTGACTAAGAAATAAATCCACACAAATATATCATTCTTTGTTTATAATATACTGCCTTTTGAGATAGAAATGTTAAAGCTGTGGTTTCCCTGGCTTGGAGGGTTCTACAGGTAGAAATATTAAACTGGGTCTATACATTGGCTCTCAGTTTCAGATATCTCATTAATTCCAGATAACAGTTAATTTTTCTTCTGCAGACAAAATGATTACAAACTGCTTATCCCAAGTCAGTTTTGTTTGCATCCCAATTTCTGCATTCTGCAAGTCATTAATTTTAGTGCTTGGGGTGGAGAGGGGGAAGTGAGGCAATTAGGAATAAGATACATGCTGTGAACCCCCACTTTCATCAGTATCATTTGATGCTTGGGGACAGGGGAATGGACTGCAGTGCTGAAAAGCTCCTGGATGCAGTCCTTGTTTCCCTTAAACAATTCCAGTTCCTAAGGTTAATGAAAATAATATTAATAATAATAATGATAAAATAACTGCACTAGGTGGTGAGCACATTTAATTTGGACTAGGAAATCCATGACATTTCAGGAAATATGGGAACCCTATGCAGTTGTGCAAATATTTCTGCATCAGAAACTAACATGCACCATGCCATGCTGGCTCTTTCAGTAAAATTGTGAAGGGAGGCTTCAGACCCCTTCAGCTTCATTAGTAAAACTGCATCTTCTCTGAAGCTCGCCTTTCTTCTGACTAATTAGAAATTTCTTATTAGTTCTGAAGGTATTGATTTTCATAATTGATTTCTTAACCAAATCAAACAAACAAAAAAAACCTTAACATCTTCAAAGGAGAAATGATTTCAAAAATACCGTGTGCAGTGACTGTGAGCACTCTGTCATTGTCCATCCTTATCACCCTGCATGTGGACTGATGAAGTGTTTCCACAGCTGCCTCCCAGTACACTATTAATCCAGGATGAGAACAGTCAGATGCAATGTCCCTCATGTCAAGTGATTGATAGTGACATTTGTTTACCACATTACCAAGCCCTTTTTAATATTCTGCAATTTGATTTTCTATGGGTTTTTTATTGTCCTCCACTCTGATTTATTAATTTATATTTTTTTTATGCTCCTTAATGTCCGTTTTCTGCAGAGGGAAATAAACAATGATGGAGACACTTCAAGGGTTTCACTGGGTCTTGGAGAGGCTTAGCCCTAGATACAGAGTATCAGAGTGCCATTTTTTTGGGTGGATTTCAGACTTTGCCCCATTTATGTCTCATTCACCTTGCACAGATGCTCCCCAAGTACAGTGTCTTTTCTACACCAGATGTGATGGAAATGAAGTTTGTCTGCCTTGGACCGCACTGTGATGTATACAGCCGGTAAAGCAGATAAGGTGGCTTGTGTAAATCTGTTTGAATGTCACAGTTATCCATGCCATGTGTGCTGGGATTCATATTTCCAGGATTGGAAACAGCAAAAGACCTGGAATTAGCTAAGTCAGTGTGTGCAAAAGCACATTGCAAAACTTGTCCTTGGCCCAAGGCAGCATGAAACTGACATTTAAAAATTCATTTTACAGGGTGTTGTACTTCCTCTTATCTTTCATACATCTATTTTTCCCTTTTATTAATAAAATAAGGAGGGAACCATGGCATTAACCACGCCCAAATACAGTGCCATTTGCTCATCAATAACACATTCTACTTTTCCAGTTGGATAATTTATACTAGAAATAAATAATTCTCTTGTCCTGAAAAGATTGAAAAGGGATATCTAATCCCTTAGGTGCTAGACCCAACATTAGGTGCTAAACCCAACATTATTCTTTAGCAAGAAACAAAGTAGTCCTTAACTACTTACTGTTGGATGGTATATGGCCAGATTTGCTTTTCTTCTTTTGGAGTTCTATTTTTACTGTTGAAAAATCAGCTATGTCTCATGTCCAACTATTTTAACATAAAATCACCTTTTTATTTTTAAATATAAAATATTATAATCTAGGAAAATCCAGAGCTCTTCACAGGAAGTGTTTCTGTTTCTAGAACATCTATATAGACTTTATCCAAAAGAAGAAACACATAGCATGGTAATTAGATAGAGCCAGCAATGAGTACAGGAATGAAAAAATGGATTCACAAATTTTAAAGTTAGATTTTGATAAGTATAGAATAATCTTCACAGAGGGATCAGCTTGTGAATGTATGGAGTGGCTACTAAAAAAGCAGTCAAATGTAACATTAACATATTTACTAGATGTCAAATTCTTTCTGAAAGATATCTGCTTGAACTCAGGGAATTACAATTTGGTAGTCTATATCCTTAGGATAAGACCCTCCAAAACCATAAACAAAAAAAAAAAAACAACAAAAAAAACCAACCAAACAACAACAATAAAAACCAAAACTAAACCAAACCAACCGAACAAACAAAAAAACCAGTCCAAAACTGAACACCCGTCCCCAAATAAAACCAAAAGAAAACCCAACAAAACCAGAAAAAAAAATAAAAAGAAATTGCAGTTGGTATTAACAGAGACCAAAGATTCCTGTTCCCATGAGCACCAAGACCTCATAAGTCAAGTTGTTCAGATACCAAAAAAAGAGAAACATGAATTGAACAGAGTCGAAGGTTCTGTTGGCAGCAATATTTCAGAATTGCTTTCTCACTTTAGGTACAGCAGTTTCAAATACAGAGCCACTGTGTCATCTATAACAGAGAGGTATCACTGGAGTGTAACCAGATCGCCTGTTAATGCCACCGGCTTTTACTAGAACGTCACCTGGGTTATGTGGAGATTTTGCAAATCACACTACAAGAATGTGTATTTTTAGCAAACACCTGCAAACTAATAGCAATGATAATTTTGGCTAATGGAAATTTTAAATCTCAAAAAAAGTCAAATGATCGAAAAACCTTGAATTTCTACCCACCCACTCCATGCATTTGAGAGTTTTGTCACTCACCGTGTTGTGAAAAATAATTTACTCTTGTTTCTTTGAGGCTTGGGGAGATGTAAAATTTTTGGGGTTTTTTTCTTCCAAAGAACAGTATCTTATCAGATAATTTACACTTTTTCTTCAAAGTAAGTATCATAAAAGTACCTGTATTATGAAAGGAGCAGGTATCCATGGTGATCAGCAATTTACCATCTTTTGTTCTCAGTTTTCACTTCAAAGAAAATAAAATAGTGATTCACTATTTGGCCTAATGGCTAATTTTTTCATAAGAGAATATAAACTGTAAAATGTCAGAGCAGGGTTATAAATTACTTGCTAAATTAGAGAAACTCATCTCTGTCAAGCCTACACCTTTAATAGAATCATGCTATCAATAATATATTTTCATTCTAAATGAAAACAAGGTATTGCAAGACATTATACATGGAGAGGTATACCAACATCTTTATTTGGGGTTTTTTTTGTTTGTTTTAAATTAAGAAATTAAAAATTAAAAATTAAGAAACCTGCGAAGACTGAATCTCACAATCTGCACTGAATTAGGAATGAATATCTGTAGTTTCCTCCTGTTAGCTGCATAGTGGCTGCAAATTCTGAAGATGACCAAGTTGAATCTTTCTTTCAAGTCCACATTAATGTTGTTGCTCTACTGGAATCATATTACTGAAAATATTACTTTAAACATCTTTTTTTCTCGTGTGAGAATCACAAGGCCTAATTTTCTTACTATAACTTTTATTTATCATCTTAACTCTCACACACAGTTTTAAAGGACAGAGAAGATGTTGAGCAGCTGAAACCTTGATGGCTTTCCTCCATGTGGTACTAGAACATACAGAGAACTCTATAGGCTTGATTAGTAAAATAAAGGGGCAAAAAAGGAAAACCCCTCTTGCTGTAATGAATTGTGTGGGGCTGAAAGAACTTGCTACTTGGCACAAACACTGAAGCCTGCTGAGCTAGACGGTTAGATTGAGGTAGATTGAGGAGGGACTCTGTGTCCTGAGCGGTGAGGAGAGGGTAAACTCAATAGGATGTGCTGAGTGGACTGGTGTGAGCTGCTAATTTTTCTACCTCTCCTGCTAAAGAGATTAGTCTAATTTCTAGCTAGAAACTACAGCTAGATCTCGTGGCTGACACAGGCTACCAGGCTGAAAGGGTCTCTGGCCACACCGAAACCCAGTCACTTCTACCTTGTTCCTTAAATATTCAGATATGCAGAGGAACGTATCTTCAGCAAAGCAGCAGAAATGAGATATGCTTCAGGATTATATAACCCTATTAGTGTTCTATTCATTCATCATAGATTGATGCTTAACTATGGGTCAGTAGCGTGAAGATCTAAAAAAGATGATGGTAGTTCTGAAGTTTATGTATTTTCAAGGAAAGCAAAACTTTTATCTTTTACATTTTCTCACTCTTTATTATCCAACCGGAAATAACATAGAGATTAAATAGAAAATAAGATAGAGATTAGAATTTGAATAGAAGAAAGTATTTCATGCTGAAACTTCGAAGAATTCTAAAAAGGGGAATTTAGAATAGGTTCTACAATTATTATTATTATTATTAATAATAATAGCAATAATATTAATAATAATATTATTAATAATTATATATCAGTATTGATACCACTTAATGAGAAATTGTCAATTTTATATCAGTGGATGTAGAGAAAATAAAGATATGGTTATATTTTTTGTTATTTTATTCTTCCAAAGCTACAGAAGATGTTGCAAATGAAATAGAGCAGATTTTAATAGCAATTAAAATGTCCTTTTATTTGATTTATTAATCCAGAATTTAAAGACATTTTTGGCAAAGTAAAATTGAAAGTGTGAGGAACAAATACTGCTCCCTTTGATGAAGCCTAGACATAGCACTGTGTTTTTGAGTCCTATTAGTCTTGTAGGCTGACCACTCCAAATTAGTCTGCCTCCTAAATAAAAAGGTAGATTGCTGGCAAGCAAAGGCTATTAAGTCTGTACTGTCTGGCTTGCAACTCTGAATCCAATATCTCCTCTTAGATAAATGAGGCTATTGGAACTTGAAAAATTTGTTACCAACCAGAGACATATGTTTCTAGCAAAACCTATTGGTAAATAAAGCCCTTTTAAATTGCTTCTCAAATTGAATGAATGCTTTTCTATCTCTAAAATAAAGATGAAAAGGAAAAGAATGGTAAAAGTCCAGACACCAGCCTTTTAGTGTAAAATCTATCTGTCTGCACTTAGATTACATGTTTTTCAGGCCTTTTGTTATAGTATATTTTAATGTGGTTTTGATTAAAAGTAATTTGCTTCCTAGCTCATTCTATCTGTGCAGCAAATGAATGGTCCTCTGAATCTTTTCATATGCTCTACAGCACAGTATTTTGCAGATGTTCTTATGTTCTTACAATAGCTCTCAAACAGCTTTTCATGGAGAAGTTCTGATGCTGGAGATGCCCAGATAGGCAGCTGAGTAAAAACAGTTCTTCAGATTTTTGAATTTTCTCTCAAAGTGATATTCTCCAGTGTCACTACAAATTATTTTCCAAAATATCATTTGTCACAGTTGTGTTTCCTGGCATTACTTGTAGCTGGACTTCACTCAGAGCATGTGAAAAGCAAGGAAAGCAAAGCTCTGATTGAATGTTCTTTATAGCGTCCATTGGGGTTCCACAGCCTTTAAGTTGTCAACACCACTGTGGAGCCACTTGGGAAACCAAATCTCTCTCACCCATAAGCCACAGAGAACAATTGCCCAGCAATAAACTGTGGATAGTAAATATTTAAAATGTAAACATGGTAAAAGCAGTCTGCTCTATGGTTAAAAATAAAGGCCGCCTTTTCTTTGAGGTTATTATGCAGTGATAGAACTTAAGCCAAGAGAACTTTATAAAAGATGTCATAATTTCAGTTTATTTTGCTCTTTTCCAGACATGCAAAATGTCCTGAATCCAACAGCAGCACCCTGAGTGGGGTTGCTGGAGGAAGTTTTTCTTCCATACCCTTACCTGCACGCTGATGCAATGTCTAGGCATTCAAGTGATGCTGGGACCCACTCTAGACTGCTTGGCCAACAGTTTAAACAGTGTACTCATCCTTCCTCTCCCTCTTCATGGCATCAGAGGAAAATTTTAAAAAGAGTGATAATAAAATCACTAAAAGACTTTTTTCCCAAAGTATGTTGACAAAGAAATAAGTCTTTTATCTGGTTTGGTACTTCAGGAAAGAGCATTGGGATGTCTGTAATGGATGAATGGCATATTTTTGTCCTAAGGCCTCAGAACCAAAATAATAAAAGAGTGAGTAATTTTTAGAACAACAGCTTGTCAGATCTAGCCTTCCTATTGCTGAAACAAAATACTGTTTTGTTGTAGAATTAAAAATTAAGAACTGGGAAAGAGTATTAGTTTATCATGCTAAATGCCCGAGCTTTAGAATGAGAAATTGTTCTGAGCCCTGTGAGGTGACCAGTGGCAGGTGTTTGCTAGCAGGAAGATGCTGAATTTTGCCTTCAGCTTCATTAGATTAGTTACCTGAGTGTTTTTTCCCCTGGCAGCATAATATCTGTAGCTAGGTGAAAGTAGTACCCAGGTACTCATATGGGAGTAGAAGAGCTTGTCAGGTCAGTCTGGATTTTCTAAAGCAGTTATCTTAACTCATGGGGTGTCCAGGCAGAGTCAGTAAGTCTGGCTAGGTAGGACTTGCAGCCAGACTCATGTACCCTCATGGAACCAGCCAATAAACCAGTGCTGCTGTTTTTAAGCTGGGATAGTTCATTGACATCTTCCTGGATGTCCTGAATTCTCAGCCAGTATCCATCACCAAAGCAGGAGTTCCTCTGAATGTTAACACTACTTTTCTCAAGGGATCACCTGAGCTTTTCAGGATAAAATACCTGCAGTATTTTTGTGGCAAGAATATAACATCATAATTTACTCAGATACATATTGTTATATTAGTACCTTTATCTGTCTATCTATTCTATTTATTTTTCAGCTATAAACCTTTGTATCAAACTTTTTACTTGTATCAAAAATTAAATTTAAAGGGACTTCCTGTGAAACAGAACACTTCACTGTAGCTGGGGCTTTCACAGACATTTTGCCCCTGCTGTTGAATAATTCCTATAAACAGATTTTTCAGTACAACTTGCAGGAACAGGTTGGACTATGTTGTTTGAGGAAAACATAAATTCTCTAATTAGAAACCAAAGTAGTTCATGGGATGAATTTAAAGGTTCTGGTGGAAACATCACTAGGTGCTGTGCTGAGATCTATTACACCCCCCTCAGCTAACCTGGAAGTTGTTGCAAAGTGCTCATCTCAGCACTCAGAGCTGAGGCAAAAAACAATAATTTGGTTTTATTTCACCGGAGCCCTCATCCATCACAGCCCCACTGTAAGGATACACAGCACAGCCCCACCATCTCTATGGGTCTATAAAGTTACTGCCTACAGGCAGTGATGTACCACATTGTTTCTTTCAGTAATTCGAAAGATTCAGTCATGTTTTCAAAGGCAAACAGATTTGTTGCCAGAGATTGATATTATTTTCTAAACCCTGTGCCCCTACAAAGTGTAATCTCAACTCAGATTTAAATATTTTCACTTGAAGCCTTTCACCCTTCTGGGACCAGAGTGTCACTGGAGAGAGACTTGCACAGTTTTGAAATGGAAGTATGATATAAATTGGCATAAATTGAGCTGGTGACTTGAAAGAAGTGTTCGTGAATAATGTAGCATATTTTTCTCAGTATTTTGAAAGTTCTAGAGTGTTTCTTATTCTGAAACAAGAAATAGAAGTAGATACGTAATTTTCATGAGCCTCAACTACTTTGGGAGCATTGTTGTGGGTGTAGTGATATTGGATAAACACCTTGAGAAGTAACTTCTGTTCATTATATATCAATATTCAAATTAAAGAATAAGAATTAAAAGGTATCGAATGGGACAAATGTTGGAATAACTTTATCATTATTTCTATTCTTTTTTTCCAATTTAGTAAAAATTAAAATACAATACATCTGTACAACCCATGGTAATATAATTTTCATTTCTTACAGTATTGTGTCTATCTTTGTATCTAATATAGTGATGCATAACACAATAAATACTTTGAGACTGTATATTGCTATATCAAAAAGATCTTTTGATATAGGCTGTAGATACAATATAGCTTTATTTTCCAGTCCCTTAAAATCAGAAATTTTGAATGTGTTAATTTGCATGTTTGCTAGGCATATATCCCAAATTCCTAGGGACTTGATTTCTATGGCTGGACATCAGGAGCCAAGGACTAATTCTCACTGACTTATGCTGCATCACTGGTTGTACACTAGTCTGTGAAATCACTGTCACAGCAAAAAAACTCTTTTGGTATGTGTCGAAGAATTATTTCACCATGTTAAAACTTAGGGAGGATAGAGGGGCATCTTGGGACCTTTTTGTCTGCTTCTGGGCTCCACAATCTGCTGGAGCTGACAAAATGCCATGGTAAATAGATAACATAATCTCCCTGGAGTCAAACAGTGAACAGTTGAAAAGCCTATTCCAGCTCACATTTCTCTTGCTGGTAGCTACCCAATTGTGTTTGCATGATCCCACCAGGGAGCAGAGGAGGAAACATGCGTTTATCATCTGTGCCCTCTAACCAGTTATCTGGCTCTTTTCTCCCAATTTTTGTTAAAGCCTTTCTCAGTTGTTATGACAGGTTTAGCAGCAGTAGAGCAGAGTGCCATGAAGGATTTTTGAAGCTGGGAGATCAGGAATTTCAGTCTCTTCAGTCACCATTTTCAGCAATGAAAATTTCCGATGTGTGCAAGAAAAATATTTTGGCAATGAGAGAGATAAATCACTGGAGCAGGTAACCAGACAGATTGTATAACCTTCATCCATTGGGATGCTCAAATTTGGTTGGACATGGCCCTGAAAAACTTGATACAAATTGGAGTTTTGATTTTGTTATCCCTGTTAAGAATGGGGAGTTCTAATGAAATCCTCATTTTCCTTTAAAGAGGTGATCACTTTCTGCATTCAAACTCTCACAGTTCTGCAGCAAGTTTAGAAGAATAAATTATTGAGAAGCTTTGTAGAAAATGGCATGGTCCTTTTAGGTGTCTTTTTATTTCTATGGTACTTTTAGGAACATTTAAGATTTTGGTGCATCCCAGTTTTCATAGTTCCACATAGACGAGTAAACATGATAAATTGTCCTGTTACTCTCTTCAAAAAAACACAATATAAGGTTCAACTTTTTAATGAGTGCAGTGTATGGAAAATTCTGGGGATTCACAAGTACAAAGTTAATTCCTATACCTAATAACTGGGTCAGAGATCTGTGGGATATATTAGATGATTATATCTGCCTGCTCTGAAATTCATGAAGTCTGGTTCACTTTCTGCTTTCCTCTGGGTTGATTTAATCACGCCGAAAATTCACTTACATGTGTGGGAGCACAAAACCAAACCCAGAATTTAAAAAAACAAGCCTTAAATACTGATTCTTACTCCCACAACACTATTCAAGCATATAACTCACACTTTTAGTAGCATTTGAGAATCTTCAGTATACTGCAGCACTTTGTTTACAGAAAAATTATAGTGTGAAGACAGAATCAGGAACATATTTGGAAATGGAAAATATGCATAAAGCATATATATATATATATGCACTATATATATATATATATGTGTGTATATATATATATACTCTATATATGTACAAAGCATGCTAGAAAATATAGGGTTCTCACAAGTTCTCACAAGGTTTTTTTGGTTGGTTTTGTGGGGTTTTTTGTCTTTTTTTAAATAATATATATAATACTTGATAAATACAGTGCATTAATCTGGAGATTGTGAGAACTGCAGGTGCACTCAGAAAAAATAATAACGGCAAATAGACTTGGCCATCCCTTGTGGCTCAAGTTGGAATATGTAAAGGCCTAACAGATAGTAAGAAGTTGCTAATTACTTTTCTTTGGTTTTGACTGTACCTTTGAAGCAAAGTACATCCCTAGAGTCTTTACAAAGTTCTTTAGCTTCCAAAAAGGCCACTGGAGACCCCACAGGAAGAATTTTGCATCTACACTATAATAAGCATTGATGAAAGCCTTGAATTGAGAACATTGACAGCAAAAATAGCATAATTGCCTTTGAATAATCTTTTTTTGATAGAGGGTAATAACTTTGACTTTTATCCAGTTTCCTCACATATTGGAATTCCATAAACCAGAGAGGGCTCCATGGTAAAAACAAGCAGGACTGCAGCTCTCACCTATTATTTGGGGAACCATTGTAGAATGGAAAAAATAATTTGTTTCAATGCTTTGGCCGAGGGATAATTAGCATAAACAAATTTTTAAAATGAAAAATATAGGACTGCATTGAGGAAAAAAGTACAGATCCTGTGACCTGTCATGGTTTTAAATAGCTGGCCTTATAATTCAGCATCTTAAGCTGCAGGTGCCACTGCAACAATGCCAGTATACCAATAGCACTGAATTCATAGAGGCAGAATAATGAGGCCAAGCTTTATTATGTTGACTAAAAAATGGTTTCTGAGTTCTTTTCCTGGTCCTGGGAGAGCGATTGTCTGCATCTGAACAAACTGCAAAACTATTCATTATTGATTTTGCCCCTCTCTTTTTTTCTTCCCCCACATAGCAGGAGGTACACAGTGCAGAATAAAATGTGAGCTTTTCATTTTCCTGTTGTGTAAGGCAGCTGTTCAGGCAATCAGTCATGGGTCTGAGCCTCAGAGTAGGACCATATCCAGGGAGAAGGATTATTTCCAGGAGAAGTAGTAATAATGGTACTTTTGAAGGCTAATCAAACACATTCGAAAGAACAGAGTTTGGAAGATGGAGAAATGGAAAGAAAAATCTGGAATACAAAAAATACTGTCTACTCTTTATGAAGTGAGGTTTTGAGAGCTTCTCCTAAGAGTGTGAGAAGAAGAACTGGTTAAAAAAGAGACTCAGAGTAAAAGAAGCCATTGAATTTTGTGACTGCCACCCTACCACCCCACCAATAAATAAAAAATTCCCCCAGAAAAATCCAGCTTTGCTTTGTTTGTGATTCTATTTTCTTTTCCAGCTTAATCCTGCTCAGTGGTGGCCTGAACTGTGACTGGAAGTTTTTCCTCAGAAGTGCTTCCAAAGTTTTTCTGGGAGTATGTATTAGAAATAGTATCTTCAATATATTAACTCCTCACTCTACATTTGGCAGTTTTTATTTCTTATCACTTGGCCACAAAAATGATGAGAGTTTTTTTGTGGCTTTTAATAGGTGTCATTGTATTTTAAAATTTCAATTAATTCAATAATTTGAATTTATGTGATTTCATTGTATATAGCAATTTGAATGCACATGACATTGAATTTAATGAATCTCTGACTCTTTGGAAGCAACTGGGAATAGCATCTGTCTTTTTCACAGGTTGATCATAATACTGTCTTGTGGTTGGAAATTGCTTGCCATATCTAGGTCATTCTCAGCTACCTCAAACTTGTGGTCATTTATAGCAGTGACAAAAATGTAATTAAGTATTGAGTGCCCTTAATTTTTCCTACAGAATATTTCCATCTGTATTGTCAGTGCTCCTAGAATAGGTTTATCAGCAAATGTCACTGACATCAAAATAACATGGTGCATGCCTTGTACCAAAAAAAAAAAAATACAGATGAAAATAATCAGATCCATTTCCCAATTCCCACCCTTCAGGAATTCTGGTAGGGAAGTTTCTACAGGCAAATATTTTTCTTTCCAGTGTTCTCCTTCATCCAACCAAATAATTCAGCTTTAGTTACCAGCCATTACCAATCCATGCTTTTGTTGGTTTCCTACAAATTTTACATTTCTGCCACATTTTATTCACTTTCTGTTTCTTTAGGAAATCCATCTTTGATTTAAAATATGGAAATATTCTCCTTCAGAAAACAAATATAACAAACATTTTCTATTGGAAAGGAGGACATGGTTTTCTGTGACCATGTTCGCAGGGGTCTTAGGATGAGGGAAGGGACAAGGATCTGACTCCATGTTTCAGAAGGCTTGATTAATTATTTTATAATATATATATTATATTAAAAATATACTAAAATAATAGAAGAAAAGATTTCATCAGAAAGCTAGCTAAGAATAGAAAAAGAATGAATAACAAAGGCTTGTGTCTTGGACAGAGTCTGAGTCAGCTCCCTGTGATTTGCCATTAATTAGAAACAACTACATGAGACCAATCATAGATCCACCTGTTGCCTTCCACAGCAGCAAATAACAATTGTTTACCTTTTGTTCCTGAGGCCTCTCAGCGTCTCAGGAGAAAAAATCCTAAAGAAAAGATTTTTCAGAAAATATCATAGCTACAGTTTTCCAGTGAGCTCTTGTTATTACTATTCAGGCACTACACCTTTTGGGAACTCTGAAAATCCACATACCTTTTAAAATTAACTTAAATGAGAGAAGTCTTGCATTCACTTTGACTCCAAAGATAAATGTTATTCTTTCTTTTTTTTTTTAGCATATGTTTATTTTGATTAGTAAACTATATCAAGGATTTTGAACTAGTAAACATTTTGTCTCTGTTCCCACAAAAGTTGAGATCTTGAGTAAATACTGAAAAGCTTGAATGGTGTCACAGGTAAATATTGACAGAATAAAATAAATTACTTGTGAAAAGTGGCATAACGCTGTAATCTGAAAACTGAGAGGTGGCCAAGAGGCCTGCTTGATGGAAAACAAATGCTCAGAAATTCTAGTGGGAAGACTCATCTGCTCATAGATGAACCTCCCTCTCAATATCTGAATACAACATTTAATATCTTAAGGACAACATTTATTTTATACTTTGAAGAGCAGAATCAAGTTTAAACGTTTGAATTTAAGCAATGTGTCGAGTAGTCAGCTTCATCTTGAAGGAAATAATTTTCAGATACAGCTATGTGGGAGATATTGGATGTCTACAGGACAGATGGAGAGACATTGCAGTTTGTCATTCTTAGATAAGGAATGTGTTCAAATATTTTATTCTAATTGCATTTTTATACTTGCTACAGTAGATCACTAATAAAGGCACTATCTTTAATTTGTCAGTCTAGCACAGCTTGCTTTTACTGAGAGGAGTAGAGAAGGCAAGAAGAAAGCTGTGATATCCTTTAATATTTGTTGAATAAAGTGCCAGAAAGAAGATTTAACATTTTTCCATGTGTCTGTTTAAAAATGCAAAATCATTTTGCTAGGCATTGATTTCCAGAGGAATTAAGAAGCTTGATTAAAGAATAGGTTATTTACTGAATAGGTTATTTACTGAAAGTAAAATGAGATGTGAAAGTAAGAACCTAATAGGATAAAAAAATACGTGATTTTAAGTTTTGACTGGAATGTCTGTGCCAGGCTGTCTCTGACTATGTGATAATAAAATTCTAGTTTATAAGCTAAAACTACTAGATCTATTCTTTTACTTCAGTCTCCTCTTTTCTGACCATTGGACTCTCAGTTGCATATTTAATTTTTTTTTTTTTCCTAAGACTGTTGTGAAGTTGGCAAATGCCTATTGCAGCTGTGGCACACTGGAGTGATTCCATATTGATTGCAAACTTTGAGAGGTGGATAAAACTTTTGGATACGCTTGGTTCCAAATATTGATCACTTGGCTTTCTGTATATTTTTTAGGAGGTCGTGAGATGACATCTATTACAACTGCTGTTAATGTGAGAACTAAATTTCAAGACTTGGTTTTGAAGGAAACTTAGAGAAATCTTTTTCTTTTATTTGCAGTATTTCTGTAAAACTTCATCTAGAACATAATTCTCAGCAAGTCATAAGACCTCCAGCTTCTCTGGTTTTTAAAAGCAAGTAAACAATTCTTAAGCTTCCCTCCCTAAAATCTACAAGATGGATGGGATTTCTGCATCAGAGGAGTGTATTTCAAGTGTAAAACTTGATGTGTCATGTGTACATATTTCAGGTCATACTCCTCTAATTTTTCACTTCCTTGAATAATGAGTAGGCATTATTGGGACCCCTGTTTGTGAGGGATAATTGACCTCCATTTTGCTCTATTGCCTTGGTAGCATGGCTGCTCCTTAGATGCTGACTTGTTAGGAATGGTTTGCCTGGAAATCCAATTTGATTTTGGCTACAGCTCAAAAAAAAATTTCAGCATTCAATAAAGTTACTAATTATAAAGTTTTGATTTTATAAATTTCTCAATACTTTCTTATTAGATCGAAGTGCCATTTTTCTGGTGTAAAATAATTTGTATCATCTTGTAGGTGATTTCAGCCTATAGGCTCACTGCTTTCTAGATAGATGAGATTTATTACCCTGTGAGGCTTTTCTCTTCCCTCTGAAGAAACAGACAAAAAATAATTTATTGAGTTACATTTTAGTGATGTTTTTTAAATGTGTTGGTAAATTTCTGCTTTCTCTTTGTATATGGCAAATCCTAGTACAGTTTTTTCATAATTCTATCTGTAGGGTATAAAGGGTGCCTGTTTAAAAAGTGATTTTTTCTTTTTTTTCTTTTTAAGTGATTTAACATTCTGTGATGTTTGAGAGATTTCCTTTATCATTCTTAATATGAATATTTCAACAAATAAAATGGTTACTGTTGTCTTTTATAACACTTCATACTACAGTTTTTCACTTCAGTTAGGCATATCAACTGAAAAGTGCAAAGATTTCATGAGTTTTAAGTAGCACCTGATATAAAAACTATCCATTAAATTCAGAATATAATTATAGATATGCAAGTCTGAGGCCTGATTAAACTGATGTTGAATCTTCAATTATTTAGATTTTAAGCATTTGGAATGACAATTAAATTATGCTGATTACATTGCTTAAAATGTTTTTTCCCCAGCTATTTAGAGTGTTAAAGTCATAAAACCTAACTGTTGGATAGCAACCATCATTTCCAGACCAGGCTAATAGAGTATCAGTAGCACTTGACACAAAACTTAAATCTGCTACAGGAACTCCAAGGTGGAAAACTGCTGTAAGGAGCAGCAGCTCATCAGGGACTTCCAAACCTCGTGCTGTTTACTTAGAAGCTGATAAATGTGTCTCTTCAGCTCTCTCTTCTGCATGGTGTCCACCTTATTCTCCTCATCTTCCCTGCTTGGTTCACCTTCATTCAACTCCTGCAGACTTGATCCCAAAATGAGCCACTCTGAATTAATTCCCATTATTTAAATGCAGTTCCTGAACCTTTTGGTATTGAGTGAATGTCATGATGGAAGATTTGGTTCAATAATTACAGCCTGTTGAAGTCTGTGGGATTTCTGACAGAGCAAAATCTTACTGAGCATTATGCAAATGACCCCAAATCATTATACAGTTATTAAATGACTGCGTGCACCAGGAAGGAAGAAAAACAGTTGGTGGCCATAAATGCTTATAATTAAAACTGATGGAAAGTAATGGAGCAAAGGGAAATCTGGGCTGAATGCTAGAAAAAACACTTAATGTTAAGGTCCATCAAACTGCATAAAAGTTCCCTGACTAACGGAAGCAATTTTCAGTTATTACACTGAACTGGACAAAGAACTGAAATGTATTCTAGGAATGTTTTCTGACATAGTGAGCTGAATAGTGACTTTTCAGAATATGTGAATAATTATTTTCTCTAAAGATCTTGTTAGCCAGTCTGTAGGTTTGATCAGGAGCTTCCTTTCTGCTTAAAGGTTTTGTATTCTGAGTTGGAGGTGTAGGGAAACATGTAACTTTCAAAATATAATTCTGGTTGTGTGACAGGTACAAATTTCCCATTTGCCTTTAGAAAACAAAAAAAAGAGATGTTTCAGGAATTTGAGGAGAAATGTTTTGTGCAGAATTGAGATATGGGAGAACAACCACAGGCTAGACAAATTTGTATTTAATTCTTTAATGGTTCCCACAATCACTGAATGGTTGAGGTTAGAAGAAAGCATCTGGTTTAACCTTTGACTCAAGCAGGGTGACCTAGAACTAGGACTGTGTCCAGACAGCTCTTGATTCTCTCCAGGGATAGACTCTCCAAATCCTTCCTGATCAACTCTCCTTGGTCATCCTCACAGTCAAAAATTGTTTTTTGGGGCTCAGAAGGAACCTCAGGAGTTTCAGGTTGTGTCCATTGCCTCTAGACCCACCACTAAGAAAGCAAATTACCTGGTTACCTGCCAATGTAACTTTTTGGCTTTTAGATGCTGTTTACTAAAATGGCCAAAACATACCCACACCATTTTTTCCCTCTTTATTTAAGTCCAATTCCATTTTCCAGCAGAGAGCTCTACTTAAAAATAGAATTAACTCTGCAGCTGTGTTTTCAAACTGTAATTAAAAATCTGATTTGTGAGAAGTGAGAAAATGTAAATTGTGCATGGATTTCACATCATCTCTGTGAGGTGATGGAGTGAAGCTTGAGAAGGATTCTGAAAAAGCTGAATTTGTAGGCCTGGAGTCTGAATTGTTCAACCAGGTGTTGTTCAGTCCTTAAGAAGCTGCAAAATACAATTCATCCTGCCTTAAATAGTAGACTGCTAATACCTGTACCTTCTGCTTTTATGATTAATACTTAAGTTGGAAGCATCCACCATCCTTTTCTTAGATGGTGATAAAAAGAACTATAGGTTGGGATAAGAAATCTGCCACTACCCTGAGAAAATGCATCTTAGAAGAAGGTTTCACATGACACTGTTGTTAGTATAGACCTGGCAACAGCTTGTTCTAAGTTTTTGCATCTACATAGACATGTTTGTGTGCAAGAGGCCTTACATACATACTTTATCTTTACCATAATTATCAAGAGAAAAAATTAATCACCACAGAAATACCCTGAGAAATTCAGTAAGCAATAATTTTATAGTAAGCATTTTACATATATAGATTCACACTTCTTATTGAATAAATATGCAGAAACAATTCCATAGAAGCTGATTTATTATTCATAACAAATAAAATAACTTAGCAGCAATTCAAACACAGATCAATACAGAATAACTTTTTTTTCAGTATCAGTGACAGATGATTTTTATCTTTAGGTGATATAAAATATTAGAACATGACTTTGGTACCTAGCATATAACTGCTAAGATTTAATGGTGCTGAACAGCTTGCTTGGATGCCTTTCCAATGATTTGCAAAGTTCTGACGATTTCACAGTGATTAACTCTACCATATGCTTTTTTTCAAAGGCCAATTTTGCCAGGCCATCAGTTTATATGCAGATTAAACTGACAAGTGTAACCAAACTTTTAAAATAAAGTAAATGTTAATTGTTTCTAACTACTTTTAGTTTTCATATTACAATTAGAAAGTTACAAAATAAATAAGACAGGTAATAGATGAAATTCCCATTTGGGATGACAGCTGGAATAGCAGAAAATTCTCCTGTAGTCATGGGCTATAGCAACCAGTTACTTTACATATCAATCTTTTCTCTCATCTCTGGTTGGCAGGATTTCATGGCACCACCAATATTTACAGTGGCTAATTCTCTTAAAGAAAAGTGAGAAATATTTTCCTTTCTCACTGCTTAAGAATCACTTGTATTTGGTACCAGAAAGAAGGCAGATTTCCAAGTAGACAACAGATGTTTTGGGCCCTGGAAATGGACAGAAACCGGCAGGTATGAATAAATACACCATGAGATTAACTCAGTTGGTTAGAGCACAGAAATAACCCCAGGATCGTGGGCTTCATCCCTTTATGGGTCCATCATTTAAGAATAGGACATGATGATCCTTGCAGATCATTTCCATCTCAAATATTCTGTGATTTAACTAGCAAGGAATATGGTTAGAGAAATCCTCCTTCTGCAGCCCCACACTGTCCAATGAGAGCATAATAAGTGTTGCTTCTCTGGCCATAGACAATAAAGTGAAACTTCTTACAAACTGGTTTGTGAGAAAATGTGAGGTGTCTGCCACAGTAGGCTTAAAACCAGGGTCAGGAATTCAGTAATCAAAAAATGCGCTTCATTACTATTGTCTATTGCTCAATTAAAAAGTGCACACAATCTCATATCTATGTCTATATGCATCTAACATAGATTTCCAATTTATAAATTGGTTGGTGGATAATCTGCTTTTGTCTTGAGATCTCAGTCTCTTTCTGCCAGGAAGGAAAGAACATTTTGCTCTCAGAAAACTCATGAACTGCTTATATTCACTTAGACAATCATGTTTTCCTAATTTATGAGTATGTGAAGAAGTTTTCCTGAGGAAAAAGCTAAATTCAAAGTCTTGACTGATTTCTGCTCTCAGAAATCCTTATGCTATGAAAAGGGACATGTCGAAAACAAAAACCAAGGAGAGATTTAGGTTTAGAATTTACCTGTGTCCTCAGATTGCAGAACCCTTCTAGCGTCAGTCCTAAGGTTTATGTAAGAGCAGACACACAGCTGAGCTTGTGGTTAGATGACAAGGGAGATAACTGTTAGGTGACAAGAAAGGAGAGATCTGACACTGATACTGATGAAAGCCTGCAGCTTGTTTAATTTCTCTGAACCTATTCATTAAACCTTTGTCGCTTTATTGTCTAATTCTAGATGTGGAAATGAATTACTAATATTTACTTATCCTATGTGCTTTGCAAACACTAAAGCATGTAGATAAATACTTAAAACTTCTAGGGATCTTAAAGGAGAACAGGGGTGGGTTCTTGTTTAGAGGAGTTAAAATATCCTGTATTTGTAATATAGCTTCACTGTGGTGGGAATACTTCCATGTGAAGAGACTCTACAGTGACTCCCTGCTGATGGGAGAAGCCACCAGAAATCCAAGGGTTTACAGTACTTTTGTAGATATCTTCCGGCTCCTCTAGACTGGAGACACCTAGAAGAGGTACTGAAAGTATCCTGGTTTACATTAGTAGAACCTGGAACTAACTTTTATATTCTAGCAAAAGGTTTCTATGCTGAACAGGTTACACACATTCAAAATTAGGGGAAGAATAATTTTATTCCCCTCAACCATATTAGTAACTACCACGGTGAAAAAAGTTTGCAGGCACAACAGGTATTCAGAAGGTGAAGTTTTTTTTCTGGAGGGAGAGATGGCAAGTTCAAAGACTAAAATAGATATCACAGCTTAGAGGGGTCAAAAATTTAAATTAGGGGAGCAAATGAACGCAGAATAAGAAAGAGGAAATGAAGACCACAATTTAATATTTTCATTTCCTTGCAATCCATTAACTATAATTAAACACTTATCAGAGGAAGACAGAAAATTAAGAAAGGATGAAGGAAATAAGTGATTTACTAATCAAATCATCTAGGAGAAATCAATAAATGCATCAAGGTGGTACACCCTAGAAAGAAGAAACTGCACCATCATGAATATAAATGACTCAATAAGAAAGAAGTCTATCCATAAATATTGAGAGTCTAAATAAATAGGAGAAAAATTATACCTCATTAAAAGCCAGGTGTAGGAGTTCGTGGAAATACTGTCCATATTGATCATTTGAGACAATATTCCCTTCCCATGACACTGGTTAAAAAAATCCATTACGGAATGAAATTGGACATAGGGATGAACATTTCTCAAACTTTAAACCAGGTTAAATAATAAAATTAGAATAAGTTTAATGTCAGTCCATTGTCAGTACATTTAGAGGTACATATCTTAAAGAGGTATTTAGTTAAAAGCTGTAAACTTTATTTTGTCTTAAGAAAATATGCTGTATATTGTAAGAATTTGCCACACCTCAACAACTTTTAGAGGACTGCCTTTTTTGTTTCTAAAGGTATTTTTTTCTTTGAGACCAATTCTAGGAAAAAAAAATAGGTTTAGCAGACTAAAATAGATTATGAATAAATAGTAAGTATAGAATTAAATTAATAAAATATGTCAGTAATTCTTTCTTTGTTGAACTCCAGAAGCTTTCTTGAGGTGACCAGAAGATGGAGGAAGAAGGTCACTAACTCTGAAGAAATCTTTATTGTATGAGGGAATTGACCAACAGAGAACAGCATTTCTCTTTTGTTTCAACAGCATAAGAAAACATGAGGGATGTGGGAAACTGAATTGCTGGCCTCAAGATTTCCTTTTTACTTGTGATATCGGTCAAGGAAAATGGAAAAGTTCAAAATCCTTTGGAAAGTTTTTTTCTTCCAACTATGCGTACACATGTACACAAAGAGAAGACATGACACTTGGAAATGCAACAGCAAGTAGTAAAGGAGGAAATAGAAAGAAAATGGCAATAAAGAAGAAAAATATATGTACCAAAATGCCAAGGCTCGTGGACATAGTAAGGAAATAATTGAATTGTATTTCATCAGTATCATTATGCTAGCCCTTGTGTTAGAAAAATACATTTTAATGAATATGCTGAAATACTGCCTTTATTTTTGGTTGTCATCTTCCGAAAAAAGGTTAGAAAACTCTCCTTGTTCCCCTTTTGTCTTTCTGCCCTGCACAGGAGAGGCAACCCAAAAGCACAAGTTAATGCTTACTGTGTCCTTGTAAAGGGATACACAGAAGAAAATCTTCCATTCTCACTGAGACCCACTTTGGTGGAAAATGAGTCATGAATATATAGCCTAGTGTAGCCCACAATAAATTTATCATCTGCATGGTGTTGCAAATTAATTTTAAACTAATCAGTCAGCATCTTGAGAAAGTGGATGTGTCTGAAATAAAATTCATGTAATACCTTGATTGTAGACCTAGTAACAGGAAGTCACTTAGAGAGCCAAACACAAATGGTTAAATTAAAGGTACCTATTTTCATGCTAACCCTATGAAGACAAGACAGGTGAGATCGCTACGAAAAAGAAAAATTTTGATTCACTTTACGTTGACCCTAAATGTTTGGTGATCTGGAGGTATATTTATGAACAAGCCTCATGATTTCTGATACCATGGCATGGCAGGTGGGTCTTGATGTAGAAGTTAAAACAATATCTTCCTACTGCAAAACAGGGAGATAATCTTCAAACCAGAGGCACAAATCTTGGTCTTCTCTATTTTGCAAGACCCAAATGGCTGAGGTTGGAAAGCAGTTCTGGAAACAACAGCCCAGCCCTCAGTTCAAACCAGGCCAGCCAGGGTAGGATGCTCAGTGCTACAGGTGGATCCCTAAATCCAGAGGTTATAAAGAATGTTCAATTTCTTTCTTCAAAGCTTCACAGCTGGAGAAAGAGTAGTGATGTAGTTTTAGAGAAACAACATGCCATGTAACCACTTTGGTTATGTGCATGCTGGGAATCTGGGAGGTGTAACAGTAATCAAGCAGAGGAGATAAATGGGCATTTTTTTGGATTAGTGCTCCAACAAATCTGTTACAGTTTGAGGCAGGCCATTCTAGACAGAACATTTCTGGGAGAGAGAAGATCCCTTTGTGGCTCTCCAAGTTATTTAAATATGCTAGTTACTTGTTCAGCAATGTTATTGGTGGGAAATTCTGCACATACAGCAGAGAGGTATCTGCTGAACCTCGGAGGCAGACTCCTCCCCCACTTCCAGCTTGTTTTTATAGAATCATAGATTCCCCAGGATGAGAGAGCAGCTAGATGGAGGTTTCTGGGGTTATTTTGTATTCAAGGGGAAAGTTAAGTCACTCCCTCTCACTTTCAGCACATTTTTAATTTGAGCTGGTTGTTGAAACACAGTTTGGTAGATGGCAATGTAATAATCTGTAAAGTTGTTTTTTTCTGCCCTTCATAAGGACATTGACAATAGCAGATAAACTGAATTCATAAGTAATTAGAATGAGCTGTTAATTGCCCCAGTGCAACTTGTCATTCCAGCTGATTGATTTGCTCAGAGACAATCTTCTGACATTTTCTAAGGGCCCTGGGGGATGTGTGGCTGAGCACCCAGCTGACCTCCCTGCTGCCCCAGGTGAACTGCAGGTTGCCTGAGTGATTTGTGATCCCACATCTCACCACACCTTTTAAATACCTGCTCAGTTGGATTGGCCACTGGTGAAGGTGAATGAATTGAAGCTGCTGAGCCATGATCAGGGAAGCAAGGTAGAAGCATATGTTTCCACTTGTCTCGCTACAAGGCTATTTCCTCAGGGGTGGGAGAATTGTCATTTCTGAGTTGCTGAAGGATATCTAGAATCACATATATGTGTGTAGAATAAGAACAAGAATCAATTAGTAAAAGTTGCATCTGTCTCTCTTAGAAGTAAAGGGACTGAAGTACTGAAGAAAGGAATGGAGTCTTCCTGTTAGTGTATCGGGTCTGAAACAGAAAGATTCAGAAATTTGAGTCCTTTCCTGCTGTTTTCTAGACAGGGTTAGGAGACTTTGTTAGGGAAGAGGATGTGATGGCCTGCAGACCAAAGTGATCCGTGACAATCACACCAAGGTCAAAGTGAGTGAAGGATCAGGGTTACATTTGTTCAAACCCCAGGGTGGCTGTGGTAACTCAGTAACAGTGAGTGGTGCCTTTTGTTATGTACTGTCCTAGCAGGCAACAGGCTGGAGGTGAGGTAAGATGAAATCTCAGTGTGTGTGGGAGGAAATACATAAAATATTCCTCTTTACTCAAAGTAGAGGGCTAGGTAATTTAAATGGAATATATAACTTTTTCTACTTTGCCACTGTTATAGAATGAAAAGAATGGAAACTGTAGAGCAACAGTCAAATAGAAAGTATGGAAATGGCACAAGGATGGAACGGTTTTAACTGCAAAGAGGAACATTGTTATAGTTCATATTTCTAAAATCTCGTACCTTCCTGGCAATATATCTTGGGGGCAGTTCTTCACAGCTCTGACTTCTTCTGCTTGTTGCTGCTTCTTAGTCAGGGCTCCTTCCATGCTCTCCCTGACTGGCCAAGCTCACCCCCTTTTATCCCAGTTTTCTTCACTAGCCACAGCTGCCGCCCAATTAAGGAAATCACAGCTGCAGCCCATCAAGAACTACTGGGGCTTATCAGGGCAAGGCCTATATACAGATATTCAAATACAATACAGATATTTTTCTAGGACTCCTACTATAGAGGAGAGATTTAATTAGATGTTAGGAAGAAATTCTTTACTGTGAGGGTGGTGAAACACTGGCAGGGGTTGCTCAGGGAAGCTGTGGCTGCCGCAGCCCTGGAAGTGTTCAAGGCCAGTTTGGATGGGGCTTTAAGAAACCTGGTCTAGTGGCATCACTGCCCATAGCAGGGGAGGTGGAAATGGATGATCCTTCAAGTCCCTTCCAACCCAAACCATTCATTACCACATTTTTATGAAACATTTTGATTCAGGCTGAAAAGAAGAGTCAACACAATTTGGGGGGAGGGAGGAAGGGAAAGAAAATCATTGAGTTTGGATACATTTTGGTTTGGTTTAGGTATAATTGATAGAATCTGTTGTCCTTTTAAATTGATAATTTGAAAATGAATTTTGAAAAGATTTTTCAACTTGGATAACAACTTCCAAATCCACTTTCAAATAGCCTTTTCAGAAAAGTAGAATTCTGGTTTAATGAAAAAGTGATGTTCCAGCTCTTGATTTTCTTCCACAAGAAGAAGAGCAAAATCAAGAATAAACTTTATTCAAAGCCTATTATTTAGACACAGGTTAAGATCCCAAGCCTCTCTTGCTCTCAAATACTGTATTCTGAACCAGAGAAAACATCTTTCACTGCTATTATTTAAATTATAGACTTCCATAAAAAGTCTTTTTAGAAATTTGATTTTTTTCAATTACTCATACATCCATCAAAGAAGTGCCACTGTAATATAGCATAAGTTTTATTGGAAATCCTGATTATTCCAGATATTTATGGAAACTAAATTTCCTGTTTTATTGGCCTATTTTTTACACACATACATAACATATTTCAGAGCACAGCGGGACAGCATAAAATAAAAGGGATAGGTACTGGTTAATATGAAATGCTATCATTAGTGAAAATTAAATTATTATGCCTTATGTGATATTGGTTTTTAATGAAAATACTGGAACAAAACAGCAGAATTTCTTGAGAAGGGAAAAATTCTGTAAACAAAGCATCAAATACCTCACCAGGAGCATTAAATTTCTGAAAACGAGAAAGAAATCAACCACAATTTCTAACCTATTGGGAAGGTTAGAACCACAGTCTCTAAAATACTGTCTGTACTTTCGATTCACATCAATGACTTTGCTTAATCTTTTTAGCCTATTGCTGGTAAATTCAGGTAGTGCTTAGAGTAACTTCTTTCATGCCACAAGAAGATTCTTCAAACTCTGGTCAAATGGATAGGACTGGATCATATTTGAAGACAATTTCCATATTTGTCATTTACTTAATTCTGCTTCAGAAATTCTTGGAATAAACTTTTAAAATTTTCCTTCTTGTCTCTGTGTGTGTAATTTTGTAATGATTACAGATATATTGAATTGATCCATGGACTTTAAGCAAGGTAATTGCTGTGATATATAGAATGTCCATTAAATAAACAGAGGTTAGTAAAGCTTGCTGTTATACACCAAAATATCCATGGACTCTGAGTCATATCCCGGTTGGGTTTTTCAGTGCAAGGGCATAGATTTTGTGGATTAAATTTGTACTGTGCCAAAATGGAGCTGTTAAAAGTCTTTTTAATTCATTACAAAACCTCTTCTAATCTGAAGCCTGAAAGCTGCATACACCATAAATCTTTCCTGAGTATTTACAACAAAGTTGCCAGAAGGAAAATTACTCCATCTGAACACTTTACCAAATAGAAGAGAGCCTGAAGCATCTATTAACATTTATCAATTTTTTGGTGAAACCTTTAATCCAGTATTGATACATAATATTCACTAAAATGTGAAAGTGTAAATAACTAGGCTGTATACAATGAGGTGTTTAAATCAAATGGGCATTAAGAAAATCAAAGCACTTCATTACTGCTGTAATCTGTAACTGTTCTTTGCTTGCTTAGCTAATTTCCTTTTTCTTTACAGATGAAAATCTATGTAAAATCATAAATTTTATTGTACTAATTTTTTCTCAGGCACTTAATTTGGTGTTTTACTATATTACTTCCACAGCTGCAAATGGCACTGCAGATCAGTATGACACAAAACAATATATCTTAATGGAATAAGAAGATGACTAGGAGTTGTTCAAAAGGAAGAACAAGAAATCAGTTGGAGCAGAAACAGAGAAGGATTCTGAGGAGTGGCAGTGATACAGGCAGAAAAAAACGATCTGTGAAACAAACCTTTTGACTTGCATCTGTGGAGTGAACTTGGAGTAAGAGCACTTTCCAAGACACACTGTCTACCATGATGAAAAGTAGGACAGCTGGCCAAGGGCTTAGCTTCATGTGGGGACTGATATTTTAAAGAAAGGAAAATAAAAAAGAAAAAAGAGCCTTTTATAGAAACAGCCAAATCACTGACAAAATGTAATTAGAAAGCTTTAAATCCTACAGAATTCAATGACATGGTTTGATTTTTTTTCCCCCAAGTGATTCAACTGGATTGAGAAAAACAAAACTTCCAAAAGTAAAATGAAAAATATTTCTTTTTTGGAATTGATGATCACCAAAAGAGGTGTAACATAAAATACTTTTAAAAGTTTTTGAAGATTATTAGGTCTCTGGTGTTTGTAGAAATGCTTTTAAAACTGTTTTGAGGCTGATCCACCAGTGACTAACAGACTAACACAGAAAAGTGGAGATGGGATGCTGTGCCACATGGTTTTCAGAGATATCACAGCTAAAAAAGGAAAATAATACAAAACCTTGGCAAGGTCTCTGGTGTTGAGATAACCCTGAGGTGTTAGAAAGTCTCTTTTTTTCAGCTCTGAGACTGAAGAAGAAGGCAGAATTCTTTGGCTCTCATTCTCAAGGTGGTTTATTTGCTTTTATCTATAACATTCTTTCTCTGACCTGCTGAGCTCTGTCTAGCACGTCGGTTCATGCACACAGACTGCTTTGGGTTGGTGTTATCTTTTTGTACTAAAAACTACATGTACATTATTTACAATAATTTTTCTAATATCTATCACTTATGTTAGACAGTTTGTCTCTAAACTAATCCTTCTTGTTCTCCACCATTGCAGCAGAAGTTGGATGACAAGAAGGAGGAGAAAGACAACATGCTCAGATTCTTCTATCCTGCTTCTTGAACTCCTATTCTAAAAACCCCAAAATTCTACATTTTCACTTGGTGATAAATTCAATAACATTCTACTCAGACTCTTGTGGCTTGTAACTCCTTGCACAAAGCTGGTAATTGTTTCTAGGGGCTAAAATCAAAGGCACAGGTGTTTTTGACTCTGTGCCAAGGTCTTTGAGCCCCCTGACAGGGACTCAAGTCCTCCGGGGCAGCCAGAGGAATTTCTTGGGTTCTGACAAACCTGACAAATCTTATATCTGTTTTTTATGGATCTTTCTGGGGAAAAAATGTTCCTGCAATATCTGTTTCCTTCTGTTTTCCTTAGATTTTGTTGCTCAGGATCAAGAGACTTGGTTTTTTTTGCTTTCGGGACACTGTAAATAAAAACTTAAAAGGTGATTTGAGATACGTAGGTTTAAATCAGACTTAAAAAGTTGCATTTATGCATTTAATATATTTCCAATATTGTGCATCATATGGTAACAAACCTTTAAAAATGTGGTAGGCAGTGCTAAGCACAGCAGGATTGTTAAGCTTAAACAACATCCAAAGCATCAGACTTACCTGAAGATAAGTCAGAACTACTGACATTTTCTTTGACTTCAGTAGGTGCTAAAGAAGGGTTAGTTATGAGACTCCTCATATAATGACCTTTAATTTTAAAATTAAGGTCTAGAAATGTGCATTTAAGTGGTGGCTGTGACATTCTCATTGGCAGGGAACACACAAAGTGTGCCTAAGTGCTTTCTGCAAATTACCCGCCAAGCTGCCTAAAGGTGGCATCTGAGTGAAGCAGATGAGTAATAAATATCCTTTTTAAGGCTCAGAATTAAAACTGGTCTGTGAGAAGTGAATGCTGGGGCATTTTCAACATTTTCATAGGAACAGTAGGATAGAGTAACACTACTTCAGTAATATCAATTCAGACCCAATGGGACCATTCCTTGTGGCAGATGGTAGGACACTCCTGTGCTCAGAAGCATGGAGCCCTCAGACATCTTTGGCATTTTTCACTCCGTTTCTTACCATTGTAACTCTGATATTTTTTTGGTATCTCTTAGCCTATTTTGAATTTTATTGAGATTTTGTCTTCACTACCATTTGTGACAGTTAATGACAGCATACAGGACATTTGCTTACTCTGTGAAAATTACTGTTTCTGCTGTGAGATGTAGATTTGGTGCTTCTCGTCTCATGCACTGGCTAGAGACTCTCACCTTGGCATTTCAGGCTTATCTAGCTTTCTTTGGGTGTTTTTGAAAACTCTGTGTATGTGGTTTTATAACTATGCCACATACAGGCACAGTTTGTGTATCTATACTGCATTTGACAACTAATTTGATATGCATCCCTAATTTGCTCCCTCTAGAGGGATTTAGTTTACAAAGCCTTTGCAAGATTCAGTCCTGAAACACTGCATGTGCTTAGGTGCACTTGATCCATGACTAACTCAAATAATAAAAAGCAGTGGCATTGTCTTGGAAATTGCTAATGGACAAGGATCATTAAAGAAGGCAACAGTCACACAAAGGTGATTTTCACAGTACTCTTCTATTGCATTTCCATGCCTACAGAAAAGTAATTTTACAAAAAATTCAGTTACATTGAAGCACAATTTAATTTTGAAATTATATCTTCATTTGATTTTAATTCATGAAAATACAAATGCATTTACATTCAGTTTCCTTTATTATTTTTTGTGTAGATCAGAAAAGCTGACTAGTCATTCCTTGTTTTTTGAGGCTGACTCCCTCGTCATGCTCATGGTGATAGTGCTACACTTTTTCACAAATATAATAGTACTTAACCAGATGGATGAAAACAGATGGGCTGGTTTTATATCTTCTTTTTTCCCACCCTTTTAGTCTCTAAATAAGGTTTAATTTCCTGCACCTAGTAAATTGCTCCTACTTTTGTATGGGGAAAAATAATCAGATCTCTAATAAATTAATTATTTAGCCATAATTAGCAATTCATGCCTCAAAATTTAAAAAAATTCAGAAGGATGTTCATAAAAAATTATGCAAAACCCACAAGTCAATACATTTCCTCCACTGAACTGTAAGAAACTATTCAAATGCAAATTCTTTTATTGTTAACCTTTTATTTAAACTTGCGGCTTATAGTATCACTGATGCATTTAAGAAATTCAAATGAGTACTTAATTTTATTAATTCCTCTTAACAATACTGTTAAAAAAGTAAGCTGTACCTTTTTAACAGTGAAAACTCTGTGAAATCTAGCACTTTTGTTGTGTTTAAATCAGGTTTGTGCCTATGAAATTCTTCCTTGGTCCACATTTTCTTCTTCAGAGAGGAAACAAAATCACCAACTCCTTCATCAAAGAAATTTTATGCACTAGTGGAGAGCTGACCAGGTATGTGCAGTTTCAGACATTTTTGCTGTCTGCTTCACAGGAAGCAGCATATTCTAAAGAGAAATTTGACTGATTGTCTGCTCCAGCCAGCCCAGATGTGATGTGTTTGGTACAGGGAGGATGTGGGCAGAGCTGCAGGGAAAGCAGCCACTGCCACAGGCTGCCTCTGCCTGTCATGCTTTCTCTGTGTGAAAATACAGTTCAGCTTCTTGTGGAAGAAGGCAGCTGAGCCTGAAAGAGCTGTGACCTCGGAGAAGATCCGTCTAAGGAAACAGCTACACATGCAAGAAGAAGCTTTTAGTAAGGAGGCTGGAGGTAAACACAAATGGGTTTCTCTTGGTTTTGATTTGTTTCTGTTTCAACAGCAGCATGTTTGCAACAAGCAGCAAAGACTTGCAAAAGAATATGTAGAAAGGGTTTGTAGGTACAGAAAAACACCATCCCCCACTGCACAGCAAGTAAAAAAACACAAAGCCTTTTGGAAGATTTACAGAATCATAGAACCACAGAATGGTCTGGGTTGGAAAGGACCTTTAGATGTAATCTAGTCCAACTCCCCTGCAATGAGTGAGGACATCAATCAGGCTGCTCACAGCCTGTCTGACCTGACCTTGAAGTCTACATTTGTTACCTCTAATGTGCTCTCTTTGGGAGAAGCACAGGGAAAAAGGCTTGGACCTAGCAGGACTTTTGTCACCTTTTGTCACAGTCTTTCACTGAGGTAGCTGGATGCATCTGGACAATCTCCACCTCTAGACTGAGGATCTTGTGCCTTTTTGGGTGTCAGAAGGTACTGAGATGAAGCAAAGAATGCACATTTGCTGTGGTATGTAGTGTTCCCCTCCAGGGAGGTTCCAGATCATCTGAAGCTCTGACTGGAATGTCAGTTCTCCTGAGAAGCATTTTACAAAGGCTTGAAATGAAACTGAGCCTACTCAGTTTTACATTTTAATGATAATAAAAAGCCCCCCTACAACAAATCCTTTGATAACATTTTACTGTTTTTTTCCTTTTGGAGAAATTCACAAGGCATCAAACGTGTCTTAATGATGGGACTTGGGAGTATGACACAATGACTCAAATACGTTTAAGAGTGTCCTGATTTCAGCCACGACAGAATTAATTTTTGGAGCAGCCAGGAGAGGACATGTCTGGGACACAGACTTTACTCTGTACCACTTCATGTTATTTTCCAGGATGAGGGAAGGGCTCCCTTCTGGATCATGTATTGTGGTGGAAGGGGTGGTTGGATATTATGGATGTTTCTGTGAGAATAATTTCCCTGTTCCTTGTACCCTGTGTCATTAGTATTGCTGTTACTGTTCTGTTTTCTTTTCACATTGTTGGTTCCAGTAAATTGTTCTTATCTCAACCCCTGAGCTTTGTGGCTCCACTTGCCCTCTCCAGCCTGTTTCAGGGAGAGAGAGAGGAGGAAGTGAGTGGCACATGGTTTGGAGAGTCTCAGTAGAAGCACTAAATTGGGGAGTACCAATCCTAAACCACAACAGCTTTATTTGAAAATTAACCCTGTCTTGGCTGGAACTAGGACAAAGAGCTATTCCAACCACTCTATGTAAAGCTCCTGCTTTCTGCGAATGAACTCTACTCTGTTCAGTAGAGTTGGACTCTAGTGTTTTTAAAATATTTTAAAAATGCCATGTTCTTAACCTTCCTGGGCATAATTTGCATGTATTCCTCTTTGTAACCATCAAATTTATTTGTATTTCATTGTTATAAGTTTGAATTTCTTGCCTATATTTCCTGTGTGCTATATATTAGACTTTTGTTTTCTCACAGTTTTCTTTCAAACTCAACAAGTACCCAGTTTTAATTACAAGGGCTTTCCTTCTTTGGAACATGCTAAAATATTTTAAAATAATTTCCCTTTTTTTAGTCACATTTATAAAATTTTACTTTTTCTCCTCTTCAGTCTTGTATATATTCACTTCCATGGTAAATAAAAAAAAAATTACCTTTATTTGTGTCTTAGCTTTCTAAATTAAAAATTAAGCATCTTTTCACTTTTTTCTGACCACATTAGAAATGAGTTTCCAGCTTTCAGACCCAGCAGGAGCACGTCAACATTTGGGTATTGGACTAACAGCAAGTGGTCATAATTTTGTCATGAAAATATTCAGGACAATGTAAATAATTTTTTAGAAATGCAAAATATAAATCAGAGGGAAAACTAAAGGATTAATCCACCTGTCTACAACTTTTAATAAAATTGCTAATCTGCTGCTTGCTCAAAAAATGAAAATCATCAGCATTTTGATCCCCACAATTTTCAGTGACAGAAAAAAAATTATAGGGAAGCAAAGCTTACAACAATTCTAACATGGTTTAGTGCATATATTTATCTCTCTATCCACACTCAATTAAATGGTATGGTATGTGGCTCATCTAATTTCCTTGTACCAGCACAAAGACACCCACCACTGAAGTTAATGGGGTTTATACTATTTTACAGAGCTATTCTAAGTTGAATTAACAGGAGCATTTTATTCAGTGTTGCAGTGGAGAGTCTCTTGTCAATCTCAGGGGCATTACAGCTTGGCTCACACTTCCACACACTGATATATGCTTAACCGTCTCATGAACACAGAAAAACTCTCTGAATTGTATCACATGATCAGAGCTCCAAGAAGCTTGAGTTAATGTCAACATTACCTTTCTTGCCATTTTCAATCTGCAGAATGAAATCACAGCTGGAGTATTTGGAAAAACATGTATATTATTATTAACCTTTGGAAACTTATGGATTGAGCACTGGTAAGGCTAAGGTTGAAATCACAACAGTTTCTTTAGGGTTTAGAAAACAACTCTTCTGAGCAACAGCTCAGGGAACTGGGGTTCTTTAATCTGGAGAAACAAAGGCTCAGGAGTGACCTCATTTCTCTCTACAATCACCTGAAAGGAGATTGCAGTGAAGTGGGGGTGATTCTACTCTGCCAGGTATCAAGTGAAACGATGACCAGAAATGGCATGAAATTGTCCCAGGGGAGGTTCAGATTACATATTAGAAAAAAAACAAAAACCACCGAAAGAGTAATCAGGCATTGGAATAAATTGCCCAGGGCTGTGGTGGAGTCAACATCTCTGCAGACATTTGTGTGTGGCACTTGGGGATAAGGTTTTGGAGTGATTATGGTGATTCTGGGCTGACAGCTGGATTAAATGATCTTGAAGGTCTCTTTCAACCTTGATGATTGTGAGATTCTGGGATTCTTGCCTTGCTGTACTTTCTTCAGCATGGAGGTGTAGTTTAATTCTCAGCTGTAAATTGTGAAGCATTTGATGTTTATTATTTTGGTAATTTTTAGGAATGGTACCTCAATAAAACATCTAATCCTAATGTTCACTTGTTTAGTAGGAGCATTCTTGTTGGACGTCTTGTATTTTCCTGTATCACCTCCCACCATAGATGAAGTAGAAAAGATACAACAGCATCCCTTCCTGAAAATAAAATTGACTTAAGTGAGCTTAGTCTGAAGTCTTAAGTTATTAACAAATTTTGCCAAGTATTTAACACAGCTTCTCAGTGTACCATGACCTTTTCCCTCTGGGTGAGCTAGAGAAGGATTTGATGTGGAATGAAAGTAAAAGTAATTAATTCTGGAATTTTCTGCAGGATGGAATTTCTGTTTTTCAGTTCCTTTTAAACCCAGTAATTGTCTCCTCCATAATTCTCCCTGATCATGTCATGAGAGGGTAAATAATGTGATCAAGTTGCACAGACAGATCTCAAAGGATGAAAAATACTAGTGGAGAAAATTAGCAACCTGAAAACATTTTAACCAGGTTCCCAAGCAGAAGGATTGAAGCTGAATTCAAACAGCAATTTCCATGTCTTGTACATTCCAGATGCCAAATTGTGCCAAACTCCAAGTAACTCCAAGTAGAGTCAAGTAATATTAAGTAATTTCTTACAATAAAAGAATGGGCTGCTTCCAATCCTGAACCCTGCTTCTGTCCCACTGTCTTGTTAATATATTGTGATCAACTGGAAGGGGAAATTCATGGCTGAAAATTAAACCAGTAGTGAAAACAGGCTATTTTTAACTTGTCCCTGCTCCTTGACTATCAAAAAGCTCCACAAAGTGATGCAAATGAAGCAATGAACGGGAGCAATTTCTGATATGACTGTTCAAAGAAATATAAATATAAATTCATAATTTTCCTTCATCATGATGAGCTGGGTATAAGTGCATGTGAGTCTTTCCCCTTAAAAAATTATCTTTTGAGAGCTGTGAACTGTGAACTAATTTTAATGAAATACTAACTCTGAAATTTAAAAATGTTAAGGTTCATCCTGCACATTGCTTTGTCACAGCTCATCCTAGCAGAAGCAGCCAGTTAATGGGATCCTCTCCTGAGTCTGCATTTCCGTTTCAAATATTTGGAACTCAAATGTACATAAAATGCTCAGCAAAATTACCAAGAAATTCTTAGGTTCCTGTTCCCTCAGTCAATTTCTTTCCAGACTTTATGGATGCATCTGTTACTGAACAACTGGAACTATGACTTTCCTAAATACACATACATGGTGAAATGGATATTAATATTGGTTCATGGTGTCTTCTTCCCTGAGCATATTTTTGTGAAAAGATTAATATTGAGTAGATATTGTGCCATCTTTTCTTTTCAGAACTACCGAACTCCTAACAGCATTATTCTCTCTTGCTTAAAGATTTTCTTTGATTTAGTCTCCTCAGCTTCTCTGCACATTTCATTTTTCCTGCTGTTTGATGTGATTATTGAAATGTCTTGAAGACAATTTATCTCAAAATAGCAGCAATCTCCTGGCACCATGTACAAGACAGAAGATGGTTTCTTTCTGCTCACATTAACATGCAGCCCTAAGGTCTTCTCAAGCCAGTAATGAAACATTCACTGAACATATCAGACACTGAGAAAGCATGTGAATAACTCTCTAAAATCATGTAGCATATCTTTCTGTTACGAAGACATATTTCTTATTAAATAATGTAAGTGCTATTACCTAAAGGACTCCTTAAATACTTGCACTGTAAAAATTAGTTCTACTTGTAAACGGATAAAATAAAGTCTGCTTTGCAGTAGTCTTTTGTAACTCAAAAAGTCATTCAACTGAATTTTTGTTGTAAAATTTAAAGTTAGGTAAATGGTCAGTTTTTTAACTCTTTTAGATCAAATGCATGCAGAAGTAGGACCACAGATTTTGAATTGGTTTTGATTGACTAATTAGTTTAGAGGGAAAGAGGCCTGTGTTGCTCATACAAAATGTATGTGACTGTCATGGTTTGAGCCTGGCACAGAGCCAGTGCCCCCCCATGAAAATGCCTCACCCTGGTGTCTGCTGTGAGATGTGACCAGGAATAAGCAAAACAGGCTCTAACTTAAACATAAAGAACACTTTATTACTTAAACTACAGGAAAATAGGGAAAGACTATAAGGAAAAGAAAAAAAGAAATTGAAAACCTTACAAAAAAACTTTCCTCCTCCCCACTCCCTGACTTTCCCAATCCGATACATTCTCCCAAATCAACTGCCCAGCCTTGGCCCCACACTTTAGTATACTCAAACTGCAGTTCATGAAGAGGAAAGGAGTCCTTCTTGTTCCATAGGCTTCTCCTGGAAACACACTGAAACCTCGTGTGCTTCCTTGTCACTTCGGCACCGCCCGGAAAAAGTCCTTTTGCCGCTTGTGACATCTTCCTTCCATGCCCAGTGCTCTCACCACTGACGGCATGGACCAGAGCTGCTTTTAGGGTTGTCTTTCAAGGATGCCTTGTCTCACTCCAAAAAGGCACAGTCTCTGCTTTGGGACATCTGTCCCCCCCATATTTTTCCAACCCCCTGGGGCCGGGGGGTCCTCACGAATGAACCCTCCTGGTTTTGAGCCACTGCCTCCCCCTAAATGCAGTCTGTGTCACAGGAACAACTGAGTCCATGGCCACAAGAAAAGTCCAGCCAAAAGGCCACTCCAAATCATCTCTCCCCATCCAATCATCTCCACGTTCTTCGGGCCAGGTCCTTGTCTCATCTCATCTCTTATCTCCCTTCTTATTCAGCTTCGAGGAGGATTAGCATTTTTGCAAGGCCCCAGTCATGAAAGAAAGGGTTAAAAGTTTTCAGTCTCTGTCTATCTCAGAATGCTGGTAGAATGCTGGTACTCCCACAGGTGCTGCTGCTCCACCGGCCAGGCTGCACTCTTCCCTCCCCTTTCTCTTCCTGGGCGGCTGCTATCACATTCAGACGCCGGCTCTCCTCTCTCTCTCTCTCTCTCTCCTGGGGGGGGATGGCTGCCCGAGGGCTGACTCCCTGGGATCTTCCACCCTTCCATCCTCGAAGCCCCCTCAACCCCCATCTCTGTCCAGGCCCCGGGCCTACCGCATGGCTGCCCCTCCCCCGCCCAGCAGCAGCGGCTGGGCTGGACGGGGGAGAGATCTGACCTCTTCGCCGCGACGTCCCAAGAGAGAGTGCCAAGGGCAGTGCCCTGCTTTTAACCCCTGTGTATTCTCGGAGGTGTGTCCAAACCCCACTGGCTACACCGGGTGCCAGTCTCAAACCCAAAACCTTCATTGGTTTGACCGCAGCTTCCCAGAATTCCCACTCCTTCCTGGTCAAACCACCACAGTGACCATAAATCTGTATTTAGTGATGATTTGTGAAAGTGGTGCATGCTCAGTTTATATTTCAGCCACAGCTGTACAGAGTAGTGTTGCTTCTTCCACATTTGTCATTCCTATTTGTGCTCCTTTGTGCAAAGTCTATGTTGCTACAGTATATTGCCCTTATTTCTCAAAAATTAACTTCAATTTAGGTGTTTGTTTTTAAATAATGGATTTGAAAGTACTGTTTCAGAGCATTTCTTTGAGCCTGGAATTTCATTGAGTATAATTAGTTTTCAGTCATTTATATTTAATAACTAGAGATATTTAAATAAATATCTCTAAGTAAATCTTCTAATAAATCTCTTAAGAAATTTGGAAGAAGAAGCTGTGAAAATAATTTTATCTTTTAGTTAGAATCATCAAAGAAAGGTTTTTTAAAAATTTATTTTCTCCCTTCAACTTTTTTGTCTGTATCCCATCTGATTCACATTATGTACATGGGAAGACAAAATTTTTTTAGACAACTATTTCTCACATATCCCTTATTTTGATATCTCTAAATCAACTTGAGCATGACTTTCCATACTAAGAAGTTATTTTTCACTGAGTTGAACTTCATTCACCTTTACTAGCAGCAGAGTGAATTTCTGGAGGGGGGGAAAAACATACTTTTAAATAGATTTTGTACTCAGGGATGGAAAAATGAAGAAAACAAGTTATCACAGTTACAGTACAACTTTTACATTTCTCATGACATGACTGCTTTTGAACCTGCAGGTTAGCTTTAGGTGCTTCCATGCAGGCATCAATTTGGAAAGAATTAGCTATGGGCTTGAGTGAATTTATTAGCCTGATACCACTAGGAAGAATTTCTAGTGAATTTGCTCTAGCACCAAAACTGTTGCTGTTCCTTCTCAAAATTTTAGGTGTTTCAGTAATTCAAGCAAATTTTTCAACTTTCAAATATTTTGCTAAGTCAAAACTATGGGTCTAATCAGTGGAAGTGTCTTTCCTTTATAAATGCACATTACATTACTTGGTTTTCCATTACCATGGTCTCATCTCCTGCAGAAAATCAGCTTTTTCTCCCTGACACAGTTCCAAGGTGCTGCTGTTTGAAGCAAGATTATTCAGGTTCCCAAACACTTGTTGCTATACCAACCCAACTGATGGCACAGCCTTGTTGCTGAGCAGCTGGCTTGATACAAATTGAGGTTTTACAAGCTAAACCACAAACACATGGCTTTGTTTCAATAAATGTTTTACAAGACAATCTACAGCCCCTGAAATCTGCCTTAACACATTTGCTGAACTAAAACTCGAAGTTTTCATTTAAATAATTCAATTTCTAGTCTCAGGACAAATAAGCTGTGTTTATGAAATT
Organism: Zonotrichia albicollis; assembly: GCF_047830755.1. Taxonomy (NCBI): domain Eukaryota; kingdom Metazoa; phylum Chordata; class Aves; order Passeriformes; family Passerellidae; genus Zonotrichia; species Zonotrichia albicollis. The sequence continues at coordinate 114,971,479 of NC_133819.1, read as the reverse complement.
TAGTTAACAAAATATAACTGTTCTGTAACAAAACTTCCTACTGTCATTGATCTTCATGATCTGCCAAGACACTGAAATTAAAATTAGAGAATTTTCATTTCTATAATCTGGAGAAAAATCTGATTTGCTCTTGCAAAATTCTAGGCTCTTTTATCACCCAGGAAATTATTTGATAAAGTCTCAGTACAAGAATGAGGTAGTATTTCAGAATCTCAACTAGACCTGACTTACTTAAACAAATATAATTTTTTTTAATATCTTATTTCTTAATTAGGTAGTGTGCTTTATTACCTCTATGTTATAAAGGATGTTCAGTCCCAAATAAGTCTGGAGTAGAGGTTTGGCTCTGGCTGACTGAGGATTAGCACTGCAGAAAATGGCCTGGGATGATGGAAGACAATAATTTAGGTGAGGTTGCAGTGTTCCCCAGCAGTGATGGCGCGGCTGCATTAGCAAGAATGCATCAAGAACTCAAGGGAAGTGATTATTCCTTTCTAGTCACTATTTGCAAGCGCCCTCCTCCTCCCCAGCACAAAAGACAGTCTGAGGCACCAGAAAAAGTCCAGCAGAAAGATTCTAACATGGCTGGGGTGCTGTAGTTTAACATGAGGAGACACTAAAGAGGGTGGCTTGTTTCAGGCTGGAGAAGACAAATGTAACTAGTCTTCAGCTGCATAAATGCAGGCTATAGAAGACTCTGACTCCAACTTCTCTACAGTGCATAGAATGACAGGCAGTACCCACAAGTGGTAGCAGGGGAAATTCTGGCAGGTACAAAGAAAAACAAAAATAAAAATAAGAGTGGTTAAGCACTGAAATATGTTAACCAAAGATGTGATTTCTCCATCCTTGCAGATATGTAAGAGATGACTGGACAAGGCAAGAAATCCCTTCTGGACTAAAATATTCTGAGATTCTAAGGTCATGTTAAACAGAGAGAATATCAGCTCTTTCCCAGGACAGTAATAAATGGTTACATTTAATCACTCTGATAAGGTCAGCAAAAGCAATAAACGCCTCCCTAGAACTGCTGAAAATGGATTAAACACAGCCTTTAGCTAACCCAACGTTAGAGGTATCACAATCTGTCTACTCTTTGCAGCTCATTGTCTAGTGACACAGTTTGGCAGTAATGATTTGTCAGATAAATGTATCAATTGCAGAGGTGAAACTTCTTTTAGTGAAACTTCCCTGAACATCTCTATCATCTCACTGACGCTCCATGTATTTATTATGCTTACAATTGGTGTGCCTCAGAGATGAAGGGCGCTTCTTGTGTATCATCTATCCCTTTAAAACCATGACACAGGCATTACTGTACTGCATTACACTGATATTTATGAATTTAGGTCTTCATAATAATGTAATCTTGATCTTATTGAAACGAGTGGTTAATCCCCACTAATGGTGGTAAGGAATGCACACCTCTTCATGGAAATGGTGTATGGGGAAGAGTCTGGAGAGAAACACCCACAATTATTCCAGCACTTGAAATAAGGAATGAGTAATACTCTTCCCAGTCATTTATTCAACAGTAGTAGCTGCAGCAGTTTTATAAATCAGATTCAGAATGTCTCTCTGAGAATTTGTGTCATAAAAATGCCACATGAGACTGTGCTTAATTATTAACCCCAAATGCATAGAAATGAAAAGTTGTATGTCCACGCATAATAAGTTTCCTGTTCTGTCAAAATATACTTCATGCTTTTAAAAGGTTGCATAAAATTTTTTGAGTTTAGCATTATTTTATGCATTGTCTATGAACCATTTCTTTTTGTGTCTAACTTGCTTCTACACCTACAACAGCATTATGTCAGGAATGCCTTCAATTTGAATCTTTTCCAAATGATGACACAAACCAGCTGGACTGTATTTTCATTTCCCAGGAATACTTCCTGAATCTGTTTAACAGTTTTATCTTTTTTAAGTCTGTGAAATAAAACTTGAGCAAAAGGATAAAAAAGAAATATTCCCAGGCAAAAATCCCTGACACATATTATTCGGTATCCAGACAGTGACTGTGGCTGTCTGTAGCCCTGGAGCAACATCATTTCACAATTTTCAGGTTACCTCTGAACACAGAAAGACTTTTTGACATTCCTTAAGAGGACTTCTGTAAGGACTCCTCACTGACTTGCAAAATAGTATGTGGCTTGGAAAGATATCTCTGTGTTTAGTTTCACTCACTTTTCAGAGAGAAAAATATGGGGCAACACTAGTTTAGCATATTTCATTCTGCCTTAAAGTTTCCTTGACTGAAAATAACCAGTCCTCTCTTCAGTTTTTTAGCTGCCTTTTGAAATCATAATTTTTATCAGCATTTACCATTAACCTTACATGAGTGTGACAGTAATGAAACAATTCACCCATCACTTTTGCATTATTTGTTGTGCTACAGTAAGAACTGCTTGCTGGAAATGACGGGCTCTTTGTACTATTAAGACAACCCATACTGCTCTATTGTACTCAATATACTACTCCACTATCCTGAAACCAATTAAATCATGTGGTATATTAAAAAAAAAAAGACATACTTTCACTCACATGTTCATTTAGACTCACTGAAGAAATCTAAGCTAATTCTGTTTGTCATTTGCTCTAGACATGTTTCATAAAAACCTCAATATTCTTGAAAGACATCTTGGGTGTAAATTTATCACTTTTTAATAAGACGGGAAATAATATTTTCTAGTTTTCCCTCTACAGTCTAGATCTGCCTCTCCATCTGCCTCTCATATCAAAACACTCCAAAGTCTTCTGAGACCTGGAGAAGGGGTTGTGATCCAACCTCTGGAGAAGGCTTCCTTTTTCAGTGACTGCTATATGTTTGAAAAAAAGATTGTTAACTAGTATTTTCAAATAAACTTTCCAAAACATACTGTTTCCATTTTCCAAAAGGCATCAGGATTTTCTAAATTAAGTTCTGGTAGTCTTTCTCATCCATCTAAAATGCAGTGTCCCATTCTTACAGATTAATATAACTTTTCCATTTTTATTGAAAATAGCATATTTCTTTTATGTCTGCCCTATTATTTTTTCTTCTTTTCCTCTGAAACAGAAAAATGTTGACAGTTTCTTGGCTTTGCCACATGTTTAACTATTCTGAGTGTTTTTATTTTGCTCCTTCCAAAGATGCTTATTAAAAAGTGTGCTTTTATTAATCTATTATTACATTGGATTTATTCTTGATAGCAGGAATAGCTCAAGGCAAGAAAAAATTGAATGAATGCTTTTTCAGACTGCAGAGTTGTGTTGCATTTGAATTCATAGACAAAGTACCTGTTTTAATCTAGTTTTCCAAGTCCTTAATGATGAGACTGCAGGTGATGCAAATTTTTTTTTCTTTCATACACAATGGAACATTCTTTTTGACCGAATAAAGAATTCAGAAGCAGACCTGAGTATACTTTACATTTATCTCATTCTCTTAACTCTGGCTGTGAGTTGGATGCAGGAAAAAGGGAATTGGAAATGATGGAATGGTACCTTAACAAGAGTTGATATAGACACTCAACATCTAAGATTTTGGATACTGGATTAATTTCAGAGGTGGACATTGAGTTTTAAAATGACTGTGAGCCAAAGCACAAGCTCACTTCACACAGAAGCTGTGATTTTCAGAAATAGTCATGGACTAAAACAAAAAAAAATCTTTGGCCTTATCAAGATATGTTAATTAGAAATAAAAAGAATGTTTCTTTATTGTCCATGCAATTACTTTTATTTTTTTCTTCTGTTATCAACCTCTTCTTTCAAGTCTAATATGAAATGAAAGTGCAGTATGGGTCCTGTCATTCTGTTGTACTAATTCAGCTCTTAGCTGTGTCACAGAACCAGTAATCCCATTTATCTTTGAATTAAACATGCCACAACTTTCTAAGAAAAGAAATAAAATTAGGTCATTAATATTCAAAATACTGAAACAAAAACATATTTAAGCAAAATTTACGGCATTGATAATATTCCTTTTTATATGCAAAATATCTAACACCATAAATATGATCAGTGATCATAGTAGATAACCTTACAGAATGTGTTTCCAGTTATCAGTTATCAAAATCTTGTTTGCAATTACTATCTTTCACTATCATCTAGAGTACAAAAATACTTTCTGCAAGTGCTTGGTGAAGAAGAAGAATGCAAGAATGCACAGAAGAAACACTACTGTTTTCCAACTTAATTAAAAAACTTTTAAACAGAAAGTAATTCCTAAGGTTTACTTCTGTCCATCTAGTTACTCAATCTTGAAAGGTCTATATTGCTAAACATGCATGGCCAGCAAGGAAATATGAAATGGAGAGGAAAATACAGAGCTTTAAAGACCAATACCATTACAGAACATAGTGGAGCAGGGATTTCAGTCTCAGTTGTATCAGGGCTTTAAGGGCTACAGGAAAGTACAGTCAAAATTTGTCTGTCAATTTGAACAGAAAAAATAAATACTTAGTGAAGAAAACCATTAGAATATATACTGCTAAATAAAACCCCCAAGCCCCTCCGCACCAACAACTAAAAATTTAATTGCCCAAACAAGCATTAAATATATTTCATATGTTCCCATGAATTGTTCATCTTTTTACATAAAATAACAAAAAAGAAAACATGGCAGGTTTGAGTCAAGCTGTCTTAGGGCATTTGTGAGATATTTTAGTGATGAGTGTTTCTGTTTGCACAGTGAAGAACAGAGCCATGCTCATAGCTTATATGTTTGAGCCTTACCCTTCACAAACACCCATGTTTATAATTTTAATTAGCAATATTGCACTGAAAGTATCTGATCACCTTTTCAAGGAAATACTTACAAAATTTCAAAATGAAAGATCATATGAAACTATTGTTTCTACATACATGCTCTTGCCACAGCCACATGATCAAATTCAGTTTTCACTTCACAACATTCAAAGACTGCACAAGTTATTCTGAGTAAAGTCAGGACTATATTCACACATCCAAAAGGAAATAGGATTAAAAAATAAAGGTGAGTAACTTGAGATGATGTTAATCTATTCAGTCCTGGTAAAATTGGCCTCAAGGAGCCATGGCACCAGATACTTAAAATGACAAACTTAATGCAGAGCATTAATGATCTGTTCTTAAGTGTAACTTTGGTGCCAAAGGCAGTATAGTGAAGCTAAGTAAGCCAAAATTACATAAGGGAAATTTATTAACATAAAAAACATTAATAAAAGGTTGATTTTTAAAAATAATATCTAAAGAAATTGCCTTTGCAACAAAAATCTCTACGCAAAAACCCACAGAAAAACAAAACCCCACCAATTATCCTTTGAGTAATAATAATGATAATTGAAGAGCAGATTAAAGTTGTACTGATTTAAAGTTGTACAAATAATTGGATTCATAGTCATCTTCTCATCCTTGCAAAGTGGCAGAAATATTATTGCGGGTTCAGCTGTAGGAATCTGAATTGGTGCCCATAAAATTTAAGATAAAAAAAAAAAGTTCTCACAAAATTTCATTTTAAAATAATAATATTTGCAGTTAGTGGAAGGGTAAAGTAAACTGAACATTCTTGATTAAGGCAGATATTGAACTTAAAAGGGTAAGGAAGATAAAATTTTGAGTCTACTTAATATTACTTTTCTTAATTAATTTTTTCTTGTATTTACTATATCTAGAAATAATCAGTGGCATAGATCAGTTTTCAGTGAGCAAGAAAACACTGTTCCTATTTCTCTACTTAGTAACTAGCAAAATTTCATTAGTTCAAGGTTGTGAAAGTATTTAAACTCATTTTCTGTAAAGAAAATAATTTCTTCAAATTTGAAGTGTCATTTCCTTGCATTTTATTTTGGCTATGATTATCTTTGAATTATGAACATGGTAATTTTTAATTGGAACATAACTTGAAATCCATTAAGCAGTAAATCAACTTCAATCCTTTGTGAAATTAAGTACATGTATCTAGAAAAATATCTCTGTATTAATACTTGAACATTTGATGTCACACTGCATTGGACTTCTAAATTTCTGCTTGCTGTTTTTAGTGCATTAGAAATATTCAGGGATATAACTTTTATAAATAGTAAAAAAAAAAAAATCAGACAACTTTGCAATCTTTTGACAATAAAAGAAATAGAATAAAGTTAAAATAACTCTCTGAAAACTCTCCTAGCCTCACAAAGGAGTCTGCATATAATATTCTGCACTGGAAAAGAAATAGAATAAAATTAACTTTCTGAAAACTCTCCTGGCCTCACAAAGTATTCTACATATGGTATTCTGCATTGGAATTCAGTAGATATTCCTAATATTGTCCCATTATAAAAAATATCAAAAACTAAATCCATCCTTGCTAAATGAGGGTTTAGAAAAATGCTTAAGAACAAATTAGAGAGAAATAAATAAACTGCACAGGACTAGCATGCGGGTTGCTAAGACCATTGTGCTTTTTAATGTATATATTTTCTTGTCTCTTCTGGGATGGCTGTCTTACTCCTAAAAATAATAATAATAAAAAAAAATATAGGAACTATATTAAAAATATTTCCCAAAAACTCCAAAAGGAAGTGTGAAAACTTATGAAATCATACATCTAGAATGGATATTGATACCAGACATACTCCACACCATGCATGCTTAGAGAATTTTAAAAAGCAATTCCTGTCACTTAACTGAGAGCTCCCAACACTTGCTTTCAGACAGATTAAAAATGTAAAGACTAGCAATGACCTCTAGTGTTGTGGTTTCAGTACTGCAAAATACTCCTGCTAGCAATAAACCACAGCATCCATGGAGAATCCAGGGAATTTTAGACTGCATTTTTCAGTTACTAGTGCAGAACACAAAAAGCTCCTTTAAAACATAGAAAATGTTTTGTCTGTTACCTAAAGCTAACAGCAACAGAAATACATTGCTATTTCTGCAGTTTAAAAAAAAAAAGTAGTTTACTGTTTGAGTTGAAAGTTTTTGCATCTGATGATATAGTGGGTAACTTTCTGTACTATTCTTTGCACCTGTTTCAAGAAAAAGGTGTGTCAGGTGAAATGCCCCTGGCTGGGAATTACAAGCCCAGGGCAAGTAGGACAAGGGGAGTAGGAGACAGTGAATGAAATTTCAAGAGGAAGAGTAAATAAGAAGGCATTATATTTAATACTATTGCTGGACACACATATTTTAGACCATTTGCAGAGAACAGACAAAGCAGTATTGCTTTCTAAGATGACCTTCATGCCATTACTGTCCCCTCCACAAGCAAATGTCCATGCTGTAGTGTATTGGTTTCATTAGCTGTGAGAGTAAACAGAAAAAGCCTTGATACACAAATGTTGTTACAAAATGACAAATGACAGTACTGGGACTTAAACCAATTGCCCACTGAGGCTTGAGAGGAAATGCACCACTTGTCTTTGGTAATACCACAGAATTATTGGCCTTACTCTTACAGCTCAGACCTTGCTTTTAGATTTTTTTTTTTCACTTATTTAAGAAGCAGGACCTTTTTTTTTTTCTCTACTACATGTTGAACAAAAAATTCCACAGCTTCAGTGAAATACGAAAAATTGTCTTTAGGGACAAATTGCCACTGCAGAACAGTTAAAAAGATCATATTAAATTTGCTGAGAAATCCTTGTGTGGGTTACTTGATGATTGGGGGATACATCCCAAACACAGATGAACTGAAATCACAAAGTGATCTTCCAAGGTTTTTCAGGGCTTCCTCTCATGACCAAGCTCTGAAGAGAGCAATATTTCTGCATTTAATTCCACTTTTGAATCTTGCTTACTCTCACTTGTGCCTCATTTTTATCCTTCTTAATATTTCCTGATTTTTTTCTCTCTAACAACAATGTTAAACACAGTGCTGAGTTGTTCCTTACAGTAAGAGTTTTCATGCACTCTTTTTATCACTTTGGTTTTGTCTAAATGTCTCCATTTTACTGCTACTTTCTATATCAATGTGGATATGTTGTTTTTTTTCAGAGTACACCTGTTCAATGCTCTAGCCAATCTTTATCTGCGATTTGAGATTATTTTTATCACAGACTTTCAGAAATGTAATCCTGTAGTTAGACACCATAGAACCTCCTGCCACAGGTTTGACTCCGCTGGCTGTAAACTGATAGCAGCACCGTGGCGCCATAGCTGCAAGAACACGGAGCTCAGGATGGGCTGGCCCTTTGTGGATTCCTCCTTCACTCACTCAGCCTTGCCTGAGCCACACAATGTTTCCTACACTTGTGTGAAGCAAGTTCGCCTCTGCTTTGATGGTCTGAAATCCCATATAGAGCATTAGCAGTGTGTGCTCATCCTTAGACTAGCTGCCTGCAGTAAAATCACAAAACACTCCCCTTCATGTTAGAAATATGCATCACAAAAAATTTAGTAAACACAAGGACGTTAAGGCCATGTGGGGAAAAAAAAAGGCTTTTTGAGACGGTAGTCTGGAGAATTTCTGAATTATAGATAATTGCACAAAATTCTTGAATATCTATGTGGCATTGGAGAACACAATGCAACCCCAAATTTAGGCAGGTTCAGATTATAAGAAATATTTGGGACAGACCAAGGTTTTTCCTCTTCTGCATCCTAAGAAAACTCATAAATTGAGTTAGCATGAAGAGAAATAATAAACAAAAATTTTTATGACAGTTTCTCCAGCACTGTCTTTAAAAAATAGCCTCATTACTAAGCTGGAAAGAAAAACACCAACAATTTCTTCTTTAGATAAATCCAGATTAACTGAGTCTTTGTGACTGTTCAGTGACCACCAACAGGTTTTATGTTACATTCAAAACAGATATATTTTGTTAAGATTTAGGGACACGTGTAAACTTAGCAATTACTTTTGACTAAGTTTCCAGAGATCAAAGTACTGAGAACAATTAATTGAGAGCAAACATACAAATAAAAACACAGACAAAAATTGAGTATCTTAAAAAGGATTTAATAAGCAGATAAAACCCCCAAATTTTGCAATCTAGAGAGAGCTACTGTAAAGAGCTTTTCCAGATTCATCACCTATATAAAAATACAGTTCGAAATTAAACAAGAGCAGTAACAAATCTAATCAGTATTATGTAACAAAATATAGAGGAAAACAGAGGAAAAGAGAAACTGATAGGAGTAATGTGAACTCGAAGCTATGAAACATGGTCCATAGCCAGTCAAGGCAGGGGTCAGTTGCTCTTTTTTTCCCTAGAGTCTAGAACTAAACATTGAGCTTAAAAAAATGGCTGAAAGTATTAATGACATGAAAATTATCTGCTGCTAATTAAGAAAGTGACTGGACAGAGTTGGAATTTAAGGAAGTTGATCTAACTTGGGGTTTTACACTGTGGTCTCCTAATGTTAGTATTAATAAAAATGTGAAAATCAGGGAAACTTCAGAAAACTGCAAGTATTAATATTAGGGAAATGTTCAAAAAGGGCATATAGATAAAACTGCTCAATTTATAGTCTGATGTCTACAACCCATTTTTCCTTTATGCTGCCAATGGTGCAATTCAGTTACTACAGATAAAAGGATTAAGAACAGTGTTGCTCAGAAAGGTTTTGTGAAAATGGACTCCAACCAGTAAATTTTAATTGACTGTAATTATGTATTTGAGTAGAGCACATACTGCTCACTGAAGTTAATTTCTTCCTTGTTAAATGAGAAACAATACTATGCTTTATGTACAAATCCAATTTTGTACCTAGAGTGCTTAAGAAATAAAAGAAAATCAAAACTCCAAACCAGTCTTCAAGGAAGCAGTAATGTTGTGCCAGGAGCTGGGATTTTGGTCATCTCTAGCTGAAACCTCAAGCCACAAGCCAGCCAACATTGCAGCAGTCAGCCTGGAAATGTACATCACCAGGCCCTCCAGTCAGCCAGACTTGGCTCTACAGTTTTGATACAATTTTTCTTTCTTTCTTTCCTGTGCTCAAATAACTAGGCAAGTATTGATCTCTACTACCTCTAACTTGCTTATTTCAGTAGAAGAGAGTAATTTGCAATTACTAGAGATTTGCATGTGTCAGTTTCTATTTGTTTGTCCTTCATACACTGGCATAAAAATGTACTAAATGAGATAATTTTAGAAATTTATTTTAGAAAGACATTAATTTAAGAGCCTTGGTATTTCTAACTGCAAAAGAGCCTACCACAATCTCCATCTATCTAAAGAATTCCCTGTCTACACAGATTTGAACAATTTATACATGCTTTTAAAATGCATAGGAAACATAAATGATGCAATCAAAGCAGAAACCATCTGAGCTGCTGTGTTGGAAAGCTCAAGTGAAGAGCAGATTCCAAAGCTGCAAAGCTCTGAAAGAGGACTCCACCAGCACCCACGCCTGAGCTCATCAATGAATATAAAAAAGCTCCCAAGAATGAGTAATGAATTCAAGTGCACTCAGAATAGTCAGATTTCTTTTTCTCTTTTTTTTTTTTTTTGAAAAGGATTTAAAACCTAGTTTAAATTAGTCTACTCCTACAGTATCTTTTAAAAAATGTAGCTAGGTATTTAGGAATATTTGAAATGTATAGTCTCTTCTGGAAATGCAAAGAATCACCATTTCAGTGGATTTAGTTCATAATTTCAGTTTACTCTGTAAATTGAGGCGAGTGACTAATGCTTTGAATTGAGACCCTGGGAGCTGCAAAAAAAAATGAAGATGGTTTTGTTTCTATTCCATTCAGAAATAAAAGTGAAAGAAAAAGGACTGAATAGTATAAGTAAGCAGAACAAATGACAAATAGTATTCAATATGTTAACAGATTACATTTTCAGTTAGCAATTCATCTTTATGTAAGTACACAGTGGGTTTTATTTATTTGGTTTAAGGCTCTTTCTAGTTTATTTAAATATGTTAATAAAACATATTAAACAAAGAGTTTTGGTATCATGAATTTCTAGTTTGCATTACTAGAAAGGCTGGGAAGGAGAGGGGAATTTAAATGCTTATTTTAAAAAGGCAATTAGTACTTATTAAAAAAATGTAAAAAAACCCCCAAATGTCTAAATTAGCGACTCAGATTAAATATAACTATACTTTTCTAGCCTCTATAAATAGACTGCACATTAAAAGCTAAATATAGAAGTAGTGGACATAGTCTAGAAGCATTTGAGTTTAACTCTCTGGAGTGCCTGGTGAAGTACATTTCCAGACCAGCTGTTGTGATGCTGGCTGGCTTGTGGCCTGTGGTTTCAGCTGGAGATGCCTAAAATCCCTGCTCCTGGCCCAGCACTGCCATTTGGATTCCCATACTGTTCCACAGGTTATAGGAAGAGACAAGTCCACTGGCATGCAGGGCTAAGGGAGAAGCTGAAGCTTCTATCCCTTGCTTTACAGATTCTGCCTTTATGGTTACCAAACCAGAAGAGGGAGTGATGTGAATGATGAAAGGATCAGAGTATGTCATCTGGGAACAGAAAGATTATTAGAATGCTATTTTGTAAATGGGGACAGTATATTTTTTTCATGACTGTAAAAAGAAAAAAATACATCAAGTTTCTAGCAGTACAGGCCAAACAAATTCCTAGTATACCTTCTTCAACTGAAATTTCTGCATACGTCATAATTTTTTGTTAGGAGGAATTAAACTTAAATTTTAAAAACATGATTTTATATGTGAACAAGGAGACCTGCACAGATTAACAAGGAGCTCCCGGACAAAATCAGAAAAGGGAAACCTTCAGAGGGTGGAAGTGAGGAACCTTGGAGGAATGTTGGCAAATTGTCCCAGCAACCAGGGATAAGGTTAGGACAAGTAAAGCCCTGAAAGAATTAAACCTGCCTAGGGATCTCAAGGACAACAGTAAAAGTTTCTATAGGTACATAAGTAGTAAAAGGAAGACTAAGGAAAATGTGTGTTCTCTGCAGAAGGGAATGGGGGAGCTGGTAACCCAGGATATGGAGAAGTTTGAGGTATTCAGTGGCTTTTTTTTTTTGCCTCAGTCTTCACTGGCAAGTGCTCCAGCCACACCACCTGAGTTGCAGAAGGTAAAGGCAGAGACCGAAAAAACGAAGAACTGCCAGCAGTAGCATAGCAACAGGTTTGAGACCATCTAAGGAACCTGAAGGTACACAAGTCCATGGGGCCTGATAAGTTGCATGCATGAGTCTTGAGGGAACTCACAGAAAGTGGCTGAGCTATTTTCCATCATATTTAAGAAGTCATGGCAGTCCAGTGAAGTTCTCACTGACTGGGAAAGAGGGAGCAAATTTCTTTAAAAGAGGAAAAATGGAATACAGGCCTATGACTAATACCAATTTTATTGCTAATGTCTCCCCAACTCCAGTCCTTATTAAAGCTCTAAGATATAAGAAAGAAGGCTTTTACAACAAAGGTTTTAAAATTATGGAATAGCCTTCCTGAGAGGTGGTGGATGCCCCATGCCTGGAAACATTCAAGGCCAGGTTGGATGGAGCTCTGAGCAACCTGGTCAGGTTGATACCCACAACAGGAGGGTTGGAAGTAGATGATCTTTAAGGTCCCTTCCAATCCAAACCATTCTATGATTCTATGAACATGACTTCAGTGCTTTAGTATAAAAAACCAAAGCTGACAGACAGTAAAGAATGGGAATTCTATTCTCAGTAACACTAAATATTCAGTAATGCTTACACAGCTATAAGTTTCTATAAATATTACTTACAATATTACTGTTCTACGTAGTCTGTGCTGTAATGCTTGTTTGACCTTGTTGTACCTATTATCATCTGAGTGCTGAGGAGAAGTGGTGGTATTGGAAGGTCCCTTACACAAATGGAGCCTCTTAAATGAAAATGCACAACAAGGGATTTTTACAGGATTATTCAGGCTGCATGTTTCCCCTTGAGAGCTTTTGTCCATAACCACTTCTGAGGGTATGTCCACTCTGACTTTTTAATCGGAGATTTAAATGCCCTTTGCATATTTCTGCACAGGACCAAGAACTGATCTCGTGACCTAGATGTTAAAGTGAACCTAACTATTCTCTTCCTGCAAGAAGCTCTCAGAGAAAACAAGAAAAATCACTTGTGAATTCAAAACTTGTGGAGTCAGAACTACTGAAACATTGTGAAGCCACACGATGTTAAAATCACTGGTTAGGAATGATCCATAACGAGGTCAGAGGGAGTGGCATGCTTTCAAAATGGCATCAGCTGTTCTTGAGTCACTGACCATTCAAAAACAAATTAGTGATTGCTTATAGGCCAGTCAGTGCTCTCAAAAAGAAGCAAGAGATGAGATAGGACTTGGTGTTTGCCATGGACTGCCAGGCTACGTGAAAGGATAACAGAAGTTCTTGAAGTCTCTCTCAAAACATGCAGGAGCACTGGTGTTGTTGGATACTGCTGTTCACTTTGCATATTCCAGGTCAGAACAGTACTTTGTCCTTTAAAAATATTGTTTTCTGAAGTGGTTGTTTAGTTGGAGGAAGACTTAAATTGAAAACAAATACTTGTTGAAAATCACTTTGCAAGACGCCACAAGGCATCGACAGAGAAGGAAGGAACTTGGGTTTAAAGCATCAGCCTGACCTAGCAGAGGAATGAATGTAGATGTTTTCAGTATTTGAAAAGGCAGAAAAACAAAAAAACAAACAAACAAAACCCCAACAAAACAAAAATCAAGGGACACTGATGAAGATAGCAATGTGTTTGGTTTTGACTGGGGCAGAGTTAATTTTCCTCTTAGTATCTGGTACAGTGCTGTGGTTTTTTAATTTAGTGTGTGAATAATGTTGATAACACACTGATGGTTTAGTTGTTGCTAAGCAAGGCTTATTCCAAGTCAAGGACTTTGCAATTTCCCATGCTCTGACAGTGAGCAGGTGCACAAGAAGCCAGGAGGGAGAATGGTTGGGACAGCCAACCTGAATATCAGCTGGGGGGAGTTGAGGCTGGGAGGGGCTGATCACTGCCCCTGATCTGTCAGTGGGTGGTGAGCAACTGATTTAGGCATTATTTGTCTCTTTCAGGTTTTACTCATCTCTCTTTTTGTTGTCTCTATAATTATTCTTATATTTATTTGAATTATTAAACTGTTTATATCTCAACTCATGTGTTTTACAATTATTTCCTTCTTCTCCTCCACATCTCACCACAGAGGGGAACTGTGTGAGCGAGCAGCTTTGTGGTACTCGGTGGCTGGCTGGGGTTAAACCAAGACACAGCAGTACGGGAAGCAGAAGTACCCAGGGCAAATTTCTGGCAAGCAGAGCTAAAGAAAATAGGAAGATGTGGGTTTTGAAGTACATTTGGAACTAAATAAACACTGACAGTATTGGTCCCTTACCAGCATCCAGATAACAATTGTACAGAAAAACAGTCACCAGAACTCACTGATACTGTGGGATTGTGCCCCTTGTCCATGACAGTGCCCCTTGCTGCCAGCCTTGGCTCCCAGTTTGCTTTCCCTTAAAGAGCAGCCTGCTCTTTTTGCTCTCTGACTGCAGCTGCACAAATATGTAGTTTAAGAGACACGTTCTTTGGTATGCCAAATTTACCACCCAAAATTAAAAGTGCACAGTGAAAAACCCCTTCAACCTTCTTACTTATTTTATAGAATGTGAAAAAAAAGTATAGGTGGATCCTAAACAGTATCTTGAAAGAATAATAACCTACATTTTGTACAGCACCTTGAAAAAGTGAAGAATTCTCAGTAACCCTGATTCAATGCTTTCTTTTTGTGTATCCTAGAGCAAAGACTTCTTCATAAAATGCTGCTTTTTTTTTAGGATAGAATATAATGCTACATTTTAGGTTTTGTTCAGACAGGCTCATGAAAAAACCCTGTAATTAGTTGTTTGGCACGAAGTGGCTCTGGAACACTTTGAGAGGAAGCAACATAATGAAATGTTACAAGAACAAGCCAGAACAACCTGCTCTGCTAGCAGCGCTTTGCTTACTCCCCAGAACTGAAGTTCCTGCTTCAGTCCTGCCTGAGATGCCTCTCAAATCAATCAACAGTTGTCCAACACGTGCTGTAAAAACCAGAACCACGCTTAAGTGCCTGAAGCCTCACTTTATGCAATTGTTGAGAGCCTGACTGGCAGAGGTGCTTTGCCAGAAAACTACAAACCCTGTTGGCACTGCTGCTTCAGTGTTTGAAGAGATGCTGCTGCTTCTCTTGCCAGTGTCTCAGCTTCTCAAACTTCAGGAGGTCACTCTCAGTAGTTTCTCCTCAAGAGAGTTTTAATGATACTTATTTGTGCTTCAGGCTTACCAAACCTCAAAATTTTGGGTTTTTTTCCTTGACTTCTGACAATAGTGTGCATGCCTCTTGTTCTGTATTATACCTCCCAATATACTACATCTGTTTGAGTACTGCTGTCTTTTCTGCCCCATTTATTGTTGTAGTCTGAAGTGCCACAGGTGTCTTGCAGATTTTGGATGCATCTCCCAACAAGCTGCAGAGTTGGGGAGTACTTGTTTATGGGGTGCCACAAGGTGGCAACTGGGGGCTTTTTTTAAAAGGCCAAGAAATTCCTGTCTGGACAGGCTGTGACTATCCAACATAGTCTTTAATGTGTCAAACAGGCAGGAAGCTCTCCAACATAGCAGAGGTGGCCACTACAAGTTTACTGTGAAAACCATAAGCTTGGTCCAGCTTGTGAGCAGTACCTTAAGGTATGGAAGGCCACAATCAGGTCATCCCAAAGCCTTTTATTTACCAGGATGAACAAAGGAAATTGCCACAGCTTTTCCTCATAGGAGAGATCCTTCATCCCTCTACTCAACCTGGTGGCCTCCTCTGGACTCTTTCCAGTATGTTGATGTCCTTCCTGCGCTTGGGACCATGACATGCTTGCACTCTTTTTTGCAATTCTCCTCTTATGTGCATAGTATATTCTGTATCTGAATATAGAATATACTATGCACATAAGAGGAGAATTGCACTTATGGTCACAACATTATGAAAGTGTCATCTAAAACCATCTCTTTTTAGGGTTTCTTTTTATAATTCCAAATGTCAGTGAAGCGTGTGAGTTTTTTCAGTATATCTCTTTACAATAAAACTCAAAACACACAGGACATATATTTAAACCTCTCTGTAGATTTCCTAAACTTTTGACTGCTTATCATCCCACATTAAAATGAAATTGAATAAACCCCCCACTCGGGTAAGGCCATGGGCCTGACTTCGAAATGCCAGTCATGTCCTGGGTTGGATCAAAAGCAGCGCAGGCACCAGGGCAAGGGAGGGGATTCCTGCTCCTCTGCTCTGGTGAGACCCCACCTGCAGTGCTGCCTCCAGCTCCGGGGTCCCAGCAAGGGAAGGACATGGATCTGGTTGGGAGTCCAGAGGAGGCCGTCAAATTCATCAGAGGGATGGAGCACTGCTCCTGTGAGGAACGGCTGAAAGAACTGGGATTGTTCAGCCTGGAAAAGAGAAGGCTTCACGGTGACCTGATTGTGGCTTTCCAGGATCTTAAGGGAAGGACGGAGGGAGGAAACCCGGGTTTTATTGTATTTACAATGGCATGCAGGGACAGGGTGAATGTGTTTAAATTGATAAAGAGTAGGTTTAGATCAGTCACTAGGAGGAATTTCTTTAGTGTGACGCTGAGGAAGAAATGGAACTGGCTGCCCAGAGGTAAGGTGAAAAGATCTTGAACACAGCCCTGGAAGTATTCAGGGTTGGGGTGGATCGAGCTCTGTGCAACCTGGTCTAGCGGACGGTGTTCCTGCCGTGGGCAGAGGCGGCTAGAACCGGAGCCCTCCAGGGCCCTTTCACCCCCGGACTGCCGTGGGCAGAGGGGCTGGAACCGGAGCCCTCCAAGGCCCTTCCACCCCCGACCCCTCCAGGTTGCGCCCGCCCGGGCCCGCGCGCCGCCGCCGCTTCCGCCGCGCGGTCCCTCCCGCGCGCCGCCCCCTCCCGGCAGCCCTCGCGCCGGAAGCGGCTGACGACAACAACAAACACCGGCGGCGGCGGCGGCCGCCCCAGGCAGGGCTCCCCCGCTCCCCGCGGCCCCCAGCCCGCCCCGCCGAGCCGCCTCTCCCCGCTCGCCGCCTCTCCCCGCTCGGCCGCGGGCCCCGCCGAGGCGCTGCGCGCCCCCGCGGAGCCGCCGGGCCCGGCCGCGCGGCGCGGGGGGGGACGCGCCGCCACCGGCGCAGGATGAGCGGCGCTGCCCGCGCGGGACCCGGGGGTGAGTGCCGAGCGCTGCCGGGGACGTGCGGGCTCCCCCCGCCGCCCCGTTCAGCCCCTCCCAGCCACGGAGAAGGCGGGGACTCCGGTACCGGGAGGGCGGCCTGGCGAGGGGCGGCGGTCCCGGCGCTGGGCTGCACCCGTGGGGCGGGCGACAAAGAGCTGGGAGGCGGCGGAGCGGGGGTCGGGGAGGACCGGGATCCCGCGGCCGGAGCCGGTCCCGGGGCGGCGGAGTCAGCCCAGCTGCTGCGGGTGGGTGGGTGGGGGCGGTGGCTGCCCAGCGTCACGGGGAGCAGCGCCGGGCGGGCCGGGGTGCTCCTGCCTGCCCAGGGCTCCGCTGCCAGGGCGAGCGATTCGCGGTGAAGTTACTACGAGGAATGACTCAGCCTGGCAGCGCCGCCGTGCTCGCCGTCGGCGGCGGTCGGGCGAGCACCGTTCAGAAGCGTTGAGTGTTTACAAACGTTGTTCTGCCTCTCCCTCGGTTGTTTACTTGGTGCTGCTCCCGAGGAAGCATGTGTCCTGTAATGAATTGTCCCTTTGGTTTTTTCTTACGGCTCTGTAGTGGGCTTGCAGGATGTTCTTTGGATCAGTGCTCGCCTCTCTTTCTCACTAACCCCCAAAAGTACTGGCTGCCAGTGATCCGGAGGTAGATAGACCAATATAAATACTGGGAGAATTAAATGAGCTGACCTTTGTAATGTTCGTGTTTCTCACTTAACATCATCTAGATATGAAATAAAAAGTCATGTCTGCTCCCGAGAAACACAGAAATGTTAGTTTAGACCTCATATGACCATAGCTTTTTTTTCTCTTGTGTCATATGTTTTTGTCTGAAGTAATTACATGGTATGTCCTGGCCATGAGCCATTTCTTGTGGTTCATATTTTAAGCTTTCACCTTTAATTCTTTGTGGGGAAGAATGAGAAGGTTGAGGTTTGGTTCTTTTTCCTTGTATTCACATATATGTGTGCCAGAAGTAGTTTGTGCTGTTGGGTTTATGGAAGGACTTACACTTCTGGAGGTGTGTGTTTTACTGTATGGTAAAAGGTACCTCAGCAATGCTGGAGAAATGGCAAGGATGGAAAAACATTTCAAGCAGTTGAATTTCATACAGCTGAGAAGTATTGTGAGGAATAACACTATAAATAGAATCAGAATTATAGAATGGCTGGGTTGGAAGGCACCTTAAAGATCATGTAGTTCCAACCTGCCTGCCATGGGCAGGGACACCCTCCACTAGACCTGGTTGCTCAAAACCCCATCCAACCTGTCCCTGAAGACTTCCAGGCATGGGACATGCACAGCTTCTCTGGACAACCTGTTCTAGTGTCTCACCATCTTCACAGTAAGGAATTTCTTCCTTATATCCAATCTAAAATTATACTCTTTCCGTTTAAAGCTATTGCTCCTTGTCTTCTATACATACCCTTCTAAAACGTTCATCTGCATACAGCATGGAAGTACTACATAATAATAGTGATAGTGAAAATGTGCACTATTATGATATATTTCAATTGTGAATTTTAAGAATATTTAGTATGTAGTACCTTGGGAAGTTTTTAAAAGATGAGGCACATAAAGAAATTACCTTACTCTTATCTTGTGGTCTAAGACAAACTTTTGTGCCAAGAAGCAAATATTAACAAGAAAGGATTTAGATATTCTAGCATCATTAAGTTTAGATTAAAGTATGCAGAGGAGGTATTTGTACTTA
Organism: Zonotrichia albicollis; assembly: GCF_047830755.1. Lineage (NCBI taxonomy): Eukaryota > Metazoa > Chordata > Aves > Passeriformes > Passerellidae > Zonotrichia > Zonotrichia albicollis. The sequence continues at coordinate 114,952,682 of NC_133819.1, read as the reverse complement.
CTCTAAATGCTGCCTGGAACTTAAAATGGCTTTATTTTATTATGCTGAAAGTAGTAAAGAAAATTACTTGCTGAAGAACATGTAGTATGCCAGTTTTAGTGCAGGAAATGCAAACAGGATCTATTGGGATAGTGGATTATTGTAAGATACACCTAATTGTGCTTTGGAAGTCCAGTATTGTTGTCCACTCTGTACAAGTAGCTATATCTTTTGTAGATTGTAAAATAGCAATCTATCTTAGCCACAAATTGTGTTGCTCTAGGCTTGTGCTCAGCACAGATTTGGGTTAGTAGTTTCTGAGATCGTGTCCAAGGGGCTGTCTCTCTCCCCATGTCAGGTTACTATATTTATAATTAGAAGTGTGTGCAGCAGACTTGTGCTCTGACTGGAGGAGAGGGCAAGGGTTATTTTGAGGTCTTTTGTGGTGTCTGTTTAAAAAACGGTGTGTCCCTGCATGTTGTTGGAACACAGCTGTTACATGGCCTTTCAGAAACTAAGGCAGAAAACAATTTCTAAACTGAAATTCAGTTATTTTGTTTAATTAGGGGACTGAGTGTATGTTTGGGATAAGGGAGTAGCACAAGTTGATTTGTGTTTGATAAGAGTGGCAGTAACAGTGGAATCACTGGAAAGAATTTTTCTTTATCAGTGTGTCCTTAAGTCTTTATTTGCTTTTAAACTAGCAGTTACTTTCTGTGAAAGAGTGGTGTGAGAGTCTTGAGACTTAAATTGCACAGGATGGGTTCATTAGCATGTTGAGGTAAAGGGGAAACAAGTTCAAATGAAAAACTATAGTGTGTGTACCCAGTTGTTACACGAGCTACTTCAGTCATTTGGACAGTGCCCAGGCAGTCATGTGTCTCCTTCTGCATTTGCAATATTGCTCAAGAAAGTTGTGCTCGTGATTTTTGGTCCACATCTCAGTGACATTATATGAACAGTTTCTGAAGATGAGGAGGGGAAAAAACAATTAATACCTTACTACTTTTAAGGAGCCTATTAATAGGTAGCATTCTGGTGCAAAGTTGCTAATCAGTATTACTGAGTAGCAAACACTTGATTACAAGATGCCAGCTTACATAATAATATTGTATTATACTGCAGGATGTGATTGAATGCAGTGATAGCAAACACACACACAAAAAAATCATTAATATGTAAATTACTAATCCAATTGCAGGAATTACAGAGTGCCTGTTTTCTCGCTGATTTGCCAGACTAATGTTTTAGGTGTACAAGTTGAAAGATCTTCTCATGAATTGCGTGTTGTAAAGGCCTATAGCACAATTAATGGTGATAAAGAAATTTCTAGCAATTATTTTTGTGAGGTAATTAACATTCTGTGGTTACTGAGATGGTCACTTGTTTATTTATGAGTTAATTCATCGTGTAGATCCACTCTTTATTTTGTTTTAATTTAACTTTTAGTATTTTTAGTGTAGTTCAGTTGAAAGACAAGTTGGAAGACATCATGGCCACATACCAGCCCTAAAATTTTTTCTATTTGTGAGCAGGGTTGGAAGTAGATATGCTTTGTATTTTCTAACAGGATTCATCTTGTTAATAATACATGAATAATTTTTCAATACTAATTATTGGAAGTTGTCAATAGAAGTATCTAAACAAATTTATTGGTACCACATTTATGCTCATAGATTGAGGCAGGGCTGGTCAGGAGAAACACCAGGGCTGTCAGGGCAGTTCTTGCTACTCTTGTGTCCATCTCCAAGTGTATATTTTCCTTTAGTTCTTCAGGTTTGCTGTCCATGGTTCAGGAGGGTTCTGAGCTCAAGCAACAGCTTAGTGTAGCTTTTTATGTCCATCCAAGATGTTGACAGTTTCTTTTGGAAAGAGATTTTGCAGCTGGGCCTGCTGTCTTTTATCGCATCCAGGTGAAACGCTTACGGTGTGCTATATATAAAGCTCTGGTAGTTTGTGCATCTAGAAAATAAACTGTGGTAGAATGTGGGGGACCGTTTGCTATGAGTTAGTACAAATAAGTAAAAAAAAAGGCTTGTTTGAGTGCTGTATGAATTTCTTTTTGACATGTGTAAATTACTTGTTAATGGAAAGTAAAATGTAAAACTGCTTTGTTGGCTAGCTGGGTTCCAAGTGTCCTGCATCTGTCTTGCTGTGTAATGCTATAGGATCAATGAGAAGAGTGGTGAGTGAATACTTGAGAGCAGCTCTGCCTAAATCATGTTCTAAGGGTTTTTTAACTGACTTCAGAGCGTGGATGTATTTTCTTTTTATGAAATAACTCATGTTTTCTTACCTCTTAAGACTTTCTTTTGAAACAGAATTTTTGCTTTTTCAGGAGAGTAGGAAAGCTGTGATGGCAATAGTGAAATAGTGTGTTCAGTGTTTTGATTGCCTGTTGCTTTTATTTGGAGGGATTAGGTGGAATTAGTATCTGTATGATACATCAATCTTCATTATTTTTTTTGAAGATGTACTTGACAGGCCAGTATGCTGTTTTCATTTTGAACAGATTGAAAACTGTATGCATTTTAGAGGTAGAATGCAGCATTGGAGAACTAATTACAGGGAGAGTTTTACTTACATCATAGATTCAAAAAATCATACCACCCTTACCAAAGCAAAAATATAAATTCTGTAAGAATTGCACTTTGCTGAGGTCTGATTTTTGAATGTTTGAGGTAGCTGTTTTTAAGTTCCCAACTTCAATTTTGATTTAGTTCTATGATTGAACATGTTATGCTCTTTTTGTGTTGTAGTTATAGCTGCAGTACTTTTTGCTCTTTATAATTTGAATAGTGTTTTTTTTTTTTCCTGATATTGCAGGGACTTTCAATGTCAGTGGTTTATCTTGAACTTTATTTTGAGTTTGTTGAGGCCAAGTAGCTGTGCTGGTACATCAAAAGTGTGAAAATTTGACTCTTATTTATTGTAGTTGGCTTAGGATAAACAAGTCATACTGACAAAATGGTGCTTTTGTTTATACAGTTATTCTTCCATCCTCCAGAGTGTGTATTTTTATTAAATTCAGATGAAGGGAAGATTCTTACATAAGAATATATTGTGTAACAGGACTAGAAGCTGTCTTCTAATACACTCTGCTTATGCTGTGTTCTAAGTGTTCTACTAGTAAATTCAAGATGACTTCTCTATTTAAAAATATTCTTCACAAGTACTTGTGTAGTCTGCTGATTGAAAGAAACTTGATTCTCACCCAGTGAATGGTTTGAAAATATGACTCAAAATTCTCAGTTCTTTCTGAATGAAGGGGGGAGGGGTAGTGTGTAAAGTTTCCTTTTTAAATGAAAGGCTTGGTGGTAAAATACCTATACATTTCAAAAAGCAAATGTATTGTGACAACATTTTCGCATGCATGTTATGGCTCTGAACAGCACAACCAAAGTTCAATAAGGCAGGAATATAGTTGTAATGTCTCAGTCATTGTAAGTTGTGGTTTTCTCTGGAGTTTCTTCGGTGATTGTATAGTTCTTATATTGGTAAAACTACATAAAAGAATTTATTGGTGCATGTTGTTAGCTGTTATAAGCTACCAATGATTTATATTCCAGGAGGATAAAGAAGGGCAGATGAAGATCAGACAACACCTTCTTGAGATTAGAGGCAATTTAATATTCTGCAAACTATTCTGCAGTTTTTCTCATTTCTCAGCACATTGCTGTTATCATCTTTCGCACTTTTGCCAGTAGAGATATGAGGGTGATTTGTAAATGTGTGATATCCAAAAAGAGTTAATAAATTGATCTGAGAAGAATCTAGACATTTCTGAATATGTCTACCTAGGGAGACTGGGGTTTATATCAGCTCTGCATCTTGCTGATGGTTGTTTGCTTTCAGATACCACTAAAAATAAAAGAAGGTTGATGAATATGTATGAGGAGGTTGGTAGGAGACATATGAGTTATAAGTAACTTAAAAAAGAGAAATTTGATAAATTTTATCTTTAGATCTTGAAAGTTCAAATAATGATTTTATAATTAATGTAGAACAGGAAAAGTTTGAAGCAAGTTGTAAAGTTGCAAAGCAATTAAACAGTTTACCAAGATGGTAGAGGATTTCCTTATTGCTAGAAAACTTTAATGGTTCTTTTGAAATCTGATTGCTTATGAATAGCAATTAAGGAAGAACCTGTGACTTTTATGTAGGCAGTCAGACTAAATCACAAGAATCTTTCCTTGCCTTACATTTCATTATTGTCAGTCTTTGACTTTCTTTTCCATCTGTAGTGTTTTCATTCCTGTGAAGTAAATGCCATTTAATCAGTCCTATGTTCTGTATTTACATATTTTAAAAAGTTCTCGCCAAGATTTTTCTCTTTTCCATTTAAAAGAAAACAAGAAATTAAAAAAAAAGTTGTAGCATCAGGATGTTGTATCTGAAGAGGGAAGAACAGGGGAAATGGCCTCTTGTACTAAATTTTGAGAAACTCTGTCTTTGGTTGCATCTGTAGTAACTGGAAATTTTTAAGTTATCTTAGCCTGCTTTTTAAGAGGGTACTGGTTTGGGCTTTTTTACTAGGTTTCTAAGAAGAGATCTATTAGTAACTGAGGATGGCAAGGGCAGTTAGAAACATGAATGATGCCTTCTGAAAATTTTCATTTGTCTTCTTGAGTGATGGTTCTGATGTTGAGTAACCGCTGTATTCGTTGGCTTTTCTCCAGCCTTAGTTGAGTGTAGTTTTTGGAGTCTATGTAATGAACCGGATCATGGAACCAATTTGAGATATCAGTATCCTGGAGAATGGTGTTTCTAACTTACTACAGCACAGTCATCCAGTTTATTGCACAGATATACAGGTAGTTGCTGTATACTGAAAGTTGGTGCAGGGAAAGGAGCAGAAGAACAACTGGCTGAAGAAAGAGAATAATAAGTCTGGTGCACTTTTTGTTTGTGTTCCAGAGCTGGTGTTCTTGGTTGATCAGAGAGAGTGTTAGTGGAAGAAGTGTTGGTGACTTGTCTGAGTTGGGTATAAGAAAGAATGAATTTTTTGTTGTTTGTTTCTTGCAGAATTGTTTGCAAACACTGGAAGATTTTATATGCTAATTATTTTAAAGAGTATGTACCTACAGGAAGAACCTTCGCACCACTATGGAGTCAGTCAGTAACTTGAATAAAACCACCTGAAGCTCCATGTACCTGAGAGTACCAATCTTTGCAAAGAGAATGTATTAATCTGTGTAATTCAAGGGAGGCTTGCACTTCACAAATGCTCTGAAAGGGCAAAATTATACATTTAAAAAAGGAAAATCTGACAAAACCTTCAGTTAACTTTGTCAAAAGTAAGGCGCAGACAGCTGTGGAAAGACTTGTTTCCATCAATTAAAAATAAAAGAAAGAAAGAGAAGGGATACTTCTGTAGGCTGTGGGCTGTTTCCTAGCAATGAGATTGTCAGAAATCCTAAGTTTGTGTTCTGGCTTGTACCTGTTAACTGAGGCACATAAGTTTCACTTTTTATCATGTAAGAGACGCAAGGTTTTTAAAAATGGGGTAAAATTGTATTTACTATTGGAAGAGGAGAGCTTTTGTCTGGTCTTTTTTATGGACTGTGTTTTGCCAGCTCCTCGAATCAGTGAAAACAGCAGTGTGAATAGATGCTAGCCATCAGATTTGAAGCTTTACAATCACATCCATATGTATTCATGACCCAGTGCCTGATCATGTGCTTGTTGTCTTATGAACATGTTTGAAACTATCGCGTTCCTAAAATTCAGTGTAAGTTTTGTCTGAACTTGTGAGAAGCTGCATTGTTTTGGCCCACACTGATTTCAAAGCACTCTTTAATGCACAGTGTTTTCTTACCTGCCCAGATTTGCTTTTGATCTGCTCTTTCACCCTTGATGTTGCTGAGGACTTCTGAAGGCGTTGCAGCACCTATGTGGCTGAATGAGGAGCTTCCATGTAATTCAGAGTTGTAGGAGCAACTCTGAATATGATGGCCCATATGTAACTGAAGTATTAGGGTAGTAATATATAAAATGATTCATCTTAAAGGAGGGGAAGGAAGGAAGGAAGGAAGAAGCCTCTTAGACTGTGAAATACTGAATTACTGACTTTTGAAATTCCTCTTTAGTGCATTGGGAAGTAGGGGTTTAGGAATGTGTCTTGGCTGCTCTGCAGGATTGCAGCCTGGCTCTCGGGTTGAGTGGAAAAGGCTCGCTGTGCTGACCAGGAGCTGAGTGTGAGAGCTGTTAAGAACACAGTGACTGTTGGAGATGCTGTAATTAAGTAACCGCCTCTGTGCCTGATGCACATCTCAACATATAAATAGAGCTCCAGATGGCTGCAACCTTACAGATGTCAGGGACTGACAGCCTTTCTTTGAGACTGCAGTGTGGCTTGAACATGAGGTTTATAGACTTTGATACAAGGTGGCAGTGGGAGATAGGATCTCCACCTTCAGTAATATGTATCTTATGATTAAATGTGGTCTTCTCATTAAATTTATTTTGAAGGAGTAGGAGAATTAAATTATTCTCTGTACCTGGGTCAGGAGGAGCCCTACTACTTATTAATCACATAGCTTAGGGGTGTTTTTTTATTTTTTAATTTTTCTTTTAAGTTTTTTTAGTGCTTTTTAAAGCATTTTTCCTTTCAACAGTTGGCTATCCAGAAAATTATATGCATTTGTACTGTATTTTAGAAACATAGCCATTTCTGTTGCTTAAAGCATTTCTAAAGAATGTGTGCCCTCACAATGAGGTCATACTTTCTATTCTTTCTATTTCTTCTTTGTGGTAGTAGTAATGTTCTGCAAAATTAAGGTATTTCTGGTTAGATGCATTAGGTTGGTTGCAGTATTGAAGAAAGGTCCTTAAAGCCTACTTTTAGAGAGGATCTTACAACTGACATTAAGGAAGGTGTTAGTTGGATTAAATTTAGCTTCAGTTTCTATTTTCATTTTCATTTGATTTATGTGCTATCAAATACTGTGCTGCTGGGGTCTGCAAGTTGAAGCAAGAGAGCATTTTTTGAGAAGGGCCCTTGGAAAAAATAAGGAAAGTGGAGGTAGAATGCAGGTTTATAGAAGAAAACAAAATGAATTATAAGGAATATTCTGCACTGGTCTTGTATCTTTGTCTATTATAGAGTGTATTAAGTCAAGGTGAAGCAGGAAATCCTGCTCTGAAAGGTGAAATCACAGAAACTGTAGCATCTGAGAGGCAAACCTTAAGAATTGTGGTATGGAAATGAAGCACAATTTAATAACATGGTAATGTGCTCCAAAGTTGACTCCATCTTGAGAGGTAATAAAGGTATATTTGCCTTGAAGGGAGATGTTACCCAGATAAGATATTTACTGAATGATGAATAGCACTTGAGTCTTTTTAAGCATGTCACAGACTTGTTAGCCTTTGCCTCAGATGAATTGCCCTTTCAACAGTCAGGAATTCTGTGATGGTGCCCTGTGAGACTCCTGACCCTGGTAATTGGGGGTAGCATTTATGACTCATATAGGAGACACTGTTACCTGTGGTGTAGCCTCAGCACTTCTGCAGTAAGGGAAGTGAAACTTCTTTATCAGCCACACACAGATGGTGATCACACAGAAATATGTGAATGTCTAGTAGCAGTATGAAAGTGCAGGCACTGAGTGAACAGTCTTGCCTTGATCAGGTAATTCAGCTGTCTGTAGTTCTGTCTGCTTTCAGGCTTGAGCCCGTTTTGACCTGGAGATACACACAAGGGGAAAAGAATTTGTGCCTCTTGGTTCAGTCTGACCTGGCATATGAAGAATTGATGAGTGCAACACTTAGCATACAGATGTGGAGCCACACTTCCCTGCTCTTCCCTGGGAACAAAAAGCAAGATACCATGTACTGCTTGTGTGTTGCTGTTGTGGATGGAATTTCACACCACTGGGTTTAAAGGAAAACCATTACTTTGGCATAGTTCAGTTTAAATTTTATAGTGTTAAAGAAAAATTTATCAGTATCTCTGTTTGTTCAAGTTTAATTTGTAGTCCCGATTATAAAGGAAGTATGGAAAGTGAGATGTCGGAGGCATGAACGTGAACAATTAAGATAATACAGGGAATTTAATGACCAAAGTGAAGTTGATTAATGTCCCATTAAACCCAAACAGCATAAATGTTGATTTCTGTTGTTATCCTGCTCTGAATGCCATGATTCAGTGTTTGAGTTTGTGAAATTGGAAAGAATTGTACCATGAAACTATGGAACAGTCAACATTAGGTAATTAGAAGTAGGGATTCTGCATTTAAGGGCAGAAATGGATGGTTAATGTGGCCAGAGGATCATGTGTAGGGTGGTGTGAAACCTGTGATGCCTCTGCTGTAATTACAATAAGAGTCTGTAAGCAGACTTTAATTTCCTTTTAGAGCTGTAACAATGAGCAAGTTCTGAGCCAAGATACATCTGAATGCTTGTAAACAGCACGTGTTGAAAGTATTGATCAACACTGACTTCAAAAGCAGTTGGTTGTTGAAGAGTTTATATTATACAAGAAAAGATTGCAGTAATTGCATTGCAATGTAGAGTGTAGAGCAGTGAAATACATTGGACCCAGCACAATGTATTCATGGCTGGTTTTGCTGTTTTATTACCTAATGTGACACTATACATATTTTCAGTTAATTGTGGAAACTTTTTATACTTTGTGCCACTCTTACATTCTTGTCATCTCATTTATTTTCTTTTATTCATGCCTACCATATTCTGTCTGATCTGGCAGCTGTTAAAGAGAATTTCACATGTTCAGCTATTTTTTTTTTTTTTTGGTATTACTGATAATTCATGACAGTTGGTCATACAGACTTCTATACCATAGTGTCAAGGATCTAGTTTGTATGATAGCATGAATTTAATGTTGCAAGTCACACAGTTTAAACAAATAATCTGAGTGGATTATTGTTTGTGGTTTTGTTTGACTACACAGTAGCAACTCTGTCTTCATTAGCTGTCAAATTGTGTAGTTATTGAACCTCTATTAAAACAAATGAAAATAATTTCAGCTATGTAACATTATAAAAGCCTTGAAACTTGTAACGCTAAAAATGAATAAATAAAGCCTGATACTCTCCTAATGGCCTGTTGTGGTAATACAAACAGAAGAAGAACAAAATGTGTGTGGATATATTCTGTTGTAACTTGATGGTGTGACTTTCACTCCGTGATTATGTTAAGAACTTGTGTTACTGCTGGATGATTCTGGAATATTGGGAAGAAACTTAAAGGCTAATTTGTGATATGTAGCTGACCTTGCCTGTAACAATCAGCAATAACCTGGCCTTTGAAAGAAAAGAAACTTAGGCAACTGTGATAGGTTTTCATGCATACCCCCTGTAACTTTGAACACAGGGAGGTGTGTGTCCAGAGATGCAAGACTAGGGAGAGCTCTCAAAATTAGTTTTCTTCCAAAGCTGTAAAGACAGGCAACTGGAGAGAGGCAGTTGACATAGTTCCTGCTGAAGGGAGGAAGGACATGCTGCAGCATGGGTTTGTTGGACATCAGTGAATCTGCAGGAAAGGTTGTTGCTTAAGGCATATATTCTCTGGAACTTTGCTTTACATCGTTCCCCTCTTCCCTGAAGTGTTCACTGAAGTTTGTAACAGCCTTGAGAGTAGGTAAATTTAGTGGAATTTTGTGAATTCTATCTTCTTTTTTGTTTCTTACAGAGAAATTTAATACAAATTTGTCCTACCTGTGTTAGTGTCGTTCTTTTCCCCCAGCATGATTTGATGAGATGTTGGGTAAAGAAACAGCACCTGTTTTTGCTGTCTTACTGGTTGCAAAGCAATTACAAGGCAAGAGATTATTGTGTTGTATTCCTGGTTTGTGGCAGAAGTATTTCAGCAGTTTTGTGTTAATGTGCATTACTTTAACCTAAGGCAAGTATTCAGAAATTCATTTTGCTCAAGTACAGCTACTGACTGCTGATAGCTAAACAGGAGGAGGACAGTTCAATTACAGTTTTTTTTAATGGTAGCACTTAAGCACACTGGTTATTTCCCTTTTATTGTACCTTTGCTTCTGATAAAATGTCATGTGTGCATTTTGCATGGGTTTGATGAGGGAGTGGACAAAAGGGAGGAAGATAATTGTTCTATTCCATGACAATAAAATATTTTTTTCATTTATTAAGGTTTTAGAATGTAGGGTGGAGTGTTTTTGATTTATCTGTGGTAGCACAGGTTGTGTAAAATCGTTTACATGTTCTAATGGTTTTCAGGCTTCAGCAAGCCTATTTTTAGTAATGGATTATCACCCTTTATAGTGCCTGATCATCTTCTCAGAAAGCTTGCTAGGGCATTAACATGATAGAAATAATGTTTGTTTGCAGTCTGGAATTTGTGCACTTGCTTCACTGCCCTGAGCCCAACAGGTCGTCCACATGTTCTTTACCAAGGCTCCTTCTCCTTTGGCACTGCTGCTTAACTGAACACAGTTAAAATGAACTAGGGTAGCTTAGAAAAGGTCACCTTTGCTGATCTGGCTCATTTTGTAGTTTAAGAAGCAGTTCTGGGAGAGGAAGCCCCTGACCAAGATGTAATGACAGTCTGGGAGTGGTAACATCTTCAGTTTATTTAAAAAAATAGAATCAATAAATCTAACACATGCTTTGAAAGTAGGTGAATGGCTTAGCAAAATAGGTAACGTGTCAGGTAAGGAAAGTGATAGTGATTCCTGAAGGTATCTGTGAGAGGCAGCTGCTGGGTAAGACTGTTCATTCAACAGCAGTAGCATGTATGCCTTATAGTGCTGGATTTTCTTAGATAAATTGCATTGTTAAGACTTTCTCTAGTGCTCTCAGCATCACTATACCAGCATTCTGCATGAGTGCTGAAAATAATTTCGGTTAATGAAAAAGCAAACAGTTCTTTATAGTGAACTAAATTTCTCTCTTTGTAAACACTCAAAATTTTGATTAACAATTATTTTAAACAAAATTATGAGCAGAAGTATTCAGACATTTAGCAGATCTGAGCAGACTTGTGACTGGAGAGTATTGTTAATTAACAAAACCCCAAACAACTACCGCATAATTTTTCTTTGGCATTAACATACACTGATTTCTATATTAAATGCAATTAGGATCATAAAATCCTGACATTTTAGTAATAATTGCATTCTGAATCTTTTCTTTACAGATCTTCTTCTCTGGCTTTGAACAGCCATGCTACTCTGTTGCCAAAAATCAAGGAAAGTGAGTGTGTGCTTGAATTTGAAGAAGGCGGTAGCTCTGTATAATGCCTGAAGGTAATTATTTCTTTGTCAGAAGTTAAAAAAGTTAGAGACTCCTGATGTATGGCAGATGCTGTCATAAATAGTGTTGATCTTAATAATGTTTCTTCCTTCTATGTTTTAGTTAGGTTTAGTGTTATGGTATGGATGGGTAAATGCTTGATTAAAATTTTGCTTTGTATGTGTCTCGGACACATTCTCTCTTAAATCTTGCTTTAGCTTGGGTAGCAATGTTCATATGAAAACTGGGTACTATACAAACCTTTGCCTTTTACTATGCTTAGATGGAAAAGAGTTTCTTCTTTTTTTTTTTTTTTTTTTGTCATGTGGTCTGTGCTTGAAACATTGTATTATTTAATCCTTGTTTCTAATTCTACCTGGATCACAGTCACCAATACCCTTTGGGAAAAGAAAAGTGTGCATGAGACTGATAATTCTGAAACATAGTCCAAAGAATTTATTAATAAAATAAAAAACTTTTATTTTATTCTTGGTGTTCAGCAGTTTTTACCTGTCTAATAGCTTAGTTTATAGAGTATGTTCTTTTTCTGATTCAAAATGAAGTTGGTGCCACTGAATGCAGTAGAGTTCAGGTGTAAGGACAACAAAACTCTCTTCAGATCAAATTATTTAACTGGTCCTTTTTTATTTGATGTGCTTCTGTTTCTGAAACCTTTTTGTAAAAATACATATTTTAACTATGTCTGTAGTTAAGGCTTGAAAAGCATGAGGATAGCTGCTCTCTTATAAGCAAAATCTTATGACTTTTTGGAATAGTCTCATAAAACCTCTCCCCCCTGCTCACATTAATGGCATGTTTGTTATTTTTCTCTGTGGCTTGTCAATTTTTCTTTGTCTAGACAAAGAGATAAATGCACATTTAGACTAATTTTCAAGTAATATGATTAGCTGCATGGATAGCTGTGTGTCCTATTAATATTTCAAGGAAAAAGGGATGACTTATATTACCTGTGTAGTAATTTAATCCAAAATGTCATTTTTAGAATTATATAAAAGTATTGCTTAGTGGCTAAAACTTACAGCTTAACTTTCTGTAATTCCTTCCACATAAAAATCTCAGGTCATTAGTGACTGCAGTGCTTGTATTTCTGCAGCAGCAGCTTTGGTAGTGTGGTGGAAATTACTCATAAACTTCCTAGCTCCTAAGGAGAAGAGAAAAAGGCTCAGGAGTGTGAAGTACTTTAGTAATAGAATCACAAATTAAAGCTCAGTGTTTTATGAAGCAGGTTAAAGTTTTTCATCTGTCACATACACTGGAAAAACACATGCATAGAGTTACTCATCCAAGTTCTTGTAGGGCACAGGACTGAAAATATGTGTTGACCTTCTTGCTTGAATACTTCATATTTGCTATCAGTAACAAAGAAAGAAGCTACAGATTTAGCTAATGCTGATAATAGAAGAAAAGATTTTTAAGCTGTTACTTATTGTAGAGAAATGCAAAAAGGGATTTTGCCTTTTTTCTTTTTCTTACCTTTTTTTTTTTTTTGTCAATGCTTCAATTCTGAGGGAAAAAGTATGGATAGGGATAGCAGTTAGCAGATAGACTTAGTAGCTGTAAGTTGAGGAGTTACTAGATTGTATTGCTGTTTGTAAAATCTGAAAAAGATGTCTGGAAATTACTATCTGGGATTTTAAAAGGTATTTCATAATTAAGAAAAGTCAGGAAATTATCTGGGATGATGGCTTCTGCTTTTGGAAGTCATACTTTCTTGTATTTTTCTAATTTAGTTTATTTTATTCTTCTCAGTGTATATTCTCATATATTCTCCTAACTGTCTGTGTATACATATGTATGTGTATATGTGACCTTGCCCATGTTTCTGGCAAGAGGAACAACATCTCTGTCTTCGGTAATGAATAAAGAGCTGTGGAATGTGAGCACTAATGTATTCACACACTATATATCTGAAAGAGTGTTTTTGAAAACATATGTCTGTCTTTTTCGTAACTCCTGTGAAACTAACACTTGACATTTTTGTTTCAGTGTCTAAATGATTTTAGCAGTGGAAGTTACAAACTTCAGAGACCTAAAGAAATCATCATGAAGCTATATGTATTTTTGGTCAACACTGGAACTACCCTTACATTTGATACTGAACTTGCTGTACAAAAGTAAGAGAGTAAATTAATCGTGTATTGTTTGTTTAAAATTAAAAAGTCTGTATACTTTTATATAGTAAGTATTTGACAGATGAAGATTAGGGTTTTTTTTAGTATGTCATTTTAGTTTTCCTCCAGGTTTTCTGGTATTTGAGTAAATTTTGGTGTGTTTTTTCCTTAATTTTTTTTTTTTTTTTTTTTTTTTTTTTTTATGATTAGCATTTTCATTGCCTTGCCAGGTGATTGTGTGTGTGAAAGAGTAGTGAAGTTACTTTCTGGGATAGTGGCAGAGGTTGACCTGCTCCTCACTGAGTGTAGTGTGTTTGGTGATTTTTGAAAAAACTGTCAGAATGACTTCTGATCATTTGTTTCCTTTTTTTTTTTTTAATAGTATTTTTTTGTGGGATTTCTCTAGTAAAGGCTTTTTTTTACTGTCTGGCATCATAGAGGGAGTTCTGGAGGTTGTTCTTTCTCTTGTCAGTACATTCATCCTGAAGAAAATGTGTGCTCTGGATTGTTTGTGGATGCTAAAGAGTTGGCACAAAGGTTTTTGTCTCATGGCTAAATGGGTAAAAGTTGGTTTTGTGCCAAGTTGTAAGGCTCCAGACTATTTTGCATGGTTTTGTATGTAAACCATGAACTTCTGAATGCCCATCTGCCTGGAGCATGATCAGTATTAGAGGATCATGGTTAAGTCGCAACAAATTTACTGTTTCTATTTTTTTTTTTCACTGCATGCTAAAAGCATCTCGTAAATGTATAGATACTTTTTAGAGAGGTTTGTATTGTATCCTTTTTCATTGTTCTCATGTGCAAGACCTTGGAGGTAGCAAGGGCCAAGCTCACCTGCTGTCTTCATAGTTTGTTTGTTATGGATGTGTTGGAAGTAATAAGGTAAGAAAGTTTTCTACCATGGATTTTTTTTTTTAATAATTCATTGTTTCCTTTTTCTTGGATTCCTGTTTGTAATTTTCATGACTCAAAAAAGACTGTCCAGACTGTTTCTGTGTGTTCTTCTCTAAAGCCAGCTGACAGGCTATTACTGAGCATGAAAGAGTGTTTCAGACATTCTGTTTCTGCTGGGTCGTTTACAGAAGTGCCCACCCCCCTGTAAGCTGTTTGATACATTTAGACATTACATTTTTAAATCGTGCCAAGTGAGGTGCAGCATCTAAGCTGCCATGCCAGACTCTTAATAGTTTGCTATGGGCCCACTTTTTGCTCAGTTGAATTGTTCTTTGAGAAAGCTTTCCAACAACTGGACCATGCAAAATCAGACTCTTCAGTTGAACAGTATAACTGCTTATTCTGTATATCTGCATGTATAGACTTGCATTTTCTGGTAAGACTGACTTTATTGGGTTCTTCGCCTGTCTCCTTGTACATGGACTGGCCAAGTTATCTTCCTAAAGCCCAGGGAAGTGCTAGGTGAATGGCTACTGTAACACAGCTAGCAAGTACAAGCTTGCACTCATGAGAGGTTTGTAATGCATGTGTGATGTCATGCTGAATCATGGTTGTTTAAATAACAGATCTTTATGATCTTTTTCAAGTAACAGTAACACTGTTATTCTTCCTACTAGTTACATAAAAACTGTTGATGCTTATATTATTCACTTCGTATTCTGAAGCTTTTTTATACCTTTGCACAGATGCTGCCACAGTGTGTTATGTTAGCTGGGGTCAGTGACTGTATCAGATTAGTGAAATCTTGTTTACTTTGCTGTTTACAAGTGTCTTAATGGCAGTCTAGAACTGTTTAAAATATGCAGTAATGTTAAGATGTCGTCAGCTAGATTTAAATGTTTAAGGCTGGTGAAGGAAGACCAGAAATGGTCTATTGCTACACTGTTTCTCTGTTAAAATCTGTGATATTTATGTTAATTTGTCATATACATATTGATTGTTGAATTTCCTGTTATTGTTAAGTGCTTTATGTACGGTAAATCAGTCAGAGTTTATTAGGTGGAATTGTGGTTGTGCTGTGAATAATGAAGTGTTGATAGTCTTGACTTCTAGGGCCTTAGCAAGTCAGCTGTTTGGTTGTACAGTATAAATTCAAGGAACACAATATGACTTTTACAGTTGCTATCCTAAATGCTTGGTGTGACTTAATCCAGAATTTCAGCATTCCAGCAGATCTGGGAAAAAATATTGCTGGTGATATATATCAGCAATGCAGAGGCTGTTTTCTTTTAGCTGATAGCGTATTGATTGGATATCCAGAATGCAACACATCATAGCACTTACAAAATTTAGAAATATGTAATTGTGCAGAATAAAAATACTTCTTTTAAAAATGTTCTGCTTAGACACAGATAAGTCACCTGTGTCTCTTACAGAAATACGTACAATTTGAGACATGAGTAATCTGATAGCATCAACTTCTCTTCCCATTTTTTTTCAGTGTGGCTGATCTGAAATATGCAATTCAAACAAAGTATAAGATTGCCATTCAGCACCAAGTACTGGTTGTCAGTGGAGGAGAGTGTATGGCACCAGACAGAAGAGTGTGTAGTTACAGTGCTGGAACAGTAAGTTCATGCTGCATTCTTAGCCTAAACTTTCATTTATAGGGGAGGAAAAAGAATAATTAAGGACCATGCCTTAATTTTTCTTCCATAGTTTGCTGGATTTCTTTCATTTGAGAAACAGGTGTTTATGTATTCAGCTTCTAAGTGTAGATTTTAACATGTTCTCAAGACACATTACTCACATGAGGAAATAATTGATTATTAAACAGCAAGTTACCTTTACTCAGTGTTTGGTTTTGTTTCCTTTTTGAGTGTAGGACACCAACCCAATTTTTTTATTCAACAAAGAAATGATCTTGTGTGAACGTCCACCAGCTATCCCCAAAACCACATTTTCAGCAGAGAATGAGATGGAATTGAAAGTAGAAGAATCTCTTATGATGCCTGCAGTGTTTCATACAGTAGCATCACGAACACAACTTGCTGTGGTAAGTAGATTGTTACTGGATTTGCACACCAAAGGAAAATATGTCAGAGGGAAAGCTTGATGTAAAACATGAAATAGTTTCTTCAAAAGGCAGTAAAAAATGTTGTATTAGTGGTGATGTACTCTTCAGAGCCTTTGTCTCAGAGTTTCAAGGTAGGTTTTGAGAGATGTGCTTGCTTCTTCAGCATGTTCAGAGTTTCTTTCAGAACTGTAGTGTGAGGCACCTTTTGGATGTGTACATTTGCAAAAGTATTTACAAAACAAAAATGATCAGATTACTTGGACCATGCCTTAATGCACTGCCTTATTTTCCAACAACTTTTAGTCCGCCTCAGCCTGAAATGAGAAAAGTAACTTTGGAAGCGATGTTAACTCAAGTAGAAAATTAAAACTATGATTTTTAAAAGCATGTTGCCACTCTTCTGTTTTATGCTCATATTTTATGTCTAAACTGGTGAGGAATTAATAAAACAAAGCTTTTTCCCACAGTTCAGGTTGCTTATTATTGAGTACTGCCTCTTACTTGCATATTGCATATATTTACTTGCAAGTTGGTCAGAAGTGCAATTTGATTATTTCTGTGTTGTTTTGATAGGGAAAAGTGGCTCACTGCAGCATGGTCAGTTAAATACTAATGTGCATGCAGTAAAAACCAGCTGCATGCTCAAGACACTGTCACAATGCCTTCAGTAGTTATGTTTTATTTTTACAGATTGTTTGTGTATTAAAAACTGATCTCCTTTTCTTTACAAATTTTACATTTAAATTTATTAAGCATTTTTCATATCTCTAAAGATTATTCCAGTGGTTGGCAGCAGGAGAATAGTTATGTGGAGCGCCTCACACAAAATGAATAGTGATATGTTTTTTGTCTTGGTAAAAAGTTTGTTAGTTTTAGTGACAACTCCAATGCAGTTAAGAAGAACATGTAGCACTTGAAGTGGCTGGCATTTAATACTACAAAGCAGAATTTAGAGAAGCTTGTTAACTGTTTTATAGAGAACAGGGATTTTGGCATCCTGGCCTGTCAGGAGGGGGAGGGTTCTCCTGAATAATGTGAAATAATGTGACCTTGGCATACAGTCTGATTTAAGGCAAGGACTGAGTCCCATAGACTCTCTTTCTCTCTCCCCCACCTGTTGACAGTTAGAGCTGACTTTGTAAATAGGACCTTGAGTTATTAGGTGTCTGTGAGTCATATGACTGTCATAGGCAAGAGTAGATACCAATGTGAGTTCAGCTAAGGAGTAGGAGGTTTTCAGTTAGGCTCTAGTTTTACCAGCTGAAACTGAAAGTGCTTTAAAACCATTCTTTGTGAAGTATTAAGAGGAGGTTATAAAAGTAAGGAAGACTGATAGCTTCTAAATACTTCACATTGATTTGATGTGAAGGTGGGACTGTAGTAATTGCTACAGTCTTTGTGTTTTGTTGAGGATAATGGAAGTGAATGGTGATGATACTCAGTTTCATGTTTCTCACTGTTGTTTTATCTGGTTTCTCTGTTCTGTACCCTGTTTTTTGCTCTTAGATTCTTAAGTTGGCTTTCAGTTTGGTAAAATTACTATACAACAATGGAACATATTTAGTCCCTCTGGAGTAAGCTTTTTTTATATTCCAAGGTTTTATAAAAATACTCCTATTTAGACTTGAAAAGAACTGTTGATGCTGCCTAATATTCCCCCTTTGAGTCTGAAGACTGTATTAATACACAGTGCATGCAAGTTCATTTCAGTATTTATGCCTTTTAAATATGTTACTTAGAGGATCTTTCTAAAGATCTAAATAACATATTTATAGTTGTTTCTACATTCTGGGTGCAGGTCTATAGTACTATTAATATTTAGCTACAGACTGGAAACTATACAGAGTGATCATGAGTTGACTTGCAAGGAGAAAATAAATATTTCCATACTCAGTGTCACCTATTAGTAGCATTGCAGGACTGGAGGAAGCGGGGGCAGGAATTGTCTTTAAACATGGGTCCAGGTAGAATTCAGGTGTTATTTTTAGCTTGCAGATTTATTTTCAGGAAGATTATTATTTGTTCCCCACTTCTGAGAGTTCTTCCCTCCTTATAAAATGGTTATAGTGATGGTATTTGTTTTCTTATGAAAAACTTGGAAATTTATGTAAAGATTAAATAGGTAGTAATATTCTTAAATCTGACTCACCTTTACATTGACATTTTATTTTATCCAAGATTTTAAATGTTCTAAAGCCACAGGCTCTGTGTTAGGCTGTGAAAATGAAATGAGTACTTCTCTGGGATATCAGGGGACTGATAAATCCATCATATGTAATAGAAGATTAGTAAATAGTCTGTTGTGATTTTTAGATGTACCAAGGTGTGAAACCTGTGTAAAGAAGTATTGCAGTGTTGTACTAAAATAGTTTTTCATGATGCCTGCTTGAAGAATATTGAACAGTAATTCAAAAGAAACTGAGGGAGGACTGGGAATGTGGTTAGATCATTAATCTTCTCCAAGGTTCACCGTAAGCCTCTTGCCTGGGAGGAAGAAGGAACATGGGATACTAATCCTTCTCAAAATTGATTAAGATCTGGGGAGAGCTAGAAAGGCTCTGAACCTCTGTGGTTGTGTGATTGATGCACCCAAAGTCACACTGAGAGTACTGTATGGGAGAGTTCCTACAAAATAATCCAAGCTTTGTCTTTTTATTAATTCTAGAGAAATGGTAACCTGCTTTACCAGAAAAACAGAATGGCAGTACTTGATGATGGAGAGGTTTTTGCCTGTTGTAATTAGAGCATTTTAATTAATTAAATTTGACTAATTAATATTTACTACTAATACATGTGCTATTATATGATAATGTAGTAGGAAAATAAAGGTTACATTCTAAATTATTGCTTATGAAAAAGTCTTGCCTTTGTCAACAACAAGAAGCAGTGATGTATACATATTAAAAGAAAGGAAGAATATTTGGTAGCTACTTGTTTCTATTTAATCTGGTATCTGCTCTGCCCAGAGACTATAGGATATGATCTTTAAAATCAGACTTGATAGGAAGTTGAAAACATAGAGTGATATATGGCCTCTAATTTTTTTCCTCTCAGTAAAAGTAGTTCTAGGGTCTCCTTTAACAAGTATTTTTAGGAATCCATGCATTGTGGCCTCTCCATCATTTTTTCTATACTGTAATTTCTCTGTCTGTTATTGAATTAAATTATTTTTTTGCTTTCTGCCCTTTTTTTTTTTTCCATAATCAGTTGTTACAACTCAGGTATGGAAGCCATACTTTAGCTTCATTGTGGAAGTCTTGGCATTCTTATGGCCTCTTGCATATATATATTTGTAGGATATATGTAAAAGCAGCCATCCCCCCCAACAATTAACACTAATTTCTTTGAGTTACATAAAAAGTAAAAAAGCTGCATGAAAAAAGTTACAATCTTTTTTTATGTTTCATGACTCCTAACCAAAAATTATTCCTGTGCAGAATGTATCTTGCATTTGGTTTTCCATGGTACTGTGTGTGTCAGACATCCATTTTCTGTTTCTTTCTGTTTTCATGATTTTAACATTTATTATGGATTTTCTTAAGTTCCTGTTCACCACCTATGATCTCGTTATGTAGAATTCAAAGCATAAAGATTAGGTAGCTTTAAAGAAGCTACATCTGTTCCCTTAACTAATTCCTTTACTATTTAAACTGAAATTCTTGTCACAGGTTTTGTCATTTGCAATATGATGTCTTTGTTCATATGTTTTTTTAAAAATCTCAGTAAAGTCAACTCTCTAAGCCTGTTTTCATTTTATGTCTTGGCATTCTGGTTTCTCCTGGGCTAAAAACTTACATTTGAGATGTCTCTGCCTGAAGGGCTCCAGGTTGCCTTTTTTGCAGCCTGGTATCCCACCTTTCTTGCAGTTGAGCAGTTCTTGCAGTGAGCTGCATTATGTGGACAGTGAGATGCACACAGTGTTTGCAAAAAGTTACGTGCACACCAGCTGAGAAAACAAGCTGTTCTCTACACAGTATATTGTGCAATAGATTGTGTAGTGTCAATCTCATGGTCTTTTAACACCACTATTTAAAATAATTTCTGGTAGTTTAGCCTTTAGGAAAGGATTTTTTTTTTTCCAATTGATCCAACTGAAGTTCATTTTTCTGGGAGGGATTTTGAACTTTTTGGGAGTGGGTGTCTTTCACACTTCATGGGATGCTGCTGCTGTCATAATCAAACTGTCAATTCCTGTCAGTTCTTCTTTGAGAAGTGGAAATGAGGATGAGAAACTGTGTGGTCATTTCATTTGGTTGTGTAAAACCGCGACTGTAGTCATAGTGCATAGTCATAGATCGTTCTCAGTTTAGTTTCAAACACTTCAGATATTTAAGCCAAGAAGTATAGTCATGCTTCCTGTAAACTGTGGATCTACTATTTAGAGAAATGCTCTTTTCTACTAGAAAGTTGTTTTGAGACTCTCTGAAAAGAATTATTTTAAAATATTATTTTTCTTCATGGTGTGTAGTGTTTGAAATAATTGTGTTGCCGAATTAATTTTGGCTAAAATATTTGTCTAATAGTCAGGCACACTTCTGGCTCCGCCTAAGAAGCCCACATTTCTCTGTAACTCAGATCAGTCTCAATCTTTTAAAGTAATTGAGTAGGGTGTGGTAAAATGGGCTTTAGTTTATCCCAAGGTATAATGAAAGATTTACTCCAAGGTAGGTCTTTCTAAATGCTACTATAGAATTTTTTTTGACCTTTGTAACCAAAATTTTAGATCAAACTTTTAAAAAATTGATCAGAACAAAAAAAAGGTGAGTGACTTGGAATCAAGCTAGTGGAAGCCAACACTTACCTTATACCATGGTATGACTCCCTGATGTGGTGGTTTATATAATTTCTCAGTTTGTTTTTTGATGTGAAGTTCTGTCACTTGACTTCTCCAAATCTGCTTATAATATCAGAGAGAACTAGTGAAAGCATTACTGAAGAAAGGAATTAATCTGTCACTTAAAAAATGACTTCTACTGTGCTATGCTGGTGAAATAAGTACTTTCTGAGTAGGAAATAAATTATGAGCTGTGTGGACAAATGTCCAAAGGACACATTCACCAAAAATAACCAATATTAAAGGAGAATGGAATAAACAGCTGTCTACTGAAAGAAGTTACCATGAAATATCAGTCTCCCTCACAGTGAAGTTAACTGCTCCAATTACAGGGTTTTTTTACAACTTAAATGTTGAAGTGTACCTTAATTTAGTAGTTGCATGTAACAGCTGTGTATGTATTGGAGATAATGGTCTTGGTTACTAATTTTGGTAAACAAGGTAACAATTCTTTGTTGTGAAAGCATTTATCTGCTGTTGTGGTAAGTCTGTGGAATTTTACTTTCAAGGATCATTTCTATTGGTCTGAGGTTGATTGAAACCTGTAAGGAGTCCCTTGTACAGGATTCAGACACATAGCAATAGAGGACTTTGACTTATTTCCTTCTACCACAGGGTTTTAGAAAATGGAAAGAACCCTGCATTTCCTGAGAACTTTTGTTCTTTAGAGGTAAGTCCAAAGATCACTTAAGACAAAACAGACCGTTGTCAGATTTTGCTCATTCAGATGAGCAGAATTATGACAGCAGGATGCAGAGACAGTCTTGAAATGAATACTAAACACTTCACCAGTTAATTTCTGCTTTAAATAAAACATACTTTGTTGATTCTACTGATTTTTGGTTGAAACCTAGGAAAAAGAATTCATTATAAGAAGATTCTTCATCAGAAAAATCACCTACATTTAATTTGTGATTCTCAAAGGAAATAATTCAGCTACACACTCTGTTACAACACCTAGCCAAAGATTAAATGCATTCTGGTGGCCCTGTGGATTTCTTGAAAAATTTGGTCTTGAAGATGTCATTATTTATTCTTCAAATAACAGCACGTAGGGATTAGTCTGGGTCTTGGTATTCATGGTCTGCTAGTAGTGCTCTTTTAGGTTCTCATTCCAGTGTTGCAGTGAGGCAATTGCTGTTCTAGATATGCTGCTGTACCTCTGTAGGATGATTGTAGCCCTACAAGGCAACTGAAGTTAACTTTTGTGCTCTGTGAAGCATTGGGTGTCTGCCAGTAAGACTTGAGTGTGTCTGTGAATAGTCAATGACAAAAGCAAGCCTGTTGTTAGGCAGGCTTCCTTTTCTGTGCTGGAGCTGGCAACCTTACTGAGAAGCATTAAAATATATGTTGGATTGCAGGCCTTTATTTCTGTGCTTGATATAATTCAGTTTTTAGACTTCATTTAGCAGAGAGCTGCTCAATTCTTTCTTGTATAGAGCTATACAGTTATATGAAATAAATTGGTCTAGTGCCTTTTAAAGTAGCTTGAGATCTCTCGCAAAAATGTTGTCTATGGAAGTAGACAGCAGGTAGGAAGAACAAGCCACATCACCTGAAGGTTTATTTCAGAAGTGATGGCAAGAAAGGTACATTTGTGTATCTTTTAATTTCATAACTTCAAAGAAAATAGTTAAAGTTAAATTTGATAGATACTCTAAATTATGCAAAACAACTTCTCTACTGTATTTTCTTGCTGTGTGCTTTCACAGTTTGAAAGCAGGATGACTAAAACAAAACTAATGAAATGTTGGTTTAACATAGTGTTCTTCTTGTATGCACTAGTATCTGCTTAGTATAGTCTAAGTCTGAAACAGCTCTGGCATGTGCACAAATAGTTACTCCGTGTGGTTTGATCTTCATTAGAGTCATCTGTTTGGACCCTCCTGAATTCAGAGTAATATTCTTTACTATTTAATGTAATGAGCTTATTTCATGATATAGCTTAAGAAAGCAACATCAAAAGCACTGAAATCACTGCTGTGTTTCTGTGGACTCTAATTGCATGCCACACTGACATAATTCTCCTGTTTGCCTCCTACCACCTAGACAGAATTTCTGTGGCACATGTAAAAATAACTTTGAGAGGATGATAATATGGGATGCTGTTGTAATACCTTGCATGTGTGCCCTGAAACATGTCTGTTAATTTGTACAATCTGATTTGCAGTCTATTAGCATATGTATAACTTTGAATACATGTTACTTGAAAGAAACTTTGCCAATGAATTTTGATCTCAGAGTTAGCCCAGAAAAAAAATCTTTTGCCTGTGAGAGACTTGGTATGTCTCAGTGGTTATGATTGAGATGATTTATGAGCAATATTAATGATGGCTTTCATAAGAGGATTTTAATTTAATGTCCACGTCTCCTGTGTATACATTAAGAAGCTGCAGCTCATCTGTCAAAGAATACCTGGTTGCGTACTTAGATGGCCTTGGAGTATTTTTATGTAATAGTTCCTTTGGGCATGTATCTGTTTGAGAGATTCTGACACTTAGTAGAATGTCCTCCTGTTACAATGTTTCTGAAAAATTAACAAGTTGTAATTTGCTACTCTGGGAAATACTGTTCACCTTTGCTTTTCTAGGAACCAGACTGCTGGGATAGGAGCTCCTGTTTGAGTTAACTTTTAAATTCCCACAGGTTACACTCTTAGATACAAAGTGTCAGTGCTGGTTTTCAGTTGTGTACCAAGTGATCCTAATTGTGAGGATTTTTTTTTCTACTTGTAACTTCTGTTTTGTGTTTGAAAGTGTTTTGCTGGGGAAACAAGCTTGTTAAAACAAAAATATTAAATTTGCAACACTTAGGTTCTGAAACGAGTATCAAAAATGACATATAATAAAGCTTCATAGGGCAGCTCTGACTTGTAACTTTTGACTTCTATAGTGAACACAATAAATTGATCTAGCTGAAAAATCAAACATTGCCCACTAGTTAAGAATATGTCTTAAGGTGGAAAGTGGGGTCATATGAAGCCTAGTGCTTACTTTAATGTGTTAAACACATGAGCTGTGCTGTGCTAAGTGAGCTTGTCCAAAGGAAAATAGAACTGGCAAAAACCTCTACTCAGGGCATTTAAAGAAACAGGTGAGCCCGGTCTATACTTTGGTTGATACTCATTTGGAGGAAATACATAAAAAGACTTTAGGATTAGTTTTGATTTTGTAGGTGGCTTATATTGTTTTAAACTGTTTAAAACTAATGTGTGTTTTTGTATATTCTCTCACTTCTGGAACTATGGCTCATAGTGGTTTGAAGAGGTATGGCTCCTCATTTGGCAGAAGGTTGACTTTGAGAGAGAATAATTTTTGTGAGTTTAAAGTAAAATGTTTGGGTACTTTTCCAAGATGTACATTAGAATGCAGCAGAGGCATTCTAAAAGTAACCTTTTCAGCTTCATATTATTGGTATAATTTTTTTTTAATATCTTAGGGTAAAACAGCTGGTTCTTTTGGTTCTTAATGTGATAACAGAGGAAGCAGTAATTCAGCTTTTTTATATGCTGTGCAATTTGCCTTTGTACTTGTATACAAAGTCAATTTAAGACAGTAAAAAAAAGTTCAAATGTTCAAGTCAATATTACATTAGTCAGGTTATGTACATTTAAATTGTACTACCAAACATGGGATAGTCTGGAGAAGATGACTTGCAGATTTCAGCATTGTCTGGATACCATCCCAGTTGTGTTATTGGTTGATTTTTGACTTAAGGAGCAAGAGTTCCTGGAGCAATTAAAATAACCATTCTTTTCAAACTGGAAATCATCATTCTCACATGCACAAGAAGCTGCGAAAATTCAGAAAACAAGAAGAGAAATACCACCTTTACTACAAAGTGATAGGAAATTGTATTGCCAACCTAGGATTTTGTTGAGTTGCATATATGGCTTTTTTGAATATTCATCATTCATCTGCTGATAGCTCAGCTATCAGTGATTTGAAGGACAGTAGAATTTTGTCATGTTGCTTGAAACAAGGCTTGGACTTCTGAAATGGGGAGGATGATGATAACTTTCAGTATGATTGTGAAATGTTTGTTTAAAATGCCATGCCCTTTTGTGGTTTATTTCAGAATGTAAGTGTTGTTGGTCCCTAAATTTTTTTGAGTGCATATGTGCTGCTAACCATGTGTTCAGCAGCAAATGCATTCTGAAATACACGGACGTGTTGGGTTTTTAACACTGCTTTCTCACTGTATTTTGTATAACTTGTTTTTCCATGCATGGTTTTCTCACATGTATGATGGCACAGGGGAGTTGTGTTCAGTCCTGATTTAACAGCATGCTCAATCTGCAAAAAGTGAAAAGGCCTTTTTCTTGTAGGTTAGATAGATACTAAAACCTAAAGTACAGGTGTGTGCAGGAAAGTATTTTCCAAGGAGTCTGTAACTGGTAATGTTCTGAGCTGAAGGATTTATTCTATACCTTTTTATTACTTTTTGATGTTTTGATAGGCTCTTTGAGAGGAACAGCCTTTTTCTTAAATTGCCAAATTTAAAGTAGTTTCTCTTCCTACTAGTTGAAACTTTGGAATTGATTATAACGGGCTTTGCTGTTAGTACACTTTTATTAAGATCTGGTAATTGCCATATGTAGACCTCTGTTTTAACTTTGCCAAGTGGGGCAGTAAATTCTTACCCTATTATGGCAGTAAAATGCCTCTCTGTCACCCAGTGCTTTAACAGAAAACTTAACTTCCACATTGGTTTGCAGATGCCAAGTTTCAGGATATGTTTTAGAGCTTTGTGAACACTGTACTGCTTTTTATCATGTTGCATCTGGTTTATTAATCAATGAAAGACTTAAATTATTTGCCCTTCTGTTTCCTCATGCATCTGTTCTTGCACCTGATCCACCTGTGCTTTTTGCTGGCTGATTATGCATTTTATTGTCTTGTTCTGAGCTTCTGCTTGGCTCATCAAAAATGTACTCCTTATTGGACCTTGATTGCCAGTTTTTTTCTACCATATTATTAGTATGAGGGTTATTATTCATGTGTGTGTACCCTGAATATTTCATATTATCAGCATTTGATTCATTTTGTAAGGTGGTTTTGGAGCTACAGTTTTCATCTCTGTTTTGAAGAGTTCTCAGTAAATAGTACATACTTTATTGTCATCTAATTAACTTCCTTTATTCTTAATTCTTTAAAAAGTGTTATTTTTATGAAGTTTTAAGGTGTACAACTTCCTAGCTGTCTGAGTTTCATACTTTTATGTTAATATCTTAAATAAAGCTACAACAACAGCCTGATTAGTATTTTGTTGATTGTTTTTTCAGGAAATGTATGAGGTTGCCAAGAAGCTTTGCTCCTTTTGTGAAGGTCTTGTACATGATGAACATCTACAGCATCAAGGCTGGGCTGCTATAATGGCCAATTTGGAGGATTGTACAAACTCTTACCAAAAGCTGCTTTACAAGTTTGAAAATGTGTATTCAAGCTATTTGCAGTCCATAGATGATATCAAATTGAAACTTACACAGTAGGTTTGCTGTTAAATTCATTTGCAGTCTCCAAATTTACTCAATTTTAAACTTAGTTTTTTCAAGTGTTTTATGTCTGGTGCTTATTCTGATTAATCAAGCATGTCTTTGTTTGATTATGTGTCATGGAGAACATTCTTTTTGTTCTATGCTAGTAACTTTTTTTTAACTGACATTTTTCCCTGTATTCGTCAGCACAAAGAAACCTGTATTGAATTGTGTGGAAGATAAGCTTGTTAATGAACAGCTGCTTAAGAGCTGGAGTCATTCCAAATGTCCACAACAAAAAGCTGGATAACAAATTTAGACAACAACATGTTTAAATACCTATTTACACTTTTGAATTAATTGGTTTTTAACAGCTTGAACTGATATTTAGATTTAAAATCTGTGTTGAAAGTATGAAGTCATAGCATAAACTTTGAGTGGATTTGTATACTTTTGAAATGGATGGGGGGGCATGTATGTAAAAATATATCTATTGTTTGTGTGTGTGTCTGTACTTGTGTCCTGCAAACTCTAGGTGTTACTTCAAAGAAAATTTTTATATATTTGTAGCCACTGTAGTATTGTGGTATTTTTATGAGTGTTTTGCTTAGCAGAATATAAATGGATATTGGATCCTTAAAAATATATGTTTTTAAATATGTTTGTCTTTTAAAAAAAAAAAGTTCAACTGCATAACTTTTACCAAATAGCAACTATTCAAACTCTGCAGAAGTAGTCAGACAGAGGACACTCAAAGCTCTGATAAGAAGTGTTGATACCCATGCATATAGGACACATAAGTCCTAGTTGTGCATTTAAACAAAGAAGTAGGTGTCTCTGTTTATCACTTTTTTTCATTCAGTATAAGCAAAACTTTGACTTCTTTAGCTGTCCTTCCATGATGTTGATATTCAGCACAGAAGTTTTAAAGGGTGGTAGCAAAATAATTATGAAATCTGCTTCAATTCTAAAATGAATAACAGTTCATATTGTGGGTGATTTTTAACTAAGATTTCATATCATGTTGGCTTCTAGATACTGATGTTTTTTTTCTTTTCACTTTTTCAAAAAAGCTTGGGTTCTGCTGTTTCTATCATGGCCAAGATACCACTGCTGGAGTGCCTAACAAGACATAGTTACAGAGAGTGTTTAGGAAGGCTGGAGTCTTCCCCTGAACATGGAGGAGCAGAAAGTGAAGACACAGAGGATGGGAAATCTCCTGAATTGGTGCTTTATCCTGATATATCTAAAGTGAACAGTAAATCAATGTTAGCATCATTTTGCAAGTCAGTTGAACATTCAGCTTTGGAAGGCACAGATCCTGAAAATGTAAAAGATGATAAAGAATCTGGTCAAAATGCTACTGTCCAGGACAATGAAATGTCAGTAGAATTGAAAGATGATGATCAGCCTTCCTTCAATGTGTCTTTGTTAGACTGGATAAATGTTCAAGATAGACCTAATGATGTTGAATCCCTGGTCAGAAAATGTTTTGATTCCATGAGCAGGGTAAGTTAATGATTTTTTAAAAATCAAATTGCATTGCATTTGAAGGCTGCAGCTTTTTTTTCCACATGCAGGTGCTTTTGAAGTGACTGACTCATCTCTTTTGTGGCTTGTTTCTTGGATAACTTTCTGCATGAAAGCCAAAGCAGAGACTGGGGGGGGATAAGTGTGGGGAAGGTGTTTTATGAGAATGAATGTTAAGAATTTGATCTTTAGGAAGATGTATAATTTTATGAATGCTTGTTGTCTTGCTTTTTCAAATAGCTCTTTCTTTTGGAAAGCCAAAAGCTTCTTGTAGTGTATAAGCAAAGTGACACTATCATTTCTTTGCCTTTTTCATAGAAGCTACATTTATAATAAAATGATTTTCCTGGACCAAATTAATGTTGAGTTTAAAATAGTTAAGTCCTTATTAAAATATAAAAAGAAATATGGTTGATTGTGATAAATTTATAATTTATGTCTCAACCTTCATTATTACCTGATACAGAGGTGCTCAGAAGGGCCCAGTTAGCCAGTTTGTATTTCTTCTGCTGGAAGAATACAACAGTGCTTGCTTTAATTTCAAAATTAATATTTTAATCAGTGAGCATTATAACCTTTTAAACTTCTTTTACCTATAATTTTCCTTCTCTCTTTGCTTTCACTGTAGCTGATATTTCTTACATTGTCTAGCCTTGTTTGCATAGGTATAATATACTATTACAACACAACATAGCTTGAACAAAGAAAACATTTTCTGTTGTTTGTGACACTTTATTTCCTCTGTAAGGTAGGACTGGAAGACTGAATCAGTGATTTATAAAACCCATCTGTTGTAGGGAACATCATGGTATGGTCAGTTCTGTGCATTGATATTATGATTGTCTTAAAATTAATTGGAGAATTTGACCTAATTTTAAGGGCTAAGATTTTAGTAGTGCAGAAAAGGCTAAGAAAAAGATTGGACATTATAAGTTTGGTTTTTTCTTCAACAAAAACAATAATTAATTTTGTATGCTAAAGACTTCCTATTGGCTGAAGCCTGAGACAGTTCTCCATCCTGTTTGTTCAGCAAGGCTATAAGGTGCTTTCTACTATTATAAAGCAAGAGTAACAGAACCTGCTAGATGGGTTGTGAGACAATAAATTCCATTTCTACATAATATTAACAGAACACAGATGTGTTCTAAAAGTTTTAAAAATCAGTATTGATGAGATGGATATTAAACAATTGCTTCCAAATAAATTATAGCATTCCAAAAGATACAAAAACGCTAAGAACACTTTGGTTAAGTACATGCTCTACCTTTTTTGATCAGCTTGTAGTCTTATCTGACACATATCATGTGTTTTAGAGGCTCTGTCTTGTACTTGGTTTTTCTGTCCTTGTCTTATCGAAGATTAGGCAGAAATCCTTTATTTTGACTATTGTAATTGTGTGTTAACTCCAGTCAATTTTTATGGGAAAAAGTTGTGATTGAACCTGCAAAAAATGCAGTTTCTTTTTGTATTTGTGGTATAAGCAGAATTGGCAGGTAGGGAAGGTGTTTCAGTCTGAGTATTCTGGCCATCACCAGAGCAATTGTGATTGATCAGTCCCAATCCATTTTGGCTCATGAAAAACTCCCAGAGCTTTGAAGTAATGTGTTCCTGATTCTCCATAGGAAAACATTGATTTACTTTGTTTTGATAGCAGCAAAAGCAGACAAAGCATTGAATCTTTGCTTACCACTGGTTTAGAATTAGTTGAAAACAGAAGTGGCTTGCAGCTGAAAATGAAAAGAAAGTCCTAAATAAATAACTTGCAACATAATTTTTCTTTTAATATTCATTTGAGGTGACACCTTAATATAACAATTGGAAGAACAGAATAAAATGGCACTACCTTTTTTAAATTGTTTTGCCTACATTCTCCCCGTGCCCTTTCCTTCTTAGAAATATGAGCCATACAAATGGTTTGTGATTGCAATTCTTATTTCAAAAACTGAATTCAGGTAAGAGTTTCCTGAAAGCTTAAAGCACAAGAGTAAGAGGTAGTCTTGACATAATTGGTGTGTTGCACAGAGTGCTGCTAAGTTTCTGATGGTTCTAGCCTCTAGATGTTTCTACGAAATGGCACTTCTACTTCTTGGCTGCAGTAAAAGCACTTGGGTAAGTAGGAGCTAACCAGATGTTTTTGTTAAGTGCTGTCATAGCCTCTTAAGTAAGAGGCTAGAAATGGAGGTTACTTTAAAGTGATGAAAAGAGCAGTATTATCTGCCAGTGAAAGTAGAGATGGATGCTTCAGATGCAATTAGGGTAAAGATGAGATAAAAAGAGTGGATGGAAGAAATAGGTAGGAAAAGAATGAGAGGAATAGCCACTCTTTGTAAAAAGAGGTAACACAGCATAAGTTTAAGAACATGAAAAAAAACCCACTATATTGTTCTTTAGTATTTTGTTTTTTAAGAAACTTTTCTGGATTCTGCAGTGGACTGCAGGATGTCTTAGGGAGTAATCTTGAACAGGATGGCAGTGAAGATGATCCTGTAAAATCAATCTGGTTAAATGCTTCTGTTACTGTTTCTTGAAGATGGACAAGTGACTTGAGAAAAGACTAAGATTCAGAAGACATTGCATATGAAAAATTAACCTTTGATTTCAGAGAGGTTGCATGTATTTTGTCACATTAATGACAGCACTTTGTGTTTATTCTAAGGAGTTCTGGGCTATGACTAGGTTTTGTTACTTTCCCATGAAGTTCTTGGTTGGCTGTTTTGGTTTTTTGTTTGTTTCTTTCTTTCTTTGAAGTGAATGGAAGACCTATTCTTTATAGTTGCTCCTTAATTTTTCACGTTTCTCCTCTCCAGATTGCTCTCTCTAGCCCCCCCAGAAGGTTGTTTCCAGGATGAAGTGCTGTGTGGGAAAACTTAGTTAAATAGTGGATTGAGGGGGAAATACACTTTTACTTATGCTACTACTGAGTCAAATAATTGCTTTTTTTTGGAGGGTGGGGTTCATTTGTATGCTCTGTAAGTGGCATAAACCCTGCTCGTTGATGAAAGAAGCCAGTGCTGTAACAGCCAGTGTGACCTCACAAATAGCATCCTTTTCACTAAATTCTCTTCTAAGACATGGCATGCCATAACCATTTTGGATAAATTTGGGCAAATTTGTTCATCTTCTGTTATCACCTAATGATTTTTACTATGTTCTTGACTAATGTATTTCAGATTTACACTAAACTCTGACCTTCATAAGGTCATGTTGTTTCTAGAACTATTGTTTCAATTCACTACTCTTACAGTGTGAAGAGTCACCCTTAATATCTGTGGACATTGGTACACTCTTAATATTTCCAATACTTCTTTTTTTTCTCAGATATTATGAAACAACTTCAAAAACATGTTTCTGTTCAGAAAAAAACTCTCTAGCTAAAAGTATGACAAATATGCTCTTTTTTCATTAGGTCTTTTCCAGTTGCTTAGAAATTATCTGCTTTAAGTAGTCAATTAAAACACTCATTTAGTGGGAAAAGATTTGCAGTTCTTGCAGCTTTTTCTGACTACCCTCCCTTCTGCATTTTCCATTGAGCCACATTCACTGGGGGTTTTGATTGTAGCTGTGTAGACTCTGTCACAGGTCAGACTGTCCATTAGCTACAAAGTGCCTCTTCCATCTGCAACTCGCCTTGTCCCAGTGTTCCTTCTCTATAAGGATCCCCATTGCTCTGATTGGTCTGGTTGGAATACTTCAGAAAAGTTCATGCTGTAATATAGAATCCACATACTCATTTACTCAGAATTCTGAAACAGATGATAGATGTAGTCATACATTAGATGAAAAAAAAATTAAAAAGGAAAATATTTGAGGTTAAAAAACCTCATTTGGCTAACTTAAATCACCTTTCAGTGTGTCAAATACTAATAAATTTCTTTTTTTAGCTTGATCCAAGGATCATCCAACCCTTTCTGGCAGAATGTCGCCAAACTATCGCCAAACTAGATAATCAGAACATGAAGGCTATTAAAGGTCTTGAGGATAGACTCTATGCATTGGACCAGATGATAGCAAGCTGCAGCAGACTGGTGAATGAACAAAAGGAACTTGCTCAGGTAATACACAATTGTGTGTGCAGCATGGAAAGATGGTAGGCTTTTCTTATGTGTAAGCTGTTAAAGTTACAATGAACCAGTTGCATGTCTTTCTGCAAGATAGTTTTCAACATATCACACAGGGTAAATATGGTGCTATTTCATTACAATTTGACATTTAAATATTAGCAGTTTTTACATCTTGTCATGTTTTTGTGTGGTCTAAAGCTACAGCTAGAAAATCAGAACTTCAGTTAGAGATAAGTATTAAGTGTTAAGTAGATTAGTTTTAATTTTGAAAGGAGATATTGAAACCTTGGTAATTTATCACTCAGTCATACAGGATCAGGGAATAGGTTAATGGTTGGTCATCAGTGTTGCAGTAAGAAGAAAAAGTAGTATGCCTTCACTGGACAGTGTCATTTTAAGTGATAAGAAATTTAGTTAAATACTAAATATAAAATATGTAGCTCCTATTTTTAATGAACACTTCAGTATCATATGAAAGTTATTTTATTAAATACAGTTTATTAAATACAGTAAAAAGCTTGTTATCTTGATAATTAGGATTGTTCTTTAATGTCTTGTTTGCTACTGAAAATAAATAAAAGCCTATTTGGCAATACATGATAATGTTCAGATTTTCACCATGACCTTGGAGTTGCGACTCTGAAAAAAGGCATGAGTTTCTTACTCCTGCTTACACACTGATATATTATTGGTAGGGATAAATGAACAATCTTGTCTCTCTATTTTGAGGGAGCTTAGAGGCCCCTTTTGAGGAGGGCAGTGCTGGGCTGAAAGTTGTGTAGGAGCATGCTCCCTGTTGCCTCTTTGGTCTGGTAAATGAAGGTGGATACAACCAGTACTTCTGGCAGCATTGTTTAAAAGTGGAGCCTCTCTCCCAATAAATTCAATGAGTAAGTTTAGAAGCAAATACTGAATCTCAGTCTTGTGGACTTTATATTGTAGGCTAGTACTAAACTCAAGTGAATTTAGCATGATGGCTATGATGGCTAAGCTAGTCTTCCCATCCCTATGCTTGGTTGCCCTTTATTGTGAGTGGTACTTTGCAAGCTATTTTTTCCTTCTTCACTTGGATGAAGAGCCTACCTCAAGTTTATGAATCCCATTTTGGAGTAAGAAACGTTACAGTCAGCTGGAAAGAGACTTTGCCACCTTGTTTAAATGCTGCTGTAAATTTAGAATTTGTACCTTTTCAAGACTTGGCAGAGACTTCAGCTTTCAAACCTTCTTCCTTGACATTTCCTTTTATAAATTGTCTATTCCTTTACTTATGATGTAAGTGTACAGTTTGCATGCAAATAAGATGTGTTGCACTTGATCTTGGCTCTTGAGAAGAATTAGTTTCATGTGGGAATTTCTTTATGCAAGAAATAGAAATTCTTTAGCCCACGGTAGTATTGAACGTGCTCCAAGTTGATGTTTAATCTTTCAAATGCCAGAAGTGGGAGGAAGGTTGTTAGCAGAAGCTAGAATGATGGTTGATCCCCTCCATCCTAGTAACTATGTTTCTGCTGATTAAGTTTTGTGGTCTTTCACTGGTATTGGTTAGTTATGTGAAGTTCTGTTAGGGTTGTGTTGGTAGCTGTTTGGTAGGGGAATATGGAACAAAATTGATTGGACTGGATTATAGAACTGAAAGAAAGCAGCTCTGACACTTGCTTTCTGTATGTATCATTCTGTTATACTTCTCAGTAGTTACAGTAAGTTTGTTGAAATTCTTGCATTCTTTGTTCTCAAATATGTATCACTTTCACTCTTCTTGATTGTCACAAAGCTTGTGTAACAATGTCTCTCTTCCTCTAGGGATTTTTGGCTAATCAGAAGAGAGCTGAGAACTTGAAAGATCCTTCTGTGCTGCCTGATTTGTGTTTGAGTCATGCAAATCAGCTGATGATTATGTTAACTAATCACAGAAAACTGTTAGATATTAAACAGAAATGTACCACTGCCAAACAGGAGCTTGCAAATAATCTGCAAGTCAGACTGAAGTAAGTTAAAACTTCATAACTTTATAGTACTTCCACTTGCAGCAAGTCAGTTTAAGGAATGTGTGTCTGAAGGAAATCATTACTATGAAAAGGTCAAGAGTGCAAATCTTGTAGTGTCTCTGTTAGTATATATTCCTGTTTGCTTGATGTTGACTTGTTTGTATTTGTTGTTTCACTTTTGCTTCCATTCTGTCAGTAAAAGCAATTGTATGTTTTTTGTTACTTGTGGCATATACCTCCACCTTAAGTCTTTTCTGGTGGCAAAGTTGCTGTAATATTTCTCCTCAAGCACACCAGTTGATCACCTTCCCAATAGTTATCCTGTGGTTTAGTTATATTGATGTCTGTGCTTGAAATTTTTCTATTTATTATATGATTAAGGGAATTGAAGATGGAGCTACAAGATGTGAGAATTTGTTGCAGTGGCTGTTGCTTGTGGTGCGAGTACATTGTGTGGACTTCCCAAACAGTGTTATGTTCTTATTTCTTTGATAGCATTCTAATCTTCAATACCTTTTGCTAAAGCTTTTCAATAAGTATTTTTAAGATCTATAAACAAGAAGTGGTCTTTTTTTTTTTTTTTGCCCAGGATGTATCAGCGTTTTTTAATTCTGCTGGAGAAAGTTGCATTAGTACTACTCCTAAAGTTATTTATTCTAATAACTTGAATGTCTTACCAAGACATTCAAAACCAATGACTTAACTCAAATGGTGGTAGATATATGTTTTAGGTGTCTGGATATTCTGTGTGAGAAATTAATAGGAAACTGCAAGGTGACTACTGAATTCTGTACAGCTTGGTACTGTTGTTAGCCTGTTGTTGTCCCATGTGAAATGATGTCATTGTTCATTTCATCCAGATGTGTTGCTCATCTAATTTAAATGAAGAAAAAAAATTGCCAGGGTGTGATCTTCTAAAGTGTAATCTGTTTTGGTAGGTGGTGTTGTTTTGTAATGCTTCATGCTGACCAAGATGGAGAGAAACTGCAAGCACTGCTTCGTCTTGTAACAGAGCTCCTAGAAAGGGTCAAAGTTGTGGAGGCTCTCAGCACTGTTCCTCAGATGTACTGTTTAGCTGTTGTTGAAGTTGTGAGGAGAAAAATGTTCATAAAACACTACAGGGAGGTAAGTAAATAAAATTTTGAGACCAAACCTTTATATCAGCATATAAATTAACAAGTAACAATGTATTTTCCCCTTTCACAGTGGGCAGGCGCTCTAATAAAAGATGGGAAACATCTATATGAAGCTGAAAAGGCGAAAAGAGAATCTTTTGGTAAACTCTTTAGTAAGTACTTTCTCTTCTGTGAAGTTGAATTGTGTTGAAGTATGTCTCTTGTCTTTGTAGTTAAAATAATTTTCATCATATTCTTATTTCAAGACTTGAACATTTTCTTTTATTTAAATAGGAAGTGCATGCTGGTCATATTACAAAGAAAATATTTTTCCATTGATCAAATCAATTAACTAGTTCATAGAGATTAATCCAAAATAATGTGAAAGCTGTGAAATTATTGTAAAAGATACAGTTTCTTATTATCACACTTAGGTGCAGCTTGTGCTTAAACATGCCTTGTGAACTTCTCTGAGCTTTATTGTTCTTTTAAATAACACTGCTAAAACCATTACTGAATATTTGGGTACTGCTATGACTTTCTCTGTACTACTCCAGAAAAATCCAAGAACTAAGATCCATGTCTAATGACCTTCACCTGAAGTTTTAAAAGTATAATTAAAAATAAAGATTCTACTAATAGAATTTTGATTACTTTTTCTGCAAACTCTGACACTTGTGTTCTGAATAAACAGCTAAAATAAGAAAATTGAATGAAAGTTTATCAATTTTTTTTTGGAAAGGAAATGAGGAAGATTACAGTGAGCATTTCAAAAATAAGTTGAGGCTTTTGCCTGTGTGTACATTAAGCAAAAAGAGACTACTCTGAAGGGAGTTCTGCTTGAATGGTGGGTTTTGTGTGATGTTCTGTGGTCGTTTGCGGTTTTATGTGGACATCAATATAAGTAGTAATGCTTCCAAATGTAGTTCAGCTATTAAACTGCAATAACTTCTGTTGATTTCTCTTGAGATGTTGCATTTCTTCCTTTAAATAAGTTGTTTGGGTTTTTTCTTCAGGGAAGTCTTTTCTAAGGAATCGTTTGTTTAGAGGACTTGACTCCTGGCCTCCATCCTTTTGTGTATGTATTCATATTTTTGGGTTTATTTCATTTCTAAATAGCTTTATAAATTAAAAACCTGGGCTTTTCATTGAAGCTATATGCCCTTTGCATTGCTGTGACACATGAAGAAGCTGGGAGCTAGTGTTCTCTGCCATTTCAAGTGACCTATATTAACATTGGCTTGTAACTTGCAGTGCAGTGGGAGAGGAAATGTCAGCTCTCCTTTTTAGTAGTGCAGTCCCTTTTTAGTCTGTGGTATTGAAAAAAAATTAATCATAATGATCAGAAAAAAGAAGCCAGGAGGAATAATTTGATCATCTAATTGTCTTGTGAATAATAGAGCAATAAAATTAATTGGATGGTAAAAGCAAGTAAAAGTTTTCCATGTAATCAGTGGATGAGTGGAAAAGCATTTTTGCCTCTTAATTAGCTGATAACATGAGGGCACTGTAATTAAGTATTGCCTGTTAGCTTTGATTTCATACAGCTTGGTTAATTGAAGTAAGCTAACTCCTTGATTCTAATGTTGCCATCTCACTTTGCCTTTTTAACCTTTTCAGCTTCTCCTTTTCAGCCTTTTTTTTAATTTAAAGGATACTTGGGAAATAAGAACTGTACTCACTTCAGTGTCTCAAATACCAAACTGAATTAATATTTGTATGTGTAGCAGCACAATATATAAAGCTTCAGTGCCATTTCATATCCCTTAACTTCTAAACACATCTATAATGTTTATGATGCTTGGGAGGAATTTGGACTAGATGCTCATTGTAGTCCCCTTCCAGCTGGAATACTCTATTCTACTGCTGCCCAAGTACTATGCATAATTAATCATTACAAGTGTAAGGAGTGTTTTTTAGGGGCAAAGGACCAGACATGATTTCTTAAAAATTAAAATCTTTTTAAGAGTAAGAGATCAGTTTACTGCTGACTTTTCCGTGTTATTTATTAAGCTCTTCTTGATCCTTCTTTAGTCATCTGATACTTTACAGCAGTGTGTAAATTAATATCTTCTTTACAGACACGAAAACCTCGCAGATTTGACAGTGAGCTTCCAGATATCTCGTTGAGTGACTTGCAGTTTTTGCAGTCTTTCTGTCCTTCAGAAGTACAGCCATTACTCAGGTAAGGCACCTCTTTACACTTTGTGTGTTACAGAAATAGGTTTCCTGGGGGTCCTATCCTCATCAGTTTTCCATCCCCTTAGGTCATTTTCCATAAAAAACAAGCAAGGATTTTCTGATCTTATTACCATTCTTAAGCAATGATCTTCTCTGACTTAATGCAGATACATATGTATTCAAGCTCTGATGGTTTGAACATACCTATTCTGTATTGCTGGGTGTTCCTTTGATCTGCCTCAGAGCTAAAGACCAAAACAATTGCTATCAGCTTTAAAATGAAATAAATTCATAACTATGTTTTGTCAGATCAGAATGAGATTTGATACTTTTTTCTTTTGCTCTTTTTTGTGTGGTATTCTGTAGGAAATAAAATAAATGTCTTTAACTCAGCATGAGATCATAGAGATCTCCTATATTCAATTACTACTTTTCCTCCAATTTTATTAGACTGAATTTGCTAAAAAAATGCATTTTCTTAAGTGCCTCTGCTGTCAATGGAAATCCATCATTTTGAGTAGCAGCTCTATTTCTATGTTTCTTACTTCCCAACAGTAAGGCAGACATGCATATGTAGACAGGAAAGCTACTGGTTTGTCTCAGAAGCAGTTTATGGGATTAGTTCCTTATCTAGAACTTGGAGATATCTTAGTGAAAAAGATGACTGCTAGTGTGAGCTTCCAAACTCAGAGCAGTCAAGGTGGAGAAATGCCAACCCAAGATAATGGGCCAGAAATGGGTAGTAGCAAGTTGTATGTAAGGCTCGGCCTAGGAGGAGATCTGTCAGTATGACCACATTCAGATCATCATCCTCTTCCTAAAAGAGATCTGCAGTTAGAGATTTGAGATTTGCTGTGATTCCTCTTTTTTGGTTTTTTATTTGTTTGTTTGTTTTGGATTTTTTTTTTTAGCCCCACGGCCACAGTCCCACAAAATTGGGATCGCATTTACAAAGGTAAATGCAAGAGGAGGATGCTTCACTGTCATCTATCAGGTCCACCAACAGTGTCAATCTAATGCCTGTTATTGGTGCATAAGGCAGGAGCTGGATTCACTGCCTTTGTTCATCTGTCTTTTGGACTGGCATTCTTTTTGATTCAGAATTCCTGACTATCTTTATGGTAGCGTTGGTGGAGTTAGCAAATGTAGTGAGCTTAGTCACCATCATAGTGGATTTGCCATAGGTAATTTTATAGCTGATGTATCCTTTTAATTTCTCTTGTTCTGCTCCTTGGGTTGCTCCTCATCAATTTTGTGGGGAAAAAAGTGCAAATATAGGATCTTATTCCTAATGTTTACCTGATTTTTTTAATCTGCAAGAATTTTACAATTTTCCTGGAAGTTTATACTGAGTTCAGGAAGAATTTTGCCCTGCTATTGTCAGAAAACCAATCACTGACTTAAGATGTTTCATTTGGTTTGAATTGTAGTGACATAGCTTTCCACTTGATGGCAATAGAGGTGGGATTATGTCATTCCTCCTGGTTTCTGGGCTCAGGGTTGCATTTGGTGAAAAATATAGAGGATAGTGATGAACTTGTAACTCATGTGGGCAAAAGCTGTCACACACCTTGGGTTGATGCTGATCTTCAGAAGAAACTTGAGAGCAGTACTTTCTTTGGTGTTTTCATTTAACATGTAAAGAGTAAGCAATAAGCAAAACTGAGACCCGGCACAAAGTCTTTTTCTATCAGCACTGAACCTCTCAGCAGCGTAATTAAAATGATGTTTTAATTTACTTACAGCACTTCTGTCTTCTGAAATTGTGTTTGAGCAATGATTGAAATCTTAATTCTGCAAAAATGCACTTAATGCCACTTGCCCTATATATTCAATAGAGAATTCAGAATACATTGAAGTGTAATCTGCTTTTACTATATTGTTAGTCTAGATGAACTATTGCTTCATGTTTTCAGCTTATTTTGCCACACTTGAAATGTGATCAGGATGCATTAATCAGTTGTTTAATTTTAGGTTACCTGTCATGAAAATAAAACAGTAGAGAATTAATTGCTTGTTCAGAGGAAGAGCTGGATTGGAGAGCATCCAGCTGGAGACAAAATATAGTCATTTGCAAACACAAGTGCTTCAATTAGATATCTAATCACTTCTGTTACTGTCATTGGAACACTAGGTACTACTGGCAAATGCTTTCCTTGGGCGGAAAGACTGTAATTACTTGGTCATTACTGTGTTTATTGTTATGGACTCCTTAAAAGTGCCCAAGTTTTAAATTTTAAACAAAAATACCAGGGAGTCTTCATAGACTTTTTTTTTCATATAAAATAGATGAAATTAAGAAAATACAGACCTTATACAGAGGCAAGCTTAGTATTGTTGAAATATACACATAATATTTTAGTAGATTGGAGTATTAAACTAACAGTGTGGAAAAAAGTAATCCTGTACTGTTTTTAAGGGTTCCCATACTTTGTGACTTTGAACCTCTTCACCAGCATGTACGTGCTCTACATAACCTGGTCAAGGCAGCACAGAGTTTGGATGAAATGTCACAAACTATTACAGACCTGCTGAATGAGCAAAAGGTATTTTTGCTTTTCTTTATCAATAAAAAAGAGAATATTATATTTAAAACAGTAGAATATTTTCATAACATTGTTTTATCAAACACTTTAGAATGCATCTTTTTTTTTTCTTGATATGAAGATTAACTGCATAAGTTTTCTTTCTAATCATGAAGTAGTAAATATTCTGAGAATATTTTATAGATGTTTGTATTCCACAGAAGTTGTAGAGGTAGAGTTGCTCTGTTTACATTTTTGTTTTCTGTCACTTTCAGATCTTCTGTCTGCAGAATGCATTGCTTTAGTTTGTATTCAGTGAATTTGTTACTTCTCTGGATTTCTGCGTTGTTTCTTAGGCCCTTTTGGCACAAGCAGTTAAGGAGATTTTAGGGCTTTGGTTGGCTGTTGTTCAGTCTTTCTCTTTGAGTACAGAAGGAACAGATGGTAAAGAAGATCCCTTGCTAGTTTCGCTCTGCCTGTCAAGCAGATTCCTTCCCCTAGAAACTGTGTTTCTGCCAATCACTTCTGCTTCTGTGCATGCAGCCTCTAAATTCTATAGTACACCCCATAGGTTCCTTTTAGCTTCTGACTGTGGCCTTTCTCAGGGAAACACTGGGTGAATTTAGCAATGCTTAAGATTTTTTTGTGAAGTTGACTGCTTCAAACTGGGTTTCTTTTGCTGTAGAAAATCAGTAGGTTTTTCCAGGGGCTGTGTTATTGTCTGCAGTGTAAATTCTTGTTTGCACTTGGCTGACTGGGAAGCATCTTATGTAACAGATAAAGCTATGGTCATGTTTAATTTTGAATAACAATTTCCTGCTTAAACCAAGTGACATGAAGTTCTCTATCTTTTGATTTCTCTGGGAATTTGAACAGGAGATTTATTGAAAATCTTTTATTTGTGTAAAATATGAAATCTGGGCTGCTCTTTGTTCTGTAATATAGAAAAGGTGTATTACTTAAGAATTATTTCTCAGCTGTTTTCTCTTTATATGAAGATTGTTTTTCAAATGAACAGCCATTAGGAATTAGAATGTTAGGGCCTGAACACTGTAACAGCCATTGAAATTGCTGGAAGTGAAATTCTGTGAAATTTTGTTGTTTTCTGAACATGCCCTTACAACAGACCTTGCTCTAAAATATAGACATTCACCCCCAATATGGAGCCCCAAATCCTGAAATTTATCTTGTAAGAAATTAGGATAGTAACAGTTGTTCTAATAAATTAATTTTTTCACAAAGATTTGCACTGTCAGAAACATGTGAAATTTATGTTTTAATTCAAAATACGCACAAAAACATTAGAAAGATAAGCAGGAAATATAACTGAATTTGTGAAGTTTGTAATTTCCCCTTCTTTCTTCAGACATACTTACCTGAAAAAAAATTACAAGTATCTGGCTGTACTGAAAAAGATGTTTGCCAAATCAGGAAAATACACTCTTTTATTTTGCTTTTGTTTGACTAGTTTGGATTCTTCACTCACACAGAAATGTCAGGTGCTTAGACAGATTTGGATAATTGTCTCTTTCCGTGGAACAAATTGCATTGCACAATCATAGCTGGGCCATTCATGATGTCAGCTTGAAAATGCCCATCTCTGTGTGTCATTTCAGTGATTCATTTGAACTCTTTTTGGTATTGAAACAAACAGATTTGTCAGAGATTTTTTACTTTTCAAAGGCAATGTTCTTTTTATTACTTGTTGAAAGACACAAGGTCTTTCTCTGTGTTGGTTTTCTCTGCAGCTAATGTAGAGGTGTTTTTTTTAAATTATACTACTTTTGCCTGTGTAGAATTACTGAAGTAATTTTTAAAATGCTCCTTTTTATATCGTCAATATTGCTGAGAATTCACAATAAATTATTAGAAGAATAAATAAACATTTAATAATTGTCATGAAGATACCTACATCTTCATGCATCCACTTTTTCTGGTGGTGAACTGTGCCAGCTTGGTGCAGAGTTGGCTGTGCAGGTGTTGAGTGCTGCCCATGTTATTATTCTCATACTCTACAAAAGAGACACATTCGACCCTGGCATTTCCCTTTCCATACTAGTGGCAGCAGAAGCTTTGTTCTTCAGATTTGACTGGGATACTTTCCCTGGATTGTTGGTAATACAGCAGTTTAATTCTGTCTGGATCAAGTGGAAGTTCATCCTACTGCATCAGCCACAGCAACTGTCCTTTGATAGTTGCTTAGGCAGGAGGGAAAAGTTGTGACTGCAGACAAGGGAGTAAAGAGCAAGTCAGAGGAGATTGAATTACTTACTGGGAGGGTTGAGAGTATTTCTTTTCAGGTGTCTCCATAGCTCTTATTATTTCAGTTTTTAAGTTCATAGAATATTAATAATAATTTTTTACTTTAGTATTACATTGGAGTAGTTAAATGACATTTTTGTGGATATTTGTTTAATTTGTTAATACTTTGAAATCGATTTTCATTTTTAAGACTTTCTGCTTATTCTTTGCAATTGAATAGCCTCAAAGATGTTGCTGTGCCCTCTTATTTCCATAATGCAAAGTTTAAGCAGGTCAGCAGTTGGGTTAAAGGTGTCCAGGAAAAGCTAAGGTGCCCATGGGTGAGGTGATTAAGGTGTCGTCTCAGTGATTAGTAGGTAATTAACATATGCAATCCTTTGGTATTAAAATTTTTTGTTATAAGGGAAGCTGGCTTTTCAAATCAGATCATAAATCTACCACTTCTTCTAGTTGAGTTTGGAATTTTAACACTGCTTGTAATCTTCCTGAGAATTGGAGCATCCCTGATTATTGTTTTTTGTAGTAACATAATTAGAGCAAGGCATGTAGTCTTGCAATGTCTGAGAACTTGGAAATTAATTCTGGTTTTCTGTCTCTGTTGTTTGCTCTTGATTCCTCTTCCTTTGTCATTACAAAAATTGGTCTATGACATGTGCATACATTGCTGCCTGTAGATTGTAAATAGACTAGATGGCACGCTCAGGCTCCTCAGTAAATAAAGTCTTCATAGAGTTTCAGATACTCAAAATGTGAGGTTTAACTCTTCTCTAAGCAGTAATCTGGTGCTCTCACTCGACTCCCAACTCACAGAAGCCACTGCTGAGGCATGTAGTGTGCTACAGCCCCAGGTCATGAGGAAACAGAGTTCATTATTGCTCCACAGAGTGACTATTTTTTTTCTTCTTTATGCTAAGTCCTTACTCTTTATCTTCTAGGATGATTCTGCAGGGCTGCCAAAAGCCTATCATTCCTTTGCATGTGGGTTTCTGTAAGACTTTCCCATATTCAAAGTCTTTGAATTGCTTTTTTTAGTGTCTGGTTGATAATCTGTGATGATAGTTTTTGTTACTGTTTCTGGTATATTAATAGTAGATGTTTGTCACTTAAAGTATGCTTTAAACCTAGACATGTATCAGCATACACAGTACCCTTCACTATCTATTTTTGTAAGCTTTCTTAGATAAACAACAAGCTGAAATGAAGTCCAAGGGAAATGCTTAAACCTGGACTAACAGAATCATTCAAAAAGGAGCATTTCCTTTTCTTTTTTTTTTTTTGTCTCATGTCCTGTTCACTTTTTGTAAATACAGTATTCTGTATGCAATGATCACAAGGTTTTTTTACAATGTTTAAAAATCATTGTATGATTTAGATTCATAAAGATGCAAAAGCTAAGAGAGCTGAGGTGCAAATGCAACTCTGCTAAATAGATGAGCATTGAAACCGGAAATAGATTCTTCTTAAATCACAGCTGAGAATTGTTAAACATATGCTATATCTTCTTTAAGGATTATTTCCTTGGTACAGAGGAGGGTAAGGTCCCTTTTTGAGTAACAATCATTTGTACAGGATGGAGACAGCAAAAAATGGCTATTTACACAACAGCAGATCAATGTCAGTCACTTCTGGGATTTTTGCTGTTGCTGAACATTTATTGCCAAGCTCCACTAACTGTTGCCAGTCAAGCAGCTGAATTCAGTGGATGGCAGAGGTTTTTCAATAATAGCTAACATAGTAAATAACACCAGACATGCATTCTGGTTGCATTGAGGCAGTGTGGATGGTTTGAGAAAGAGGCATGAGCAAGATCACAGAATTATCAGCTGGAGGCAGTGTTTGAGTGTTAAAGAGCACCCCCAGATTTCCAGCACTTTGAGACTGAACATTTTATGGGAATTTTCTGCTAGAAAAATTCCCATGAGTTTTTCTTCAGGAACTCTTTCTTTTCAAGGTTGTTACATTTCTTATGAATGAATAAAATCAAGCAAGTTCTTAGAAACGAAGGATAGAAGAGCAAGGTAATAGTTGAGGTATGGTGTTACAGAGAATGCATCTGGGATCTTTCAGAGC
Organism: Zonotrichia albicollis; assembly: GCF_047830755.1. Lineage (NCBI taxonomy): Eukaryota > Metazoa > Chordata > Aves > Passeriformes > Passerellidae > Zonotrichia > Zonotrichia albicollis. Next base: position 114,908,336 of record NC_133819.1, on the reverse strand, counting down.
ACTGATATGTTCAGAAAACTTTGCATCTCTTCCAGTTTGTGATCCTGATGATCCTGTGCATACCCCCTAATTGTGTGTCTACTTGCCATATGTATTTTAACTGTGTGTGTTTCACAATAATTTTCCTAGGAAAAATGGCTTCTCTATCCATCCTATTACAGACTTTTTCAGGAATGTGTCCTTGGTGGATACAGAGGCTGTACACTGCTTTTTGGCTTACACTGGAAAGTGTTCTGCACTTGCTGAAACTTAAGTTTTATATTTTTGTCTTAAGAATCTATAGATGTATCGTTGGCTTTAGGGCTTCCATATTTCATGTTGTGTATAATAGTTAATAGCATAAGGTACTAAAGGAGTTTTTAATTACAATATTGGCAATAATAGAATAAAAATATTTTACTAATGAAATGATTAGGAAAACTGAAATAAGTAGGCTGTAAAGAACCAGTGCCTATTTCTGACTGGTAAGATAAAGTTGACTATGCTCTACATGGGACTTTGGGGTAGGTGAACATTTAGTATTTATGTGTTTACAAATGATGCTTTTCTGAAACTTAATGGAAGATCTCCTTGATTTTCTGCAATTTTTGCTTAAGTTTTAGTAGTACATATTTTGAATTGTTATAAATAATAAGGCTGATTTCTTAAAGTTCTTGTTTTGCCTTGTGATTTTGAATTAATTTTTAATATTAACGGTTCTGGTTATCATTTTATATTTATTTCTTGTTTTATAACTTTTAGGCCTCCAATAGTCAAGCATCGCCACAATCTGCTACCACGCCAAGGACGGAAAGTGCTACAGGAACCGCAATTGCTACCTCTTCAAGAACTCCTCCATCACTCAGTCTTCAGGGTCCCCTGTGTCCTCCTGTGTGTCCCCCAGCTCCATTGGAAGAATTGTCTCCAGACAGCATTGATGCTCACACGTTCGATTTTGAAACTATTGCCCATCCAAACTTGGAGCAAGCTCTTAAGCAAGGATCATTAGACTTGGATTCATTGGCAGAGAGCCCAGAATCTGACTTTATGTCAGCAGTAAATGAATTTGTAATAGAAGAAAATCTAGTGTCTCCTAATGTCGTAAGTGATCCACAAAGCCCAGAAATGATGGTAGAATCTCTTTATTCTTCAGTTATCAATGCAATAGACAGTAGGCGTATGCAAGATACAAGTTCTTGTGTAAAGGATGTTTCAGTAGAAAATGCTTCTCTCAGTGTTTGTGTGGAGAAGTGTAGAGTTATTGCACAAGACTCAAAGGTACATTTAAGAGGTATAAAAGAAGATCTTTGCCATTTCAAAACACTTGTACAAAGAGAACAGTGTGACTTTTCTAATTCTTTAAAATGTACTTCCTTAGAAATAGTAAATACGATTGAAAAGGTAAAGCTTTCACTTGAAAAAACGCTAAATGATAAACATCAAAATGAATTACAGTCTTTGAAAAGTGAGTATGAATCTAAAATTAACAAATTACTGGAAGATGGTGAAGAAAGTAAAAAGAAAATCAAAAAGTTAAAAGGTGACCTGTTAGGTCTTGAGGAAGTTCTTCAGAATAAGAATGATGAATTTGCAATAGTAAAGAATGAGAAAGAAGCTGTGGTTTGCCTTCAGAATGAAAAAGACCAGAAATTACTTGAATTGGAATGCCAAATGGAGACACAAAATTCTGAAATCAAGGAACTGAGGCAGTCACGTGAAATTGTACTTGAAGACTTGAAAAAACTTCATGTTGAAAACAACGAGAAACTACAGCTCCTGAGGGCAGAACTTGAGAGTTTAGAGCAAAGCCATTTAAAAGAACTGGAAAGCAACCTACAAGCCAGGCATTTACAGGAATTTGAGAAGGTCCTAGCTGAGCACAAGGACTGTTTGGATAAGTTAAAAAAAGAGAACGAGCATAGACTTGAGCAAATGCAGGAATCTCATGAGGTAGTTATGAAAGAGAAACAACAACAAGTAGAAGAGTTACAACTGAAGGTTTCAGATCTGTCTGATTTGAGGTGCAAACTAGAAGTTGAACTTGCCCTGAAAGAGGCAGAAACTGATGAAATGAAGCTTCTTTTGGAAGAAAGCAGAAACCAGCAACAAGAGACCTTAAGATCTCAGGTTGACAAGGAAACTGAAAGTTTAAGAAAGGAGATAGATAAATTAAACAATAAAATACAAATCAGCAGTGATGAGCATCAAGTGGGCTTATCAGAACTAAGGACTCTGATGACAATTGAGAAAGATCAGTGTATTTCTGAGCTAGTAAATAGGTATGAAGAAGAATCAAATTTGCTTAGAACTGAGTTAAATAAAGTAACGCTTCTTCATCAAAAAACTGCTGAGGCAGAAAAAAGACTTTCAGAGCAAATAACAGAACTGCAGAGTAAGTTAGAGTTGGAAATGACTGCCCTAGAGAAGGAAAAAACAGAAAAATTGTCTCTCTGTGAGCAGCAGGAAAAATATGAAGCTATTATCCATAAGCTAAAGGAAGAGAAAGAACTGTTAATATCTAACCAAGAGCAAGACAGGCAATTGCTCATTCAGAAGCTCAATTGTGAAAAAGAAGATGCAGTACAAACTGCTTGTAAAGAGTTGGAATTACAGAGGGAAGCTGCTGAAAAAGGACTTTTGGAAAAAATACTGCAACTTGAGATGCAAGTGAATCAGAGGTACTGTAAGAATGAAGTTACTGTGTTTTCCTAGTATTTTAATCAGTATGGTATAGTCATTACATGCTGTGCAGTAACTAAGATTGTTGTATTTGTAATAGTGTTTATCTGTATTGGTTTCTGTATTCACATTTCAAAATATTTATAGGTAGTGGTGTTCTCATTTCTGTAGTTCATTTCAAGGACTGTGAAATATGTTACACAGGATTATTTCAAGACAGGAGTGAAGGGTCTATATTTCAGTAATGTTGAAGGTGTGTTTCCACAGTAGCAATTTACAATTTTGATGGTCTCAGCCCTTCTCTCTTTTCCTATCCTTGCTCTGCTAGCACTGTGGGAGCATGCAGTGGCTGGCTTTTGGGTAGCCTGATAACTTTCCTTATTGGTTAACTGTACACCAGCTTGGTGATAATGGGGCATGAAAATTTGTGTCAGAGTTTATACAGGATTGACTGAGAGCTGCCCCATGGCCACATGGACTTCCAATGACCTTTGCTGCCCCACTTACCTATTTCAGTGTCTTCAGTTTGAGTTTCATAATGAAACACAAAGGTGCTACATATTCTTAAATAACATCCTAACAGCACCGTTTTTCTTTGTTAATTTCTGGAGAGATTTTTCCATTTTAAAAATATATTTTTCCCTAGGCAAGAATGCATACTCTTTCTATTGTATCTTACATACTTATGAGTTTGTAATGCCTGCCAGCAGCCTACATTATGTTGTTATAGAATGGAAATAGTAGAATTTTTCCATGTGACTAAGGCTTAGCAACAGTTTTTTTTTTAATGCTAGCATTTATCATTTATGTTCTTGTGGTGTGAATCAATGCAGCAGATCGATCTTGTTTGTAAAATATCTTAATAGAGAAATTTTTTCCCAGGTATTAGGCTATATCAAGTATATGAAATGGGAAAAGATCAATAAAATGCACAGAATTGACATAAAAGCAAGAATACTACAAAAAATGAGTACAGACTTAATTTAGCTTTAAATTTTTAGTATCAAGATACTGTTAAAAGAAAAAAAGGTAGGAGAGGGGAGGTCATGCAGTGTCCAACAGCATAGTCATAGTCCAAGGGAAATGAGAATATATGCTTCACTGGAATTGTCTGGTACCTCAGGATGTTCATGTGCAAGCAAGTGCATGATTATGTGATGTTGTGTTAGTGCCTGTGTTTGCTTGTCAGTGTATAAAGAAATGCATCAAGATAATATTGCTTCTTTGAATTAAGTTTGGGATAATGAAATCTAAGAACAGCCCTTCTTAATTGAAGAAAATATTCTCTTAATGAAATATGGTGTGATGAGAAGAAAAAAGATGAATTCTGCATTCTTTTCATTTTCTGTGTATTTATGCATTGTAGAAATTTGAAGAACTTGACTCAACAGGAAAAAGATGTAGCTGTGTCATCAGACTTTTTAAAAATCCACCTACACTTAACTTTCAGCTTGTGATTACAGCCGTGTGTATTCTTATCCAAACTGGATAAAACAGATAATGTATTTCAAAGAAATATTATCTGCTTCAATCCAAAGAAGGGCTGTTAGTTTGTTACAAAGTTCTGTAAAGTAATTTAATTTTTAGTGTGGCATTGAAATATATTTTGCCTCCTCGGGCTTCTTTTTATGCCTTTGTTCTGCTGCTATTTTTTTTTCTCTAGGAATCAAGATATACTATGTTTTTATCTCCAGAGTGCTTATATGTTGAGTAAATCTGTCCTAAGATTTCAAAGTCACTATTTACTTGTTTGATTTTTGAATTCTTAAAACCCCAAGCTATGTCAATAACTCTGGTTGATTTGTTATTCTCACTCATTGTTTAGCAGTTGTAATGGTAGAAAACAACTTTTATTTGGCATGTGACTATATGTTTGTTGTTTTCTGCAAGAGTAATGTTACATAAGCCATTCAGAAGGTACAGATGGAGAGACAGATTGTTAAATTTTACCTGAGTACTGTACTGGTGTCAAGAATTTAGGATTTTCCATGGAAATTAACAAAAATATTAAGAGGCAACAAAGGAATGTTTGCTATCCATGCATTACCACAGTATAAAAATTAACATAGTTTGGTGTGTCTGAAAATCAAGTCATTTTGATTAAGAAGGATAATAAAACTGCAAGGCATTTGTGGTTTCATTTACTCTTTCTGCACTATGTAGTAGTGTAAAACAGTAGAGAAAACCACAATATCTTTAATGACTTGTTGTTAAGCATTTTAAAGCAGTTTTCTGGTTAGTTAAAATATCTGTAATACTCTAAAGAATGTTAAAAGTAGAATAGGAATCCCAACTGCTTTAAAGATGGAATTACTGTCTTTGGCAGTCTTAGTATTGCCCAGCCACTTCTGTCACAGCACCATATGTAGTGGAGCTTCACAGAGTGCATGTCCTCTCTCTCTCCTAGCTAGGCTTCACTTAGAAATAAATTGAAATTTAATCAAGCATGAAAATGTTTACTTGGTGGCACAAAAAAAAAATTGCCTGAGTGTTTCATGACTTTGTTTTCTCTGCTTATTTTACTTCTGACTTCTAGAATGTCAGAGGCTGTTTAGCCACTCTTGAGAACTTCAGTTGGCTTTTAGAGCTCTTTTATTTAGAGCTTCTTATGGGCTTTTTGAGTGCTTAGCTGCTGCATAATAGTTTGTATATTCAGTATTATCCTCATGTGGTAAAACAAGTAACAGTATTGTTAAGTACATTCTTTGTCATCTTAAAGCAATGCAAGTGTTTGCTTGCAAAGAAACCCCAATCTGAACATGTGTGCTTTTGGTATCTTGAAAATAATAAAGTTAGCCATTGTCACTGTTGCTGTAGTTGACAAGACCTTTTCAGATTAAATATTTAAACCTGGTACAGTGATGAGGTATGAAAACTGCTAATGTGCTAGCATCCTTTGCAGAGCAGCAATATCTTTTACTTGACTGACATTTGCAAGCAGTAGTCCAGGCAATCCATCTGAGCGGCAGATGATTTCTGCTTTGGTTTAGTTCAGCTAAGAGCTTTGGGTTTAAATATGATTAGTTGTAATATCAATATGGTTTAAATATGATTCTGGTGCAGATAAATAATAGAAACTTAAAATAATACAATTTTTCACAATTGTTGCCCAACAAGAGGGTTTCTCTATTCTGAAGTTCTTCAGAGGCATTCTTGATAACTCAAGCCAAAGCACAGAAGAGTTTAGTTAGTTTTTGCTCCAGTGGTGAGAAATACTTGGCTTATGTAACATTGTTTCAAAAGCCATGTAAGGTCATTTTCATGCCTTTCACTGTTGATGGTTTCCTTCCTTTACGATCATCACTGCTGTCCTCCAGATTCTGCAATCCAGAGTTTTGAGTTTCATATCTGGATTCCTTAGCATCAGATTTCTGGTGAATTATTTTCCTTATGTGATATTTCTGAAGGCTTTCCATTTTGACATACTAAATATCTTTGTGAAGTTGATAGTTTCTTTTTACCACTTTCCTGACTTTGTTACATTACTAAAAGTATAAACAAAAGTCCTCCCCCACCACAAAACTTCAAAATTAGAGCCAGCATGCTATGCTAAAAAGAGAGAAAGCCTGAGTAAGAATTGGTGAGATGCTCATGATTAAAAAGTAGAACTGAAGTTAGTAAGGGTTTAATTGTAGTATAGTATTTATTAAATATTTCAGAAATAATGTCTCAAAATGAACGTCTGACTTGTGTGTGTGTTTATTTCATATGTTGTGGGGCTTGGTATTTGCTGCACATTTAAAGCCTAAACATTTTCTTTTAAGTCCTCCTGCTCAATCATCTGCTGAATCAAACTTAGTCGCTGAACTTCAGGAGAAGCTTCAGGAAGAAAAAATGAAGTTCTTAGAGCAACTTGAAGAACAAGAGAAAAGAAAGAATGAAGAAATGCAGAACATCAGAACATCACTCACTGCAGAGCAGCAGGTAAAGCTGATTTTTTTTTTAATTATTTTTGCTCTCAGGACAATTGCATTCTTTTGCTGCTTTGAAGTTAGAGTACGGTTTTCTCTTTTGCTCTGTAACACTTACACATTCTAAACTTGTGTGATTATCTGAAGCCAGGATATGATGTGTTAATGTGATCAAACATTTAAGCATTAAGGAAAAAAAAATACAACAAAGAAACAAACAAAAAAACTCCTCTGGAAAAAAAAAAAAAACAAAACCAGAAGGTGAACCCAATTGCCAAACAACTGTCAATACAGATTCAGGTTTTGTGACTTCTCTTGCTTAAGTGCTTGGAATCTATATTCATTCATTTCTTTAACTGCAGGAAGAGACCAGGTATTAAAAAATTTGTGGACAACACTAAATTAATTATTTGAAATACTAATTGATCTGGAATCAATTAGTATTTCACTGGCTTTTAAAGTTTATTACCATGGACAGGTGGTGTTTTGAGGTTCAAAGCATAAACATATTGTATTTTGAGGTTCAAACAATGTATGTTGCATTTTACGTAATAAATTTAAAGCCACTGTGTAGTCCTTATCTTGATGAAAAATCACATTACTCTGGATTATTATTTTACATCTGTATCCACACATTTTTTCCTTTCAAAACATCTTGAGCCTCTTAGTTTCTGCAGAGTAGTCTCAAGTTCTTAAATTAAATCTGTTAGTAACAGCTATTATCTGCAGCCTTGTTGCATTTAAACACTGAGAAAGGATTTTCTGTTTTAAGCACTTCTCCTTACTGTAGCTGTGGTAGGATCAAATAAGGACAAAGAGACAAGGGTGGTGATCAGCCAGCTTGGTGAATGAATGCAGTGAATCACTTGATGCAGGGAGTAGGGAACACAAAATTGCAGATGGCTATAAATAAAGGGGTCTTACTGCAATTGGGCTACAAGCATTAATGCTGAAGTTAGCCTTACATAGTAGATCTAATAGGAAATTTTTTCCTAGATTGGTAATAATTCAATTTATTTTTCCATTATTCCTTAGTATTCCATTTTCCTCATTATCTAATAGCATTCTTCTGGAGCAGAGCATGGAAGGGAAGGTTCTGAGGCATTGACAGCAAATTCCAAGGAAAGCTGGAACTTCTTAAAAAAAAAAAAACAAACAATGAACAACCCCAAAAAAGACCCCAGCCAAAGCAAACAAATACCCCAAACCCAGAAAAAGGGTGTATCAGTCAGTGCTGACAGTTTACTTTGCTGCCTCTGCTGATTACTGAATACTTTGTCTATTTAGTCTTGCCTTTGTCTTTTTTGGGTTTTGTTTTTTTTTCTCTGAGAAGTTTCCTTAGAGGTGTCAGTTACGCTTTTGTTATGTAGACATATAACAAAGTTATATGTATGTATATATGTTATATATATGTATATAACAGAGTTTTGTTATGCAGACATAACAAAGGCTGCTGTGCCCTATGTAAGTTGTGTAGCCCACCAAATAGTTTGCATTTTAAGGGGTGATAGGCATATATCAAGAGAATCTTCAAAGTCACAGAAGAATTAAAAGTAATTTGAAATATCCTTTTAGTAGATGGTTGTTAGTGGGTGTTGTCTGTCTCTTCAGCAGCACCCTAAGAGTTAAAGGGCACAATGATCAGTAGAAGGACTGAAGAACTGGAAAGATTTTTTTTGACTGGTACTGATGGCTATGCTGGCCACTTCTTATGTTCACCTATTCAAGCTATTAACCAGGATTCCTGTGTATCTTTTGCAATAATTAATTGTTCACTGAAGAATTAATGCATGACTTGAAATGTATTTTTAATTCAGTTTATAGTGTATTGGTAATGGTATTTTTCTTTTTCATTTTATGTAACACATCTGGATGCAGTTCAGCTTTATCTTAATATTACAAAGCCTTCAAGTAACTGTTTTAAATATAGAATGCTCAAGTGATTTACATTAACTAGAATAAAAAATATTAAAGAAAAATCTTTGAACCAACTTATGGTTTTTTAAATTATTTCTTACTGTACTACTTGTATGTATCAGGCTTGAGGGAATGAGAGGGTTAAAAATAAAATTATTACCAAAAAAATTTAAAGAAATACATAAAAATAAAATGTACTGGCATTTTATTTCTTCACCAAAGCATTAAGTAAAAAAGTTGATTTCTTCTTCTATTGTAGAAAACTGAAATGCATGCTGTCTTTTTGTACTATCTTGCATTACATTTTTGCAGTACGTTCCTTGTTTCAGTAATACTACCTCTCTGTTTTCAGACCAACTTTAACACTGTTCTGGCAAGAGAGAAAATGAAAAAAGAAAACATAATTAATGATCTTAGTGACAAATTAAAAGTGCTTACACAACAGCAAGAGAAAGATAAGGGTAAGCAAAGTTCTGAAGAAGTTTCATCTTTTCTAATAGGACTGTTCCATTCTTTGCAGATTGGTTTTGGTCCTTAGTGCTGCTGTAATTAAAAGAAATTCCGTTTATTTGTGTCATAGATTTGATTGAAACACTTTCTGAAGATAGAGCTCGCTTACTTGAAGAGAAGAAGAAACTTGAAGAAGAAGTTAATAAACTGAGAAGTAGTAATTTTTCTCCATCAACCTACTTGGCAGCAGCATCAGAAGCTTGTGGAGCCTGTGCAGCTGATGTGCCCACAGACACAGAGAGATTGGTTGCTGACTTTGGGACTGAGGGGAGAATGGATTCCACAATGGAAACCAGTATGATGGCTGTGCAGTAAGTATGGAGCATTAGAGTAGAAATAAAGCATGCTCTTGTTGTGGAAATGGGTGCTCTTGGGCAGTGTGAAGTACAGATGAGCGTGTTTAACTCTCCTGCCTTTGATGCTCTTCCTGAAAATATTCTTTCAAACATACATGGACATGCAGTTGTGGTGTCACAATCATTAGGAATGTGTGGGTTTGATGACTTTCAAGTATGCAGCTTCAAGGTGAAACTTGGCTCCACAATCATGATGTAAAAGAATATACCTAAGTATTCAAAACTTAAGTCAAACAGAAGGAAAATTGTAATGGTGAATGAACTGGGAGGCTGCATTTTACTGACATATATTTGAACAGTGTCTCCCTTTCATGCCACTAGCATTGTAGAGAACCCCAGGCTTCTCCTCCATACCTTTCACAGAAGTAAGAAACCTGACTGGCAACCACACAAGAGGAGCAAGGTTTTTATCAGAGGACAAGAGCAAAATAGTTAGATGTACTTACATTGACTTTAGTCAGTGTGCATCACAACCAATGCTGCCTAACCCAGAATCACATACCCAGAGCACTTAACAGCTTTGTAGAAGTAAAGATGAAAACTTGTCCTTGCCAAGCTAAACTTGCTCTGATAATAAAACCAGGAAGTACCCCATATTTTAAAAAAGAGCTTCTTATAGTAATCATTATAGCCCTGCACTCTCAAAACAGATGTACAGAAAAAATTTAAGGTGAGCTTGTGAACAAAAAAATGATGACCCAATGTATGATTAGACAGAAACTTTCACAGGTTTCTGTTGACTGCTTCCTATTGCATGAGAGCTAAACAGCCTTTTAACTGAAATGAAGTAATGATTAGTATGGTTTGTTTATTTCTAATCTGTTAGTTTTCTGATAATTTTGATTGGATTTATAGCACGTTTCATCCCGAAACTTGTCTGTTTTCTCAACCAAATCGGTTTGGACTAGAAAATCGTTGTTTCTTCCCTATTTAAACTGCTTTTAAAGTACATTATAACTGTTTTAGGAATTACTGTTTATGTTCTTAAGCAATTACTTGGGATGTTAGCATTTATTTTATCATGCTCCAGTACTCAGTTTATCCCACAGATGAAAGGCAACAAGTAGCAAGTTGACATTAGTGTCTCTACCAGAGAGTATACCAGGGCACTTCGGAATACTCCCCAGCAGCTTTTGAGCTACAGACCAGGAAAATGGGACATGATGGAGCTGAACTGCAATATCAGGGATTAACTGTCAAAGCATGTGGGGCTATATCTTTCATCCTGGTGTCTTGAAAACAATGCAAAATATGAAGAAATGCCCTGATGTAGCTTAATAAACTAATCAGTGGCTGAAAATTCACTGGCTTGTTGCGACAAAGAACCTCTTTGGTTTAAAGAAAAGGAAGAAAAAAATCCAAAACCCCATTCAGAAATGTCGACGCTGATTCCTAAGGGTCTTTCTATGATGTTTCTTCTGTGCTAGCAGATATATAACACTCTCCGCTGAGTGAAGATAACAGGTCGGTGTGGAAAAGACAATTTTTGATTATTAAAAAAAGGTTAGTTTTTAACCTGTCCATTTTCTTTCTCTTTTAGTGAAAATGTTCATATGTCTGAAGAAAAGCAGAGGATAATGTTGCTAGAAAGAGTGAGTAGATTGTTCGTTTGTGAGGTTAAGTACTTCTGACTAAGCATTTAAAAGTATGTACATGTGAAGTTGTGCTGTGGTCCATTATATGCTCTGATGCATCATAGTGTCTGCAGAGATTATCAATATGATTTCAGGGAATCTTTTTTTCATTGTACTTTTGGATCACTGTTATTCACTGAAATAATTCAAGATAACTATTAAAACATTACTCTTGGCCTATCCTTGTTATGTTTATGTGGGCTTTGGTACAAGTGACTGATCTGTCACTCTTTTTAGGAATGACAGATCATTGATACAGAGAATTTATAGAGAGAAAAAGTTAGAACTCCTTTTCCTAATTAAGAAATACAAAACAGCTGGACAGGATTTAAGATTGATTTGCCACTTTCTCATAAAAATGGGTAACTTTTCCTCATAGGCTGTATTCTTGGTAAAATGTGAGATTAACCTCTAGTAGTTATGCTGGAGTATCTCAGATTCTAGTAATTTTTAACTGGCTAGTCATATCTAACTTCATCTCAGTTGTCTTTGAAGTTGACCTTTTTTTTTTTTAAATAAAAAAAGGTATCATTAGCTTCCAACTTTTTAGGATCACTTGGACTAAAAACTGGAACCAAATAAAGAACAGGAATGCTTTCTGTTAATGGATTGTGACACTGTATGAAGCAACTGCCTGGGTGTTTCTGACTATGACCACGTACATGCTTTTTTCTGTCATTTGATTGCAAAGGATTTGTCATGGGTAGAACCTATAACATAATAATATATTACATTTCTTTTGCTGTTCTATCATTTACATGTTTTTCTAACTGAAAGAGAAATATGACTATGCAGGTACAATCATAGCATGAAAGTTTGTAGCACTAGGATAATTCCTAGACTTCAAGGGGTTTTTTGCATGTCTTCGTTCAAAAGATGCTTTGATAATTGTTTTAGAACTGAAGGATGTAGTATTGTACAAGTAGTTGGGCTCTAGTCATATCAGAACTTTAAAAAAAAAAAAGTTTGTACTATATGAAGGATAATATCCAGTTAATCAGATTAAGTTTTTCTTTTAGACTTTGCAGTTGAAAGAAGAGGAAAATAAGAGATTAAATCAAAGATTGGTAAGTATTTGTGCAATCCATTTTTTAAGCCGCATGAAAAAGTAAGAAAAGCTTAAAAATGTTAAAGTTTGTTAATATCTAGTATTTTTTTATTAATTTAAAAAATATTTAAAGTGTTAAGGCAAGTGGTGAATAGGGAACCTGATAACCTTTGAGAGGTTACATGAGCTTAGTCTTCTCATGGAAGAAGATTCACAGGACTGAGAAGTGACTTCTTCCCAAAGAGCACAGACCATCCAGAGTTGGGGTAGTGGGTGGTAATTTCCAGGGCACCATGACTCAGCTTTCAGCAGCAGTAGATTCAAGGCCAGTTTACATGAGTACAAATATACCTACACTTTAAGCATAGTTGGGAGTGTTAACAATAACTAACAGATTGTTTTGGGAAAACTGCACCTGCCTTAGTAAGGTGTGAAACTGTAATTCTGCCTAGTAGCTGGAAATGCAGGCAGACACCATATGAAATGCTACAGTAAATGCCTATGGAAGGAAAAATAATTTAGTGACAGAGTGCCCTTGATTCCTGTAGTATAAATTCTCTCCTTTTATTTATTCCCTTTTTGTCCATGCTAGCAGGTCTCAATTTTAAGTCTTAAAAAAATTCCTGTGTGTATAGGAAACAGGCACATCCTTTGGTTGGACTGGCTATGGAGATCACACTTTCTTTAAGTGACTGGTGGTACCTAAAAGTTTGGTAGGAACTGATACTTCTGTAGTGGGAAGTTAGACTTCATACCAGGTGTAAGGAAAGATTGCAAGACATCTAAAAGTATATTTTTTCAAGGATTATTTTTAATTCCGAATGTCAGTGAAATACACAGAATTTAAGTGTAGTTTTTACAATAAAACTCAAAATACACCTACACAGTTTTGTAAACCTCTCTGTAGATTTCCTGAATCAAACCCTTGATCTCTTGTCATATTAGATTAAAATAAAATGGAAGAAACACTGTGTGTGGTACAAATAGAGGATTATTCTTGTTATGGTTAATACAAAGCCATGTAGGAGAAATTGGTGGTTCTTTGGTCTCTAAAGCAATTCAAATTTGACTTCTAAATGGAATGTCATATCATTTCAATTCCTTACTTATAAAATGATTTTTTACTAGTGAGTTTTTAGTATTTGTCCCTTCATCCTTCTCTCCCTTTCCCCTTCCTTTTAAATGCACTTCTAAACTTGAGATATACATCAACACTTCAATACCCATGTTTATTTCTATTGAAGTACTTCAGATAAGGAACTCAGAGGCATTATGTGTGAAAAACAAAATCTTCATAGGTCATTGGTTTTTGCAGAAAAACTTGTGGGCTACTTCTACAAGGAACAAAAAGGAGCTCCTTTTAATACATGGGATGTTATTACAGGATTTCTGTTACAGTAAATGAGTTATTGAGAAAGGGAACAATTTTTTCTGTATAAAGGCTATTACAATTGTATTATTACAACATTCCTTACTAGGTTTTAATGTAATTATTGTCAACATTCTAGTTTGTTCTGTTTTTCTTTAAGTTAGAAGTTAAGGAAAACTACAGAAATCAAGCTATTTTGTGTTTTCATTTAACACTTAATCCAGTTTGAAAGGAATAACAAGAATATATCTGGTCTGTATATCTGAAGAGAACTCTCAAACTCTTCTGTGAACAGTCTAAACAAATTTTACAAATTTCATGATAGCTGCAGCCTTTTCAAGGAAGAAAGGTAACCTCTAAAGAAATTTAAAAATAATAAAATCTGAAGTTGGATCCTATAAAGAAAACCACTGAAGGTGTCATCAGAATTTGAGAGCATTCTGTGATGCACTGCATTCAATTTGGACCCATTCTTTGAAGAAATTAGGAAAATGAGCTGTGAATAGGCTACAGGCTCATATAAAAACAGACTGGTACTGCCTCTGGGGAAGGCAGGGGGCAAGATTGACAATAGGAAGGAAATTCGCTGTAGGGAACAATATCTGAGTTACAGCTGAAAAATCACATGCTGAACTTCAAGTGTGAGCAATCTAGATTTGAATAGCATGTATAAATGGTCCAGGAAGTAGGAATGGATGGAAAAACTGCAGGAGCTCTAGTCAGAGTTTCTGTGGAGCAATTATGAATTGTCTGTTGTATGGAGGTTACCAGAGGGTGATGGTACTGATACATTTATATCTGAGCAGCTTCCCCAGCTACTTGCCTGCCCAGGGAATAGGTGTTCCTTTGGAGATAGAAGTAGCATTAATTACCCGTTGTCATTTCTTGTTATCACAGTTCTTGTAGAAAGCTTGTGTGTACTTATGTTTATTTTTAGGTCTAGTTTATCCTATTGAAGTTGTTCCATGTGCCAGTAATTTATTAATTTAAACGGAATTAAAAGCAAATATACATATAGGAGATAATTCTTATGCCCAAGACCTTACAGAATTGAACCTTTGTTTGGTCTTAGTAAATCTGACTCCAGTTTTGTTCCAGGGAGTGCTGCCCTGTTGATTACAATAAACTTGAGATTTTGTGACTGTAAAAAAACTGAGAGACTATCTTAAGCTCAACATCTAGAGTTTAATTGTAATAAACATGTTTAATCTGTGGTGTTCTCATCAGTCTTCTCTGGTGCCAGTGACTTCTCTGTTAGAATGGACACATTTATGATAAGTCTTGTGTATGCCTAGAGTAAATCTTCACTGGCACTGATATGAAAAGCTCTTCCCAGTTTTAAATAATGAGGAAGAAGTTAGTTATGCTGGAACATTTATAATCAAAGGTAGCCATTAAAAAAAAGTACAATAATAAAAACCAAAACCGAACCACAAGCAACCAAACCCACTACAGAACAGGATCACAAAAGTATGATGGGTTTTCTGAGTGAGTATAAAATCTGCACGACTAGGCACTGTTTGAAATCAATGAAAAATCATCTTGCCATGCTCTTACCTGCAATGTACATTTCACCATAGCTTGCTTAATAGGAAGTATGTACTTAATAGCTTAATAGCTATTCTCTTTTTACTTAATAGCTTGTCTCTTTTTATAGATGTCTCAAAGCATGTCATCAGTATCCTCAAGACATTCTGAAAAAATAGCAATTAGAGAGTAAGTACATGTTAATTTTCATATGTATAGATGGATATGCTTGCAATAACATAAGTGTATAGTTAATGTTATACTTCTGCTGTTCTTGCTTTGTGGTGAAAGGATGCATAGATCACTGTAATTTAGCCATCAGCTATTGAACAGTCCCAGCTGAGCATAAATCAAATTTTCTAAAACCTTTTTATAAACAATGAAATGGCCTTTTTGAATTCTCTGTCAGTGACTTTCTTGAATTCCATACTCCGTAGGATTTCTAGCATTCTCTGAGGCTTTTTTTAGACTACTTTTTTGTTTGCTAAAACATAATGATGCTGTAGCATCAATCTGTTAGCAGCTTCATTTAGAATTGTTGCTGGAAAAAGAAGTATTCTTGTAAAATGTAAAAGCTACAGACAACTTTCAATTAATATTAGGCTTATATATTTCTTGAATAATATAAAAATAATCTTTGGAGAAAGAGAGAATCTGCACAGATTTTTCTATTAATGTTTTGTGAATTACACCAGTTTTCATTTTTGATGTAACAAGATCAGGATGTGAAGAACAATTTTTTTCCCTGTAGCATCTGAAAATTGTCCCAAGTGTCTTGGTAGATTTTGAGGAGGAAAACGGTATGACAGAAGAATTCATCTGTCCAGTAGAGATGTTTTTAAGTCAATACAGCTTGTCTTCATAGTAAGTCTAGGCAGAAAAGTTTGGAGTATTGTTTATTTAATCCAAAAATGAACTTTAAAGATGATGACCTAAATTTCTCTAGATTTACTCATTTGATTGTCTTTGTATCTGTAGTCTCCTTCTATGGAGAGGTTTTTCACTTTCTTTGCACTTCCTCCCTTATCCTCAGAGGAGTAGTAATATTTATTCCTAGAGCTCCCTTGTGATCTAATGCTTAATTTGTAGCTAATTTAGATTTCATTTCATTAATGGGTAAATAATTTACTCGCAACACTTTACACCGTGAAACAAGAAGTTTGGAGACAGAAGTTGCTCTCTGAATTCTGTAGTTGAAACTTTGCATGAGAACTTGGTTTTTGTGTTCCCTGGTGTCAGAAAAGTGGAATTTTAAAATGTTTTATGTACAGTTACCACAGTGTTTCTTTGGTTTTTCATCATTTTATCAAAGGTAAACACTTCATTCCTTATTTGTCTTGTGTGCTTAGAATTTTAAGATTGGAAGCTGCATGAATGTTCTTGCTGTATTTTTCTGTGTTCATATTTTTTTCAGTTTAAAACAAAAAAAAATGTTTGTAAACACCACTACAGTGATGATTACCTTAAGTACCAGTGGAAAAAAAATAGTACAAAATTGAAACATTGGCATCTAGTTAGGTATTTCTGATTGTGTTTTAAAGAAAAATAGAAAGTTATTTTGAGAAAAAGAATTTGAGAAGAGCTGATGGGTGTAGAACATTTCAAAAACACTTTTTAAAGGTAGCCTGCTTTTGTTGTCCTCAGAAAATAGGAAATGTATATGAGTTGGCATAGCACGTGGAAATGTCTGCTGCTCTTCAACCTAGTCTGTCTCATGCAATACATGGGGAATAAATGTAGCTTTAAGCTTCTGTGCTGTTTGTTTAGTCAAGTTTCTGTGATTTTCCTTTTTCCCCTAGTTTTCAGGTTGGCGATTTGGTACTCATAATCTTGGATGAAAGGCATGACAACTACGTGTTGTTTACTGTTAGTCCAACCTTATATTTCTTGCACTCAGAGTCCCTTGCTGCACTGGATCTCAAACCAGGTGAGTGTGGTAAGTGTCAGATTTTTTTCTAATTATTATCTCCTCTTACAACTAACAGTCTTAACTTTCTAACACTAAGTGATTTTTATATGTATGTGATAAATACAAGAAGCATGTAATAGTTGTCCGCTATCTTTGTAGCTTTTGCTACTTGTTCTGGTGCAAAATATTTTTCAAAGCAGAACATTTTTAATTAAAAATTTATATAGATGTTAATATCTTGGAAAACTGGGAAAAAATGTCTGCATCTTCAAAGTAAGCTGTGGGGAAAAAGAAAAAGAGGGAGAATCTGCCTATTTGGTACACACACAGAGTATGTTAACATTCCCATCAGGCTGCTTTAACTACTCAGCATAAGTAATAAATAAAAAAATGTAGACAACAGTATATGGGAATTTGCAATCAATATTTTTGCTCATATTACCAAATTAAAATTGTATTTATTATAATATTTTCAGAGAAGACTTCCAGTATTTCTTTATGCTCAAGTTGATGACACATTTACTTTTTTTTGTCCCATAATTTTCAAGGCTTTTTGTTGGGTTTTTTTTTGGCAGCTATCTAAACTTAGCAAAATTGAAATATTTTTAAATGAGGAAAAATAACAATGCTTTGCACTAAACCATGGGCTCTACATGAAGTGGATTAATGGAAATGTCTTTAAACAATTGTGTATTTTGAAAACCCACCTGTGCTCCGAACTTTGTAAAAACATCTTAGAATATGCATCAAAAGAAAATTTGTATTAATCCTAACTTACCAGTGAAGGTTTCTGTGTTATTGCATGTCACATGCTGTCAGATAATTTCCCTGAGCAGACTCATTGTAGATTGCAGTTATGATAAAAGATGATAGATCTTGAATAACTGTATTCTCCAGAAGACCACTAAGCCCTAACTGGATTGTGAGTCTGCTGTCATCTGTGAAACCTGAGGGGAAAATGCCTGTCTTACTTCCAGATGTAATATATTCTGACCCATGGCATTAGTAGTGCATACATAGCTGTGTGAAATATGGTAGACTTTTCTTACTGGTTTTTGACATACATAAGATAAAAGCCATGTCAGTTTGTATGTTACTGAGTGAGTCCTTAATTCACTGACCTGTTTTCAAATGGACTTGGCTTGCTCTGGTCCTTACCAATTGCTGAATAGAGTTAATCACAAATCTAAGAAAACTGCAGATAAAACAAATACCAATACCTAACAACTGCCTGAGAGACACATTTGTCTCTGTCTCACTGCTTCAGGAAACTGTCTTGATTCTATTCCTGCATCAGGGAAGTGGGGAAAGTGAAATATCAGAACACTTGTGATAGGTTGTATTTGTGATAGGTTAAAATTGGTGTTGGCCTAGGTACTGCAAGTTATTCTGCTAAGAGCCACCAAAATGTTGCATTTAAATCTGATCTTACTTAATGTTTGTTTATTTAAACTGTTAAAAAAAAATCTGCTTTTAATGAAAATATAATGTAATATCCTGGTACCTGTACTTGCTTATCCAAAATATTACATACCTTTTCTCTTTAGCATCGGGTGCATCTAGGAGACCGTGGGTGCTAGGAAAAGTGATGGAAAAGGAGTATTGCCAGGCAAAAAAGGTAAGAAAATAGTAATGAGAAATCATCTGTGATTAATAGAGAAAAAAGTATATTTTAGTATTTTTAACAGTTATGACAGATTCTCTCTGCATAAGAAGTTAGATGAAAATTGTCCTAAGTTCTGCTATTCCTGCTTTTCTTTTGAGACAGTGAATAGCAAGAGTAGGGGAACCAGAAGAGTTGAATGAGCAGTGGGTTGGGTATTTGTATCCACATTGTCCAGAGCCCTTCCAGACTCCTAAGGGTCTCCTGAATACTGAGTAGTGGGAATCAGTTTGAGCTTACAAGTACAAAAACCAGTAGAATAATTCCACATTTTAATTTTTTTATTCTTTTTTTGTAGGCACAAAACAGATTCAAAGTTCCTTTGGGTACAAAATTCTACAGAGTGAAAGCAGTACCATGGAACAAGAAAGTATAACACAGCAAAGTTTTAGTTCATTCTGTCTCCATTCTTTTTTGACTTGTCCTTCAGTGCTCGTTCATCGCTCCAAATACCAGGCCATCTTTTTATACTGAGGTCATGTGACAAGATACGTCATTGATGTACTGCTTTTACTTTTTAACAGGTGACATTTTAGAAATGCATCAAAAACTCTGGCCCTAACTGCTTCAATTTTTTTACCCAGATAACTTTAAGAGTGTGGACCAAATGAGTTCATTTTCTCTAAGGGCAACCACATGAAACATGGTTTGTTTGCCATGTTAATTGCCTGTTAAATATACATTAGCTTGTATTTAGATGTTAAATGTTAGTTACCATTATTACCAGCATATGTCCTTTTGTGAAATCATTATCAAAGTACTTGCACTCTTTAACAGATTCTTTATATGTGTAAAATTCATCCACTATTTAAAGAGAGTGTTCATTGCATGCAGATAATCATATAATTTTTCTTCAACATGAGTTTGCCTCAGTAGATGAATAAAAATAACTACTGCAGCTTGTTTCATTACATGAAAATGCTCTTTAATGTTAAAAAAACCCTTGTAATTTGATGGACTGATTTTGAAAATCAGTCACAGTTAGATCTGCAATCTTCAAAAGCACTTTCGATGGATTGATCACACAGATTCTGAAGGGAAGACACCTGTGCTGTTTATTCAAGGTGAAGCACTTGTTCTTCCCAACAAAGCAGAAGTCTTGTATTAATCTATTTAGAAAAATCATATTGATGAAATTGTATTTCATGGTTGAGTTTCAGGAAAAAAACTCATTGTACATTAACCATACAAGAGTCATTTAAGTAACAAATTATTGTAATTGTAAAAGACATGTAGAATTTTAAAACAATAAAGATTTGAAACTGTATGTGTTTGAAGTATTTGTGTGCCTTTTAAATACTATCTCTAGTATTTACTTCATGTTAATATGTTGCATCTTCTCTATGATTTCTCCAGTGGTTTCATTACATAGAAATACCCAGATTTTCTATGAGAGGTAGTAATTTTCAAAAGCATTTGGGAATTACAAGAATTACCTTGTAATCATAGAAATGAATTTAAGTAGACAGAAATTTTAATTTTGCCAGCATGTTAAATGCATAAATGACATTTTTAGTAGCTATACTGCCTACATTTTTTAAATGTAGTCTTATTTATTTTATTTTTAATAACAGTATCAAAGGGATATACTATGAATATGTAACCAATGGGAAGGGAATTTGAGTTCAGCTATGAGCTCATGCCTAGGATTCAGTCCATGGAGTGTATTCAGCTGTGATTTATCTTCAGGTGTGGAGTGGAAGAGGTAAAGAAATGATCACATGAAAATCTCAATGCTTCTGCTCATATGTTCCAAATAATATTTCTCTATACTAACCAGTCCAGTTGAATACCCAGGAACATCTGTATATGCTTTATTTAAAATTTTGTTCCATAAAATTTTTAAGTTCAGATTTTTATGAAATGCATGGGCTTGTAACTGTATCATATCTTTGATTAAATAAATCTAAGACAATTGATCTGTGGAAAACAGAATGTCATTTCGTCAAGTTGCCTTCTTACCTGGTTGTTAAATTTACTAGTTGATGTACTGACTTTTTAAAATTAGTTTTCTAATGTGCCTTGTTCGTCAAGAATAGTATTACCATAGTTGAGTACTGCCCAGTGTCAAATATGTAAATAACAAAGATCTATCGGACAGGTTTAATGCAGAGAAACAACCCATGATGCAATATTTTTGTAATCATTGAATTTTTCACCTTCAGCTAAATTGGAATTCAGTTCTGTCTGCAATTTGGTGCAGTGTTGTTCCTTAAGTCAACTTAGTCACAAGTGGTTTAAGAAGTTGCACACATAGTATAACTCATTTCTTTAATTATGCCAAATGTTTAGAAGCCTTGATGTCTTTTACCCATTGACAAAACTTTCCCAGCCTCAGATACTACTGCTGTGAATATTATAAGTCTTGCAGGGATTAGTTGGAAGCTATCAGGCTTTGCTAAGAGGCAGTGAATCTCCTTCCATTTCTGGGAGGGCAGTTATTCCTTGAGTAGCAGCAGTGAATCTGTGTGGCAAGGGGCAATCCAGTGCTATAACATAAGACCCCACTCTAGTTATTGAATAATCTACTTCAAAGATAAATAAAATGTTGCCTAAAAATTTCTCAGTGGAGGAAAGGATGTGTTGTCAATCAAGTTCTTCCAAGTTGGATAAAACTGCTAATTTGACAATGGCCCTACATGACAGAGTACCTACAAGGGGCACTCCTCCTGTTAGAGCATACAAAAATACAGATTTTTCTTACACTGTGAATCATTAATCACTAAGGTTTCTGTGTCTTTCTGCTGTGTGTTGATGACATACCATGAAGTTTTTTTGTTGTAGGCTCTGAGATGGTGCCCTGAGTGCTGAAGTGAGGCGAGTACAGAACTCGTGCTGAGAATTAACTTCCTCGCCAAAAAATCCAAAAAACCTCAGAAATTCCTTATCTTTGTCTATAAAAACATCTAAACTTTCTAGTCTTGTTTTACTGTTGCTTAATTTAAAAATACATACTTTTAAGCTTATATATGGACAGTAGCAGCAATGATTTATGATACTATGAAAGTTGGCTTGATTTCTAGTTTAAGATAAAAAGGCTGAGGTTTATATAACTCAGAAACACATGAGCAATATATGAAAGTGAGCTTGGGAAGCACCTAAATAAATTGATTAAAATAAATTGCTGTAATGCAAACTATGAGTGAAGAAAAACTTCTTCCCTGCTGATATCTGCCACTTAATAGAATGCCAGGATGTATCTGTTATTGTTACATGACATAATATTTTAAAAATATAAATAAACAGCAGTGCCTTTGGGTTTTAGGAATATTTGTCATGTGTTTCATTTTATAATCTTTATGTATATTCAAAATGGAAATTCTGTCAAACAAACTCCCAGCGTATTCAGTAATGAGTCTGAACAGTCATTGAGAAAAATGTAGTTTACATATTTTTGTATGTCATAGCCTTACTAGTTCTTGAAAGTATGTTTGTTATGTACCACCTATGTGCTTTGTCTTGCACCATAATAAAAATTTGTATATAGCTGTATGATTTGGAAGAGGAGCATGGTCAGAAGGGATGGGAGAGAAGTGGGAGGATAAATTTGATGATCTCAAATTTCTCTAATTCTTTTCTGGAGCAGCATGTTGGAAACATAGCAGATACTAAAAATAAAAGCCTCTTGTGCTACTGCTAATACATGTTTATTCCAAAGTCTGGCTTTAGAGAGAGGAAATTTATTTTTCTGAACTGCAGAAGGGAAAATGAATGGTAGAAAAAGTTGATTGAAAGCAAATGCTGTCCTGCAGACTTAACACAGAAGGGATGTGATAATTTAAAAGGGATTTTTTCCAATGTTCTTGGAAAGCTATATCCATTTGAATACTCTGAGAAGCATATTAGTTTTTGCACTGCTCTGCAGTCAGTCTCTTGTCAGGAGCTTGTGCTGTTTAGAATTCAGCTGTGTTGCATTTGAATCTTACGATGATCTGAGTAGGACCATTTTTACTGAAGTATACACTTTTCCCTAAGTTACTTATGTTGTATGGTAGAACTGGGAAATCTGCCCTCTGCAAAATTATTCTGTGCCTTTTTGCAGCACTAGTTTTCTTTGTGACTTACATTGCAGCCTTATTTTGTGGAATTTAGCTAGAAGGCAGATTGGCTGTGAGCAGGTACGGTAAAAATTGATTAGTACTTTGGAGTGCTGTATAGTTCCTATATTTTTTTAATTAATAAATTATCATTTAGTTATTATTTTAATTATAGTATTTCTTATTATTATAGTTAATATTATATTAAATTATTAATAGTTAATAATTTTAAATCAATAAGTGCAGGCAATTACTGCTTAGTGTCAAATTAATAATTCAGAGCATTCTTCATATCAGAGCTCCTTTTCCTTCTCAAGCCTTATAAACTTCAGTGATCTATCTCAGTGCTGCATTTTAGGTCACTGATTTCTTTATCTGACTTTACAGCCATTCTGCAGTCCTGAAGCAGTGATGATAAATGGGAAAGGGTAAATAGTTACTTCCTTTAGCACTAGCTCTTTTAACAATCACTCATATTAACAACATCCACATAAAATACTGAGGTGCATGGGAAAGTCTAGTCCCCAGACTCCAAATACTGGCTAAGAATTGAGTTCAATATTGGTGCTCTCAAGCAGCATCAGATTTAGAGAACAGTTGGGGTTGTAAAGAACCTCCTGAGGTTGTATTGCCCAACTCTCTGCTGGGGCTGCAATCCTGTGATGTTTTTAGTAAGGGTCTTAAGTTTGCAACCAATATGGCAATTTAATGTTTTCAACATCAATTTAGTCCTTTGTTTTGAAGCCTGGATTGAAACTGCTATTGTAATTTGAGTAATTTTTAAATTCTCCCTTATTTCTGGCTCAATTTTCTGAAATTAATCATCGCTGGCATCCTTGCTTTCCTTTTCTTGACTTTTGCTTCTTTGGACTTAAATTCACTGTGGGTTTGACTTTTTAGGCAAAATCATTTAGTAAGTAGATTTTTTTTCTGCACTGAGAAGAGCTATTTTCTTACCTACTAGTCAAAAATTGGTACTGTTTGCAAAAGGGTGTTAATGAAGAACCATGCTCAGATCAGTAAGTCCTGTTTCTGCCCCAGATCTCTACATGAGATCTATCTGTTCTGAAGGGCTGCATGCTTGTGCACGCAACACAAGCTCCTGTGTTGGTTGCATTAAAGGTGCAGAAAAGATTGATAAGTAATGCCTCATTTTTATTTTTTAATGAAGATTAGGTACAGAGCTATGAGTTACATATAACCAAAATATTCTGTGTTGGAATTTTACAGTTATGGGTTTACACATTTTATAGTCATTATCAAGGACATAAAAATGTTTATATGTCAGTTATCAAGGAGGGGCCAAAAAAATGGCCTGAAGATGCTGGATCCTTAAGGTTAGCAGTCAGTTTTAAGTACCAGTCCATCTCTGAGCCAGTTAATTTAAACAGTTGAAATGTCAGCTCTTAATGTCTAATATAATCAAAGTGTTCACGAGGAGACTGCTAAGTTATGCTTCTTGTGGGGTGCTGGTCAGCATTAATTATCTGCCATGTCTCTTGTGAATGGTGGGGTGTATTTTTAGCAATTATTTAATAATGATTGAAATGGTAAAAAAAGGGTATACTTAGATTGAATACAGTGCAGAATACTGCAAATAACAAGTGATAATTTTGTTGACAATTGATAGCTTTTTAAGCTTCAGAAGAGACATTTATTTTATGTAACTATCCAAAAAAAATCCCAGGTATTTTATTTTCAGTTCAAATCAGCTGGCTAAAATCAACTGTCTGCTTTTAAAAGGCTGTAAAATAGAAATAGCCTTTTTTGGTATGTACTAAGTTTTCTTAAATTAGGCTGGAGTAATTTTTCAGAGGTTGTATTTTTTAAAATCAACAAAACAGCTAAGAAGTAAAATATTTTAATTTTAGACTATGTAATACTAATAATATTTCTATTCCTTATGTTTGTAGCTCTACTTATAAGTATATTTTTGGAAGCTCAAATAATTTGCCCCAGATATGATACATGCAGTTAAATATGCTTCTGTTGACCTTCTAACAGGGCATTGTAGGGTTTGAAAAAATATTTCCAAATTACCAGTAGAATGTAAGTGTATATTCATTGTTGTTGCTACTCTGGAACACCAGAGTTCCACTGGAGCTTTTGAATGTAGGTATAGGATAGGGTATTGGTAATGGTTTTAAATGAAAAGAGGTTAGATTGAAACCAGATAAAAGCAAGTCTTTACGATGAGGGTGGTGGAACACTGGGATAGGTTGCCCAGGGATGTGGTGTGTGCCTAATGCCTGGAAACATTCAGTGTCAGACTGGAGGGGCTCTAAGCAACTTGATCTAGTTGAAGATGTCCATTCAGATTAATGAGAGTTGGACTAGACATTCTTTAGAAAAGCCCTGCCAATCCAGAATGTTCCCCAATTCTGTGTATGATTACAGAATGTGTTTATATACTGTGATGGCATATGCTTCTATTTTGGCAGTTTTAAAGCACTGAAAAATTGAGAAATGTCAGCTTATGACTGCTTGTCAAACTTGGATTTTATATGCCTGAGGATGCGCTTTTCAATTAGCTAATTAGGTGCTCTTTTCCTGTGCTTGTGCTTCCACATCTATTCCCAGTTATGCATAAAAACCTTGCCTTGAACATATGATTACATTCTTGTACTTTTTATGGTGGCAATTTCTGAGCAGAATGCTTGCTATGTATCTCTTACGTAAGACCTGAGTTTCTCCAGATAATTTACTTATTTTTGGTACCTGACAACCAGGGTGACCAATTTGAGACACTTGGGCTGCTCTTTCATACCACAGCAGTTGTATATCTTCAAATCCTGTTCTCTCACCATTTTGTTCTCTCCATTATGTAAGAAAGTAGGTAAAGCAGTGTACTCAAAGGCATGTGACACTTCAAGTAAAACTTGCAGCCTTGTTCTCTGCTCTGATACTTGTGATTCTCAGGCACCTCCAGAAACTGTTGGTATCTGTGTGGGTCAGTTCTTACTCTGTAAACCAGTTCTCCATATTAATGCAAGATGCACTGTTGTAGTGTGGCGTGTGTGTTAAATCACATACTTATTGTTTTTCTTTGACTGAAACCTAATACAGCAAAAAATCAATTTTTTACATTTTTTTACCTGAAAATGTTAATTTATTTTCAGTGGACTTCTATAGGTTTCGATTTCTATCTAGAGATCTGCATTTTTCAGCTTTATATTAGACTTCCTTAATTTATTCAAAAAAGGAAGAAAATAATGAATCTTGGCATTTCTCCATCTGCCAAATTATTTCTTTGCAAAGCTACACGTGTCATCTTGAACTTTCAGACTTTTTGTTCATACAGTCACGTAGAAATCAACTTGAGAAATTTTGTTTAAGTTATAACCCAGTACTGCATAGGAAACAGAATGAGCCGTGATTCTTACATGGTGCCTTTGGACTGTCTATTTTAATCTTTCTTCCTAAACCTTTTTAGTGTCATGTGTCCTCTTCCCAGCTCTTCAGTGAGCTCAGAATGAGGAACTTAACATTGGCAATTCAAGTCCATTCCCTGTATGGTTAAATGAAGCAAATGTGTTTGTCTCATTGTGTAGATGAATCATGTTTTCCATTGCACACAGGTAATTTAACCTACTCATTGGTGACAAAAAAAAAAAAGTTGGGCAGAAGCTTTGATGTGCTGAAGCTGGTTGGTTAGGGTGTAGTACAAAGATCTTTCTTGGAAAATCTCAACTCTTAGGATCTTGAAATGTTCCATTCATGTAAACGAAAGCTGCTGTGAGTAGAGATGCTACAGTGTGATCTGGCCTGAAAGGGGCCATGTGGCTCTTGAGGGAAGACACCTCACTTCTAGCTGCTGGGCCAATAATCAAATAGGTTTCTCCAAGGAGGCTTGGTGTTTGGGCTTGGCAGGGTTTTTTTCTCCTTAGCTGCAAGAGTTAAGCATCAAAACTGCAATGCTTTCTGTAAAGAGGAATAGCTGTTTAGTAGGCATTGGTAGCTCCGGTCTCCTGACTACAAAACATTCTTATAATCAAGTGTTCTAATGGATACATTAAGAAACAATGAGAAGGGTAGATATTAAAATTATTTTATTTTCTGTAACTATTAAAAAAATAAGTGTATTTTCAACTTTTTCAACTTTTTTACCATAAGTGTGTTTTCATACTTTTTTCCTTATTTTGTTATGTTGTGTTCCTTTACCCATCACACAGTGACTTATTTATTAGTTTAGTGTTTCTCAAGCATCTGAAATCAATACATCTGTTAGCTCATCTTTTGTTTTAAACAGCAGGCTACAACAGTTTATTCTGCAGAAACATCTTAGGACGCCACAGACTCTCAGCCTAGCTTAGATAATTCTGTAATTTCACTGGCAATCAAATTTTGAGACAAAAACCAACATTTTAGAGATGGCAATGTCTATTCCCTTCTTGCTTCCTATGACAGCTATAGAAGATGAAGTCATAAACCTATTCAGGTGTTCAGTGCATAATTTGATTTTTTCCTAAATACAGAATTTTTTGTTCAAGCATCCTCAATATTGATATAGAGAACTAAAATTATACTAGGAATTATTTTTTTATTGTAAGGAAAATAAATATGTAAAGTATGTCTTGTACTTCTAAGCATAAATTAATATAAATTAGAAGGAAATGTAATGAGGGAGTTGTTTAGTCATTGCCCAGTAGATTTCTTGGACACTTGATTTAGGTGAGAAAAATGACAAATCTGCTGCTGTTGTGCTGATGGCTGCATTTCTCATTTGCTGAACTTTGCATGTTGACCATTAAGAGAAGAATATCCTTAAGAGTTTATGATAACCATCTTCGCTGGTGACATTTTGCCTTCTCCATGCACAGAATTTATATCATCTTCCATAAATACTCCTCACCTGCCCTTCATGATTTTAGTTGCTCCAAATTTGTTATGTTTAACTTGTTGAATGGTTTCCCTGAGTTGATGGGATTTTAATCTCTTTTGTGAGATTTCTGCAGAAATTTGATTTGCTTTGCAATGGGCTGGATGTTGTTTTGCTGTATGG
Source organism: Zonotrichia albicollis (assembly GCF_047830755.1). Taxonomy (NCBI): domain Eukaryota; kingdom Metazoa; phylum Chordata; class Aves; order Passeriformes; family Passerellidae; genus Zonotrichia; species Zonotrichia albicollis. Next base: position 114,880,795 of record NC_133819.1, on the reverse strand, counting down.
CACATGTTCAGGAAATGTGGCGCAAGGGAGGGAGTGGATGTTGGGTGTGTGCTCAGGAGCAGTGGCCCCCAGTGGGATCAGAGCTCTGATGCTGGCAGTGGGCTGTGGTCGTACAGCACACCGTCACAGGCAGGTTCTGTAGGATGCTGGTTTGCTGGTTCTTGCATTGATCCAGGCCTCTGTGGCTGTTCTGACCCTGGGTGTAGGGCTGAGGAAGATGACATCAGGAAGAGGAGGGGGTTGAAACAGCTGTGCCAGAGGCATCCTGTGATTCCTCTTAACATTAATCCCAGAAATTGGTACCAAGATAGAAAAGCCATTTTAGCACTAGTTTTAGAGTCTTGACCGGGGGAACTAAAAGTAATTTCTGAAGCTGTTCTTAAAATTTAACCCTGAAGCATGTCTTCTGCAGGATCACTGGTAAAGCAATTCTGCACATGTTGTTCTGAAAGAAAGTAATCCCAGGACACTGTTTAAAGCTCACCCCATTTATACAGTGTGATGCTGCAAGAGGTAGAGACTTATGGGCCCCCTCAAAAATGCAGTTGGCTGCTCTACAAGCACTGACGTTTCCCAATCACAAATATTCAGTTCCATTGACTTGTGGTTGTGGCATTTCCATCCTTAACACACCTCCAGAAGGTACAGTCTCCACATTTTTACCTTCCTGAAACAGATGGATAATTTCAACAGGATGATGTCTGTCACTGTTGCATAACCTCTGTTGAGTTCTTTCCGAGAGAATTATTTTTTTAAGTCTATGAGCACAGTTATTAGATAAATGACAGAGCAATAGTAGCACTTCCATTTCTGCATGCTTAGTTACTCCTTTTTAAACAAGCATGTTACTGTACTTCCACATGAAAGTGGAAGGAGTTGATTTAGTAGCTATTTTCATTTGAAAGCCTTTCTAGATGTGGAAAAAAAAATTTCCAACTCAGGGATAGTCTGTTATTAAATTTTTGGATGCATAAAATGAATTGTGGTAAGTTACTGTTTTAAATGTGTCCCAAGAATCCAGAAGTCTTTTTATAATGCAAAATATGTGGGTTACTTCAACGAAAAGCAAAAAAAAAAAAAAAGCATACTATTATTCTCATGCAAATCTTTGATATAAGTAACATTTAAATTTATTTTTAAATATGTACAATTGGGTGCTTTCTTATTTTAAAACCAGATTTAAAAAAATAAAATTCCCTTTTATTAGACTGCATCCAATTATGTATGCAGGGTAGTTAAGCAGTTCTTTTGTGGGTTTGAGACAATTTCTGGTTGTTTTTGGTGATCAGTAAAAGTAGAGAATAAATGTGAAAACCCCTTCAATGGAATTCCCTGCTTTCTTCCTTCTGTGCTTCATCCTTTGACTAAGGCAATTTGCCTGAGCTGTGACTTCAACATATATTTCTATATAGATTGTGTAGCATGGAAACAGCATTGCTGTTACTCTGTGAACTGATGAACAGCTGTCTAACTCTGTGATATTTTGAATTATCTTAATGTAAAGCTGATAATTCCCTTTGTTTCTGTCTTACTTGAGATTAGTCCTTTCATTAGACCAACTTCCTCTAGGCCTGCTTTTAAAAGTTGCATGTGTTGGAGATGGACATGAAAAGAGTAATTTCTTGCAAGGAATAAGTTTAGCCTCTGTTTCCTCTCTTTCCACCAAGTTCTAATTTTGATTTGTGAGTGCAAATACATTCTGCTTAAAAAGTTACATGAAAAGAATTGTATAGGAAGAATGGGTCTGCACAATCTTTGTGCTTTGTAAGAGGCAAAACCCACAGCTTTTTGAGAAATAAGAATTTTGGAGCAAATCCCAAGGGGAGAACTACAGATAATGGATAAAGTAACATGCTGACCATCGACTAGAAAATACTTTCCTAAGAGTAAGTAACAGTATTTTACTATACTTAGAGGATACTTTCTTTAGGATAAATAACACTGTTTTACTATAGTGTAGTTTCACTTCTTAAGAGCTGTTCCTCATAATTCCAATCACTCCTCTGTATCACTTTTTGGTAGGTGGAAATAAGAGTCTCAATTGAGTTGCTTCTCCACGTCCCTGTTTTATGTAAACCAGGCCTTACAAGTCTGTAACAGCTTGGCATATTTTTCCTATTCTCCAGTTTGAGATTTTTTTCCACCTTCTTAGCCTTCCTTTTTTTTTCTTGTCTCCTGATTTCTAATCTCTATTATTTGATTCTGTGAGAGAATATATATTGATTTTTTTTCTTTTGCCTTGAAGAATTGTATCCCTTGCTACCCTGAGGTGCTGAACTGTGAAAGAAGAAAAACAATCAGTGCCCTGGCAGGCAGCTAAGGCCATCTTACTGATGGTTTGTTTCTGACCTGAAGACTACACACTTTGAGTGACTCTTTGATGGCAAATTAAAGGAGAAAAGGCCTGCTTGCATTTCAGGAATATTTTGAAGCTATGAAGAAGCAAGAAAAAAATTTGTTTTCTTCAGAGTAAAAGTGAAAATAGATTATCTGTGGCATTAGCTACTTGGAAAACTGCAGTATTTTTAAGGAATACCAAAATGGAAATTATGCTGTTCAGGTTTGAGGTAAACATTAGCAATGTGATACAGATTCTGGAATGGTCCTGGAATTTCACAGATTAGATATTTCTGTGACAGAAATAGCTTTCCACTTTGAAAGAGGAAGGAATTTTTTTCTGAAGGCTCCCAGGTGCTTCACTGAGTATTCCAACAGGTCCTCATTTTCCCAGTGTCTCTGGTTTTCTGGCATGGAAGAAGGTTCCCATAATCCTCCCTGTTCCTAAGATACAAATACATGGAGTAGTTCATAAAGACATCTGATCCTGCATGGGGTGGTATTTCCAGAGCAGAGTGACATTTCCTCACATGTTACAGAAAGATACATTAAAATAATATGTGGAAGTCTCTGACCATTTCAGAGGTTTGAGGAGCCCTTTCCAAATACAACTTTGCTAGAAATCCTGAAGAAGTGCTCAAGGTTCTGCTGCACATGTTAAAAATAAAGATCAAGACAAGCAAGAAAACCCCAGGCTGGTGGTTTATGAAAGATCAATGTTATGCTGACTGGTCTGTGGGGAAAAAATAGGCCCTTGCCTTACAATTGAACTTTGAGTTCTTGCACCATTACCCTTATTTAGCCTTTGGTGCAGTGTTACCTACTACAGAAAAACCTCACAAGGACTTCAGATGAAGGGTAGTCTAATGTTTGCAATGAGTCACAGTTCGAGCATGAAGTGCAGGACTCTGAAAAGAAGTTCAGGCTTAGATACATGATTCCTTTGGAATTCCTCATCCCAAAGCAATGGGAGGGAAGCAAATTTCCATAGCATTCAAAGATGTAGGATCTGTACCCTCGAGTTGTTTTTGGGGTTTTTTTGCCATTTTCTGATTTCTTAAAAGAGAAACCCCAAGTAAAAATGTTAGAAACCCATCTGCCATTCATCTCACACCGAAGTGTCAAAGCATGTAGTGCTTAAAAATTTAAAAAATGGATCAATCAATCCTTTGTTTTTTAGGATGCCAGGAGCTGACACTGTGGCAGCAGCATGAGAGATGCAGAAAGGTGGTGCTTTCTGATAACAATGTTTACAAGAAAGTTACCTTCATTTCCTTACAAGATTATCTTCTGAGAAGGGCAAATAGAGAATTAAATTACTTCAAGACACACAAGAAAGTTAATTAAAAATGCCAGATCTTTCTGTCCTGCTGAAGGAAAGCATCTCTCTTGCTTTGAGGCCCAGTGATGCCAAATGAAATTAATGTAATGTCTCCTGATGGCAGAGCAGTACTATTTAAAGAAAGACCCACAAATCCAGGCAACAGCAAAACATCACCTATAAACTGAATTTAGAAGAATGCTCCAAACAATCCTGAGTTTGGAATGTTTTTTGTCAATTTTTAGGAGGCATGGATTTATCTTTTTTTTTTTTCCTTTTTTTGGTCTCTTTTTTGCCTATAGTAGGAATTTGTAAGTTTACACAAACTCTTTCTTTATAAGTGGAGGAAAGGGATAGAGATTATTCTTTGGGAAAGCAGTCACAACTGGATGGACATCTGTGAGAAAAACAAGGTTTTTTTGTTGCTTTATAGGTCTGAATATCACAACCACCATAGTGGGAAATTCCCATGAAGTTAAGAAACGAATAAAAAACTGCTGTTGCTTTGAAATACTGTTTTCCAAATTAGGAAAAAGTTGCCTGTGACAGGAAATACGAGCCAAAAGACAACTGATTAAATTGACTTTGATTTCTTTTTTTCATTATTCATGAGAAGCCTTATCTTTAGTAAGAATGGTTTCTATTAGTGTCTTGCCAAGATGAACATTTGACTGCTCTAAGGTCTGTAATGCCATGGACAAGGTTGTCTGTTAACTGCTATGGAGTGTTCTGCAAGAATTTAAGCACTCCTGGATGTTAAACACACCATGGGAGATGTTTCAAGATCATGAAGCTTGGTCAGAAAAATGGTGCAGCAACCTTTCTCCAGCATCTTTAAAATAATGAGGAAATCAACAACCTTCTACAAAAAATAGATGCACCAAAATAAAAATACTCTTGTTAAGAAAGGCTGCCTTTCAGAATTCTACTAAAGCTGTCTATCGGTTTTCCCTAATTTAATGTTTGGGTTTTCAAAGTTAAAAAAAAAAAAAAATCTAATCTCATCTCTGAAAAAGAATTTTAAATTTGCTCCAAATATGTTCTTAGAAATCATCCTGCACATCTGATACTTGAAGAAAGGTATTGAAGGAGAAAAAAAAAAAAAAAAGAAGAGAGGGAAAAAAGCTGATGATAATTTATCTTGGGAAAAATAAAACAGTCATGTAAAAATGTCTTGGCATTATGTTCTGAGACTAAACAAGTGTGCATTCATTATAATGATCTTAAACATCTAGATAACTATTTTGGAAGCTGACCCTTTAGAGCAGTCTTCCACTACAAGATAATTAGATGAAGTGCCTTCAGAGACAAAAACAGCCATTGAGCAGTGAACATTAGCTAGAATTTATGTTCTTAGATTAATCTTTGGGGTGACAAAGTGTCTCAATTATGGATAAATATGAATTAATTTTTAGTAATTCAACAGAAGACCTTGTGTTAAAAAGCAAATAATGAAAAACACTGATAATAGTTTTTCTTTAGATGTTTTTGTTTCTATATCGTTAAAGAAAGGCTTTAGAATAACTGTCTTCAGCCAGCATGAGGAATTCTTCCATCTGACAAAAAAGAATAGGATAGCTTATCTTGCTGCTGTTCTAATGAGTTATTTCATAATTAACTATGTATTTTTAATTTTATAGTATATAAGTCAGAAAACTGATTAGATCACTTAATTTGGCCTTAGTTTGGCACTCTACAGGCCATTATATTTTTTTCTCTATTCAGTTCAGGACAGAACTGAACTCAACTTGCCAAAATAAAAATAGCTTAAAACATGAGTCTGTCTTCCACAAGGACACTCGGTCTTGATGTCAAGGCTCCCACTAATTCATAAGTATTTGTAACAGTGGTTAATCCTACCTTCTAAAAATAAGGAAAAAAAAAAGGGCCTGACTTCTAAATCCAATGCACGTGGCTTGTTTTCCAGCTCATGTTCTGGTTTTGCTGGTCACTGGCCCAGGATACTTCAGAGAGGGCCTGGAGGGTGTGTTGTGCTCAGAAAATGGTTGAGTGAGCCTGTGTCTGCTGGCCTATGTAGAGCAGGAAAGCATCTTCTCTTCCTGAAGGTCTTTCTGTCGTATTCCTGTTTTTTGACTGGCTTGCATAGATTGATGTCTAGAAGTATGTAAGATGGTGGTGGTGTGTGTTTGTTTGGGGTTTTTTTCTGTCTGTGGAAATCTAAGGTCCGTTCACAAAAATCTACCAGCCAGACTTTTACTCTAGCCAGATGCACCTCCAAGGGCAGAGATGCCCCATCTCTCAGGAGGGACAAGTGGTGCAGTTCCTGTGTCTGCTGTGTGTGTCTTTGCCCGCGCTCCTTCGGTGTTTGTACAGTCTCCAGCTCTGTCACTAGAAGCCTCAGAGCTGACTGCCAGTCCTGAGGGTGGATTTCAAGCTATCTCTAGGGCAGATCTGCATTGGCTCAGTGCTCTGTTGCCAGGGGAGAAAAAAGCTGGATTTGCTCTCATTGTGTTCAATGTGTAGCCATCATACTGAAGTATTTATATTGAAATTTTAGAAATTAGAATATTTTTTAAATTAGTCTTTATTAAATACAAAAGCAGTAACCAGAACTGATGTGCTGAGCAAGTTGAATACTGACAAAAAGTGACTCTGTCAGTACTCACATGATTGACAAACCTCCCAGGAGATGATTCCCCCCCAAGTCTATTGGATATGGTGGAAAAATAATTTTTCAGTCTCCTCATGCTGGCCTTCATGATGAACATGATAAGCTGGCTTTATTGTTTGGTTTTCCTTCCCCTTAACTATATTTGAAGCTATATTTAGCCTTTTGATATTTCTCTGATTGGTTTTGTTAAGTAAAATGATTGCCTAATGATTGTGATCGTATAGGTAACATTCAGGAATCATTTAAATAGAGTTGATGGGCTTCTTGACAGCAAATGAATGGCAAAGGTTCCTACACCTTGTGATTTGAGTCTTTGAGGAACACAGTGCCAGTTCTGGGAAGGAGCAGTTGAGTGGGAGGTAATGTGCTCCTCCTCTGTGAGCATCTTTGTTGCTGCTGCTGTAGATTCCAGATGTGCTGAGATCTCCAAGCAGGCTGCATCTCCTGTGACACTCATGCTGTGGGAGGTGGAAAACATCCAGTACAATGTGAAAGGTTCTTAGAAGTCATGAAAGATAATAAGTACACCTTTAAAAAAGAAAAGAAAAGGAAAAAAGGTTTTCTCAGATATTAGCCCATCCAGAGAATTTGTCACTGGGATAGCAACAGCCCTATTTAGCAAGATATAAACTTCCCTTTTTTCCTAAACATCACAGACATTATGGAATTTGCAGCTTAAACAGCTGAAAGGAGCAGCTGAGGTATTTGAGGAACTGCATTGCATAGACAAGTAGGGTCATAACTTATTAAAACATTTGCAAAACACATTCCAGTGAGATGAAGTTAAACAGCTAGAGCATCTTCCCCCAGAATGGGTCATCATGGAAACAGGCTGCTCAGACACATTCCTTGGATTGTTGAACTCACTTTTGGTACCTCTGAGCTCACTGTCACTAGCTTTCAGGACAAATTCAATTGGTATTACAGGAGGTGATGCTGGAGCTTATGTAAGAAATTTTTCCCCCCTATCACACTGTATTTCTAAGCTGTGTGTGGTTGTAGGCTGCCTTGAAAGCATATGTTTTGGTCAGAAATAGAGCAGTGTGCAACATACACTTCCTGAACATCCTGCATATAAATAGCACAGGTGGGAAAGATGAACTCAGTTGTCCTTTAGTTCAATGGCAGCTTGAAAACTGGTCTGGCTGTCCTAGTGCAGTGATGTAACATTGGCAATGGCAAGCAGGAGCAGAGCCAGAGATTTCAAGGTAGTGCACAGAGCTCCAAGGCTGCTTCCCTGTACCCCATCCCATGCACAGTCAGTGCAGCAGGAGGTCGTGGCTCTCTCCCCTTCCATCCCTGTTAGCTGTGGCATTTTGAAGGGCTAGAACAGTGGATGGTGTATCCTCCAAAGAAGAGGCAGAATAGTGGGAAGATTCTCTCCATCACTTCCTAAGTAAACTATGCAGCTGCCTGTAGTGAAAGTGCCTGCCCTGAAATGGCAAATGGCAAATGTAATGTTCACATTGGTGCAGAAATGTGTCCTGTTGGAGAAGATGAAAGTGAGAAGTTCTCTATGCAGTCTCAGAGGTGTTTGGTGAGCTGGAAACACAAATCTCCAGAAAGCTGCAGGCACTGTTCTGAGGGCATGTTAGATAGATTTTGTTCATTTGTCTTGTGTCACAAAGTTGTTCTGAGCATTAAACGATAATCAATGCCATACACAGAATATATTCAGACTCTACACTCTTCACAATTAACCATTTAACCACATTAAATTTATTTAATCACCTCACTTCCTAACTGCAGAATTCAAGTGCATCATAATTGCTTGAATGCTTAGTTGAATAATGCTTGAACACAATAACGAGTAAATAAATCAATGAATCCTGTGACTGAAAGTGAACAAAAAAGCAGAGATTCTGGTTGTCATTGGCCAGCTCCTTAAGACGTGCAGAGTTAGGATTAGTTACTCTTAAATCAGCAGTGCACTTTCTGCAAGGCTGGCTGCTGATAAGCGTCACATGTTGTTGTATTAAGTGTAAAAAATTGATTGTTTTTCTGGCTCTAAGGCTAATTGCTATTAGGCCAAATGAGCTATCAAGGTGATAAGATAAAGGCCCTGTTGAATATTTATACAGAATTAAATTAAATACCATGTGCCACTAGCTCTACAAAGAGCATAAGGGAAAATATGACTAATACATAGGAGCAAAGATTAGTTTACTTCTCAGTTTGTGATCATGATATAGATGGAATTTCCTTCCATAAAAACAGCATGACAAAGAGTTCATGAATATTTTCATCAGTAGCTAATGTTTCCATTCCCAGAGGAGAGCTCTAGGCCCGCAAACAAGAAAGGCTGCTGCATTTGTGATTCAAGGGAATGTCATCACAAAATGTAAACTGTCTGTAAGAAACTTCCAGCTTTGACAGTTTTACCTCATTAGAGACAGGTGCATCCCAGCTGTGAAGTGCTTCATTGCACATAAATACAGGCTTGACCTGTATTTATGAAAACCTTAGGCTAATACAGCATTTTGTTATACTGGAAATCTGAGCTGTTCTCCTGTGCTACTGAGAGCAATGAGAGTTTGTAGCTGGGGGCAGTGTTTTGTTTGCATTTTGTTACCATTTTCCCATGAAAGGTGCTGCTTCTACACTGCTACAAGTGAGAGGACATCTTTTCAGAGAAAGGCATAATGAAATTTCATGCATTTACTGTCTGACATTTAGGTTTTGTAATAAATGTAAGAGATTCAATTGTAAGAGAGTATATAATATGTAGGTGCAACATACATACATTTTGATTTTGGCTGTCATAAAAATAATTGATCTGGTTTAGTAGTTTAAAGTAATTCTCTCCTAGAATAATGATAGTTCTCATAACTAAATATGAATTAGTTAATTACTATCTGACTTTGAAGCCTTGTGTAAACTGTTTATGCACTGAGCTGGTTTGAAATAACATTATCAAGTATTTGGTGCTTTGTTAGCTTCTGCCAAAACTATACCTGTGTATTATTTAGATCATTCTTGTGTATTTTTCTCAGAAATATTTTTCTCAAAATATTTCTTGGAATATTTTGTTGCTAAATGTTGTATCCCTTCCTCTTGAAACTGGAAGGGATAGGCAAATAAAATTGGAAAGAATTTATCCAAATATGGGTAATAAATAGTGCTGCAGTAGATCTGCAGAAACTAGCCCATAAGTGAGAGTAGCCTTAATAGTAAATGAAGGAGAAAGGTGAGGGTAAAGTTGGAACAGTATTTTAAAAAATGGATGTTTAGCAGAATGAGTTAGAGATGACACAGGTGGGGAGAACAGTTTTACAAAATGTATTATGGGAAAAGGCTGGCAGCCTTCAAAATGTGATAATGAAAAAATATCAAGTTTCTGTAAAGGGAAAACATCCACAACCACCTAGAAATATTTTTATTTTCAGTTTAGTGCTGTGACATCTTTTCCACAGGAGTGTAGAAATTGAGAAAGTTCTTATTATAACCGCTGAGCAAACCCAAATGGGCAAACACTTACTTTTTTCCAAATACATGCAAGCTCTCTGCAAAAAGCAAAATTCTAAGAGAATTAGATAATTAAGTTACAGGATGACAGACATTTAGTTTTAAGGCAGTCTTATAGAGTATTGTGCTACATTTCCATTGTTTATACTATTTCAACATCTCTACTGAAGAGACAGCTGGCCTGTGTCTGTAGCCAGATGTTGATACACAGCCTGTTACTACTCTGTTTCACATAAAGTGTGATCCGAGAAGCAGCCAGGATGTATCTGGAATGGGATAAGGAGTGGTGTATCCAGAAAAAGCAGGGGGTCTCTGGGCTCCCCTGCTGATGCTCTGTGCTGAGGGGACACTTGGAGGCAGGTCCTGCACGGAGCCACAGGGTGAGCCCACGGTCCCAGGTATGTACACACTGTGCACCGCACTGTGCCTGGGCACTCCTGCCCCTGGTGCCCCCTGAACATCTGTCCTACCAATTTCTCCTGCCTTTTTTGCACAGGATTCCCAAAAATTCATGAAAATAACAGTCATGATGGGGAATAACAACCATGAGCAGAATGACAATCTCTGGGCTCTGCTGGCTGGGTTGCTGGACACCAGTTGAAAGCTATTTTCTCTGTCTCAGTTTGGAAGTATTTTGTTGCTAAATGTTGCACTGTGTTAGTGAGCAGCAAGACTCAAAACCAGAGTACGAAGGAATAGAGAAGAATCACATTAATACAATTAGCATGCACTAATACATCATACATTATTATCTAGCTCAAAGTCAAATAATTGTAGTGGATTTAATTGCATGCAATTAATAGCCACTTGAGGGCTAAAACATTGATTTTTTTTTTTAATGTATATGAGAAAGATGCTGCTTTTTGCCCTCTTGAGCAGCAATTTTCTAGATCCATTTCAGTTTGATTTGCTTTGTATACCCTGGGCACATGCACTGGAAGTACACTTTTCTTTTCAAAATCTATATTTTTGAAGCATCTACTGAGAAAAAGCAGAAACTAGCTCTGAATGCTTTTTCTGCACTTCATAGCCTAAACACACAGACTGTTGTCTTCGCTGAGCAACAACATCTGTTACTCTGGAAAAACAGATGTGTGAAGTATATTAGCAGTTGGGAGGTATCAAAAAAGGTGAAGATAAGGCTTCAGCAGCTTCAGAAGCAGCAGAGAAACCGGGGCAGATGAACAAGGCATGAAAAAGAGAAAAAAATACTGTGTGAATTGGTTAATTTTGAATGAAAAAGGAAAGTTCTAGGAAGAAAAGCACAACATTGTGAGGCCTTGCTTTTGTTTTGCTATCTTCAATGACATTCCTTGTTTTTAACAGAGTTGATGACTTAGAGGTTTCCCAGGAATTCTTTCATAGTTCTGGGTGCTGATTTGTGCTGAATCTCAAGGGTTTGCTATGAAGGGGATGTTGAATTAGTTGAACAATAGCTAAGTATAATTCTTGGCCATCCATGAGATGAAAGTCTGGCTCCAGGAGATCAAATAGTAGTTTGCTAGTTTTATTTGCTATCAGGACTTTGCTCTGTTTTTTTCACTTTTTTTAACACCTTGATCAGAGAAGAGGAAAAAAAGAAAAAAGTGCTGGTATGCTGAATGTTTATAGTGTCATTAGAACTGAGAACTGCCAGCCCTTGTCATCTTGTGATTACTTTAAAAAAAATCACAAAACCTTTTACCATGGAATTTAATGTTTTATGGGTATTTGTAAACCTGGAAAATTAGCTTGACCAAGTTTTTAATTTCAGATTAGTAGATTGAAATTTAATTATTGAGAAAAAATTATTACGCTTTTAAGTGTATGAAGGGATGCTGACCCATAGTACTGGAATGCTTGGAAAAGACAGTCTTGGATCTCCCCAGGCTTCTCAAACCCAGATGTCTTTCAAAATAGCCTTCTTGTGGTGCAAAAGTTGGCTAGAGGTCTTTGCCATTTCTACCCAAATCCAGCATGAAAAACTCAGAGTTCAGAAAAAAATATTAAATCAGTAAGTATAGTTCAGACAGCACATTTGAACTTGTAAAATTTTGATCTGTTCTCTGTTTTCCCTGAATCTTTGATTCTCCCTTTGCAGTTCTTAAAAATATGAAAACTGGGAGACATTTTGATACATTTTTTCCTTGGGGTGAGGATTCCTGACTCTTACATGATGCACTGGTTCTTTGCGTGTCTTCATGACTGTTTTAGTCTCAAGGCTGCAAGTTAAAACAAATGCTGGCAATAGTTTCTCTGCTTCTGGGCACCCTGGAGGGCTTGGCAGAAAAGCTAAAAGTAGAATAGAGCTGGCATAGAGGAAATACATCTTGGATTAGATCCAGACCTCACCTAATCCCATACCATATCTCCAGCAATGATCAGTGTCATATACATCAGTAGAAAATGGGATTACGTGGTCTTGGGTAATACACAGACATTTGAAGGCTTATTCTGAGTTGTAATCATTTGAAATTTGCTTAAATCCTGAAGGCTGTGGTTTAATGTCTCTTGCCCTGAATCAGTTGTAATGAGTGATACTGTGGAAGTTCCTGTCATCTGCAGAAATGACCACTGTCTCCTCAAACTTTATTCATGTCTTGACCCCAACAGTTTTTCATTTTATCCATACCCCAATTGCACTTGGGGCAAAAGCAGTTTTGGAAGTCTGCTTTGTCCTGTATTAACTGCAAAGGAGCAGAGAAATTTCCTAACTACATGCTCTAGAGCACTGGTTATTTCTGTGATAGTTTGTATGCTGTCATAATGGCACCAAATTTTCCTCTTGTTTTTTAGGGTATTTTTGGTCTGTTGAGCTTATCTGTGCAAAATTGCCTAAAAGAGTTTGCATTGAAATACAAACAGCAGTAAACTGAAACCATTTCCAACCACAGTCAAACCTCTGTTGCCTACTTTTTGTGTAGTAGTTGCAGCTGAGGGCTGGTTTTGTTTGTGACAATATTTCAGCCTCTTTCAAAGAATCACGTGTGGGCACCTGGGATATCTGAAATTGGTTTTCAGACCATGTACAGTTGTTTGAATAATTTCTTTACTCTTTCACAGTAGGAAAATGCAGTTCTCAGCAGTCCATGCGCTGTGCCCAAAATACTTGTCAGGCCTGTCACATGAGGGTCACTGCAATTCTCCTTGCTTTGCACTGTAACCAGCCAGGTGGGTGACCTTGCTGGCCACTCTTGTGATGCTGTGATGCACCTGAGTGTAGCAGAAACTGTCTCTGAGGCTGCCATAGAGCTGCATTAAGGCAACAATTATTCACTGGGTTTCTTGACACAAAAAGTGGGGTAACTACATGCAATTAGTAGGCAGCAAATGTAAAGTGAAAGCAAGTATGTTTTTTTAAATAAAGCCTAGTAAAATTGTGTTTCTTAATGCAGTGAGATATGTCTGTACATAAAGGTGTCAATACAACTGCTCCTTGGGGTGCTGGAAATTGGGCACAGACTGTGTTCATACTTAAATTTCTTCTCTTCTCTTTTGCTACTGACCATCATGAGAACTAACTGGGGCAAAGCACCTGAATTAAGGACTTTTGCCTGGACCTTGTGGTCACTCCTGGTTTCTTAGTTTGATGAGGTGGAACTTTGCAGGAGTTTAATTGTTTCACATGCAATCATTTAAGAATTATAATTGGCTTCTTTGTTTTCTCCACAAGTGTTTCACCAGACAAATGCTTGTGATTCTGTATAAAGTAAGTTAAATGAAACCCAACCAACCAACCAACCAACCAACCCCCTTCGCCAAAGTACCTCCAAACCAACCTGGGGTTACAACTTTACATTAAATATGGTCTCAATTGTGTTGTAGTGATGCTATGGGCACAGAAGCAGCTGCTCATCTGACAGTTCACGATCCAACAGTGTTTTCAAAGTGTCAAAGCACCTGCAAATAATAAAGGTGAAAACTGCCTACATAAATTTTGTATTTTTTCTAGGTACCCGGTGAGGTGCCATGCTTTATCTGGAAGCAATTCAGTAACAAGCATTTTAAAGAGGAAACTTTTTCTCACTGCAGTATCCTTTTAAAAAAAGAAAGGAAAAAAAAGGAGAAATTTTAAAACCACTAAATTAAAATAAAGCGTTGTGGGTTTTTTCTCTGATTTATTGCTCTCACAGCTTTTTTCAGATCATTCTCAGTGTGAAAATTACTGTATCCATATACTTATCAAATGTCTTGCTCATTCTTCAGTGTCACTCCTGGGGCAATGAGATGGGCTGGGTTTATCTATCTGGTTTATCTATCTGGGTCTATCCAGTGAAACCAGCCTAAATCAAAGGTTCTCAGACATCACCTGAGGAATCCTTGAAGTTCCCATTGCATGTGACCATTTTCCATAAATCTTTAAGGAAAGACAGTCACACAAGCAATGACTAAAACATCATCAGCCCTGTTAGGAGATGGGTCTGTGTTAGTGACCCTCTGGTTTCTCTGCAGGTTCTGCTGAACTTAATTCTGGACCAAAAGGGGCCCACGAGGAAAAGGCATTTGAATAGGCTTTCCTAGCTTTGGTCTATGTGTGTATTTCTATTTAGATTATGAACCAGTTTATGCAAATAAAATAAATTGAGAAATCAATATGTGCCAGAGACTATTAAAATCTCAGCAAGTTAACAATATCTGTAAGAATGCTCACATTTTTATACTGTGTTGCCAGTATTATAAACCTAAATTTTGTGATAACTTGATAAAACCAAGCTCTGTCTTTTCACCTCCAGGCTTTAACACAGAGAAAAATGTCCCCATGAGCAAGCCCAACTTTTTTTTAAAAAATCAACACAAATGGAAGTAACTGTAATTGTGTGAGATCTGAAATACAGCCTGTTTGATAAAGTGTTTAATATCCTTCCTTAGCTGGTTTCCTGTTTACTTGCTGTGATACTGCATCTTCTGTGGGGCTGTTAAAACTCTAAAACTCAATTCTAGTCCTACACACAGTTCTAAATCTAATTCTAATAAACACAGTTTTGATCCAGTTCTTAATCCTTAAGGTTTATGGATGGACTGGTGAAACAAGGAGTAGAAACCTATTGCCTTCTGGGCACTGCAGCTGGGGTTTCAGAAGCTTCTGGGCTTGGTGCTCACCTTAAGTGGTGACTTTAAGGCTTTATACAGAAGTAAAAAATAAACTTCTTCCAGTTCAAAACTTTGAAGAGTTTTTCAACTGTAATAGAAATAGGCAGTACAGGTTAAAACACACTGCATAATCTGAATTGAATAAAAATCACTTTTCCAGTTTCAGTAGATATTTTGGTGCTGTAGAAAACACCCCCTTCTAACCACCTTTAACTGTTCTAAGAAAATTAAAATATTCATGGATATTTTTAACAGAAATTTCTATAATTAAATTGGGAGGAGCAAAATTCTTCAAAATATCAGGGTCTTTTATGTACAAGTTATGAAAACATTCAAACAGAAACTTACAATTTAGAGAAAAAAATAATAAATTGTGAATGATTAGAGATTTAGTAGGAGTGATTCCTGCTGAGCTTTGTGCTCTTGCACTTCATTAAAAGACATCCTTTCCTAGGCAATCCCTCACTATTTAAATTCTTTTATGTGTCTTATAAATCATAATGAACTAGGTAGTTTCCTGCCATGGTCTTAGTTGGTTTAAGCTTCTGAGTTCTTTGACTGTTAACTGAAGCAATTACACACTTAAAATTAATGGCTGAACTATCTAAATTGACATGTAGAAAATAAGTCTGTCTTTTCATATGGGAGGCATTTAATGATTTATCACAAAGCTGTTTTTAAATTTGTGTTTCTTTGAGAACATTTAAAATATTACAAAAACAGAGAAATAGAAATCACTGTACTAGAGAAATAGAAATCACTGTACTTTTCAGTACAGGAAAAAATGCCACTTTCCACATACAAATTAACAGGAGGGGTCTTCTTTTGCTGTCCATAGTGTTATTTGGCTTGGTACTACAGAAACCTGTTTACTGTCTCTAAGTGTACTCTTATTCCAAAACTACCATATTCAATTCAAAATTCAAATATTCTTTGACAAGCAAAAAATTTTTGGTGAAACTTCTGTTTTGGCGTCTTCATCAGGAAATTAGATTTTGTTTTTAACATTTTGTCACCTTTTGGATGGGTATGTTGGATAGTGTGAGTTGGGAAATAAGAGACTGCAAAGTTTACCATTTGAGGTATTTAGTATATAAATCAGAGGTATTTGGAGGTTACATTCTGCCTTAATTACAAAGATGGTAAAATGGTAATTTTTTGCTTGCCCTGAGAGCTCTAAATTCTATAGGAAACTGTTTACAGGCTGATGACCTTTTTTTTCTCTTTGCTATTGGGATGTAGCCAAATGTCTGAATTTCAGTTTATTGAAGGCAACCCAGTCTGTTCTGGAAGGAGCCCACAGCCTGCCCAGCTCCCTCTTTCCCATGTAAAAACATACATTATTCCAGCTGGAAAAATAACAGAAAGGAACTTCAGAATTCTGGAAGCTGCTGTCTATTCAGGGAGCAGGTATAACATGGAAGAGTTTTTCAGACTTCCTCCAGGTTATCTTTAGAGGGTGGCTCATGCCCTGTGTGATGCAGTCAGTGCTTGGCCTCAAAGCATTCAGGGGTTCCATTTCCTCTTAGACAGTCCATCCTGTGTGGCAAATACTATGTCACTATTCTGCCTTATCACTTGAAAATTTAACTGGTCACCAAATTCCCCCCACTTTTATGGGTTTTGGCCATTAAAAATATGGATTTAATTCATTCTGTCTGTACCCATACAGCCTCATATGCTGGTTTGAAACTGATGATGCCATTTCCAAAAGTCTTTTTCAAAACTCTACCTGATGACACCACTTTAAAGGTATTTTTTTAAGCTCAATCTTCCTCTCAAAGAAGTTCTAAAATTTATACTAGTGCCTTGTTCCTGAAGGCCCCCATTAAACCAAAGCATTTGGTGACTGTAAAGAGCATGAGTAGCTCCAGCACAGGCAGCAGGACTGTGAATTTTCAGGGCATTTTGTACTTTGAAGGCTGGAGAGGTTTGCTGGCACTAATGTACATTAATATGTTTGACTTTAAAGATTTTACAGTTCCATATGACCAATGAGGCAGAGAAAGTTTAGGGTTCCTAAACTTGTTTTCTCTCTTCTCTATTCAATTGTGCTGATTCCTTGTCCCCCAAATGTTGTTTTAGACTGGAGTGGGTAGCTGTCAACTCAGCAGGCAGGTCTGAGTTGCTCCTGTTTTGTATTTTTGTAAGTGAGCAAGTCCTTCCCTCCTGAATTCAGTTGCTGCTGGACTCATCTTTTTCACACTAACTCAACAAATAGCATTGCAAAACAGAAAGAAAGTTCTTCTATTTCAAAGGTCAAAGGTTTTGACATGATTGTTAAAGTTAATAAGGGATAGTGGTTTGGATGCTCACTGACAAAGACTGCTCTTCCAAGGTAAACGAAAGATTTGTTTTTAAAGTTTAGCTATCTTTTATTGGCTTTTTACTCCATACTCACACTGTGGTAAAAGTAAACAAAGTCAGTTTCTGGAGAATGGTAAATCCTTTAGAAAACTTATCTTCTAAAAAAAAAATGTCTATTAGAGAAGCAAAACCTAAATGAAGCTATTAGTAGTTCTCTATCTGTAAGACCAATCAGAAACCAGATTGGTACAAGATCAGAAAGAACAAATGTTGGTGCATTATTTTGCTTTTATTGTTGCAAAACCTGGAATAGAATAGGATGCTATCTTCTCTAGTTACTCTTAGAAAAATTTCTGATGATTTTCTGATGAAAATTTTCTGTAGATCTGAGCCCTGCACTGAAGAGGAGAAAAGTGGCCCCAGTTGAAGAATCTCAAAGAAACTGATTGGACTTCTAGCTGTGACTGGCTGTGCACAATTTTTTGGAGAATTTCTTTGTAGTGTCACTCTCAGAGGAGTCAGGAGGAGCTGCTGGGATGCTTTCTGTACTAGGGCCAGGCCACTTGGTGTATTTGCTTGATGAAAGGAAGCATTTACTGTCATTTTTCTGATATGGAAATAGAAGGAGGTAAAGCAGAGAAGGAAAAGGTAGTTTAACCTAGGTATGAGAAACAACTAGAATTTCTATAAATTTTGAGTCTTAAAGATTCCATGGTATTTTATGAGATTCAGATGCAGAAAAAAATGCCTTTTCTGCTAACTTTCAGAGCCACACGTGTTTTGTTACATTTATTTTCAGTAGCTTCTAATCTGACTAACAATTATTTTTTTATCAAAGTGATGTGGTTTCAACAGTGAGAAGATCACACATTTTGAGCTATTTTGCCATAACTTTCTGTCCAACAGAGCATTTTGCAAGGAAGTTTGCAGTGTGATGAACTCTGAGGAGTTTTTCTATCTGTTCATTTGCAGGTATCTGCCACAGAAAGAATGAGAGCATTTCCCAGAGGATGCCCTTCAGACATGTTATCCACAGATCTCGGTAAAACTGCTATGTAAAAGGTTCCATGTGAAGGAAAAGAGATCAGGCCAAAGCATCAGTACTTGAATAGTTAGCCCAGTAATCAGTGTATTCCTCACAACAAAATTTGCTATATTGTTACAAAATAAGAATTTGAAAAATTTAAGTATTTTACCTTAACAAGATAGGTACTCTAGGACTGTTAAAAGCTGTGTAAAAAGGTATTTGAAGATCTCAGTTTTATTTATCAGCGCTGGAAACAAAATGCTACTTTGTTATGATCAAGATTTTGCATATAAAGACTATAATGATAAAAAAATAGATTAGGTTTGTTATCAGAAAAGTATCACTTTTTGTGATTTTAGTGAAGTGGATGACAGTTAATCTGAGGTAGTGTAAAGTGTAAAGTATCCTCAGATACTTTACTGTGTAAAGTATCTGAGCGTGCTTTACACACATATTAGGCTACATCTTCAAAGGTGAATTCAAAGATGAGCCTAATTGAGAATGTGGGTACTGAAAATTTAAGAGACGACTGGCCTATGGCATAGCTGGGGCACTCTGTCCCCAGTCCTTGTTTGCTGCTGAGCTAAATAATTAATGGTTTTAATTCGGTTCACGATATTTTTTTGCAGTTTTTATACTTATTAGCAGTTAGGGCTGAATCTATGTGTAGATACCCAAGAGGCCTGGTAGCACATGTGTGATTTAGGCAACACTTCTCTTTGTCATAGGTGTGGAAATCTCCTCTCCTCTGACTCTCCCATTGCTAGGGATGTCTGTGAGAGGAATGAAGTCGGTGTGCTCCTGCCCAGGCTCTCAGTAACCCGGAGAAAACTGGAGTGACTGAGATATTCCCATCCTAGCAGTTCTCAGTTCTGTGAGGAATTGGTGATGCAGACTGGTCTGGGGTTTCACTGACTCCTTAGGGAAGCTGGCTGCTGCAGGCTCAGGCAGTTCAAGGAGAGCAGGTGTCAGTCTGGCAGCTTCCATGGGGACAAGGGAGGAGATGGATGGTGATTTCTTCTTCCTGTCACAAAGGGACAGGACCATGAGTGTATTCAAGTGAGCAAACATGTACAGATATGGACATGTCAGCTGTCACAAATTAATTACATGCTTAGAGTCACAGAGGCTAACCTGTGGTGGCCTTCACCTTTCAGAGCATGGCCCTCATCAGTCAAGGACAACAGAAACGCCCTTCAACAAGTGAGCAGCCATCTTCTTCTGGGAAGAATGCCACAAGCAAATTAGGGGTATTGTAAACAACCCTGGGTTTATGTGTTTGACATCAATGCTAATACTCAAAAAAAAAAGGTTTCCATTTTTTCTATTTAATTTCAGCTGCTTATGTTGTTCTTTCTGAAGTGTGTCACTGATATCTGTATGTTGCTGACAAAACAAACTGAATTTATGTTGCTGAAATCATCACAATGAGTCATTAAAATCATTAAAATGAGTCAATAATATGAGTCATCAAGTGAGAGAGCTACATCTGCAACCAGCTCCTGTCCCTATGTTATGCAATTAAATTTTTGATGATGGGCTTAAAACTTATGGCTGTCACATTGAAGTGTTTCTTAACAGCTCATACTGCCACTGGAGTTACAATATTTAGTGCTGCTGAATGAGTCTTTGTGATTGAATTAAACTGTTAGTCACAGAAAATAGAACCTGCCACACACAAAGGGAACCTCGATGCTCGAAGTGAAGTGCTCTTTTGAAAAAGTTGTAACAAGCCCATGCTTGGGCAGAGATTATTGATATATTGGAGCTGGTGTACAAAATTAGTGTATATTATGAAGATATACCCTGCCTTCTAGATTTTAGTTTATTTACACTTTTATTCTTGCACTAGTAAACTTTTCTATTAATGTGAATTAAAATGGTTTCACTTTTTTGGGGAGGGAAAGTATATTGAGAATTATAAGTTGTATATATTTGTGTCATATAAAAGAAGCACTTGAGCTTTTTAAGGAAGGGGATGACACATTACAGGTATCTATAAAATGCCTGCAATACCTCTTTCTCACTCTTATAGTTGGTGCCTTATTAATTAAAAAAAAAAAAGAAATATTATCCTTATTTTTAATGTGGTGGGTATTATTTGCCAAATACTGAATATCAGAAGTTAGAAAACTTCTAATGAATGAAGATGCATCATTTATTTTAACAAATATCTGTTCTGTGTGTTATTGGAGCTTTTCTCTGACCATTGGATGCAATTTTCAAAACCTCAAATTTTTAAACTTTCTTATGTAAATACTGACTTAAATGATTTTCCTTTTTGTAGATTTTTTTAATATTTTGCTTGATTTCAGGGACTTAAACACAGATTTTGTTTTCCACTTTTACAAAGCCATTCATGAAAAATTTGGCTTTAGGTATTGGCATCAGGTTTTGGAAAGGTTAGATTAGAAGAAAAAGAACTGTTCAACCATTGTTTTTTATTATTCAAGTAGTCTCTTTCCAGATTTTCCCTGTTAGTACTCTGAGATACAAACAAGCTTCTAAGAAAAAAACATATTTCTAATTCTTAGCTGATTAATAAGAGGAAAATTAAAACTGAAAAAGATGAAAAAGCTCAGTGGATCAAGCTTAGTGGTTCTTTTAAAAAAGTTTGGGCTGTTTCATAAGTGGTTTAAGATGATGAGGAGGGAATCTGCATTTTTCTTGTTCCTGCCCAGTGCTTTTTCTTGAGTGGCTTTAAGAAGTTCACTGAGGAATTAAGGAGCTTTAGCCTTTCCTGCAGTTTCTTCAGCAGAAATTTATACCATGCTACAAAATGCCTTTTCTAGACAGATTACACATTTGTTCTGTGAGTCTGTTTCATTGTCTGTCAGATCACAGAGAGGTACCAATGGGGACTGCCTTTTCTTCTGTGCTAAGCTTCTATTTTAAAAGTGATTTACAATTACTAAACAGAAAATCAGAGCAATAGAGCTACGAAATTTATGATTGTGATCATATCACCTTTCTTGGTGGACTTCCGAGTATTTAGTAAGTAAAAGAGAGAAAATCAATATTTCATGGGTAGTATATAATCTCCACAGAGATGACAATCTTTCATTTTACTTTGTCTTGAATGAACAGGGTGATACCATTGCTATGGGAAAATCTCTATCAGGTGGACACATCATTTGGAGCTTTCTAGAGCAAACACTGTGCTTTTAGTTTGTTTTTACCAGTCACATACCATGAAGCAGAACAGTGTTTTGACCACTAAGTAATGATCTTTTCCTCCACATCTCTTTGCTACTCAAGTACACTGTTTGTAGATAGACATATAATGAAAGTCGTGCTTTGGATTAACATCTAATACATCTTGGACAGAAAAGGGAAGGAGAAAAAAGGGGATTTTGAGGAAACTAAGTTTTGGAGGAACCCTTTCAATAAGGCTCTTTGTGCAGCTAGAGTCATATTTGCTAAGCTGAGGCAAAGCAACACTAGCAAGTGCCCCAGATCTGTGAAAATGCTGATACTTTTACATTAAATTCCCTTTCTCTTCTAACTGCTAGTGTCAGAATATTCTGAGTAAATACATCTTCCACAAATAATGCCTCCAGCTGACTTCTCTGTCTTGCTTTATATTTGCTTTCAAGTTAAATAACGCAAGACCAAAATCAAGAGCACTTTTATTCCTGTTCTTTTCTCAGTCCTAATGTTCCAAAAGTCTTAAGGGAAATTCTCAAAGGACTCTAATAGGCAATTTCAGTAATACAGCAATGTTATAGATTCTTGTCTTTTCTGTAAGGTGGACTATGATTTAAGAGACAGATCTTTTTTTATTTGCCTTAGTCTTCTATTAAGGGGTTTCTGCCTTCCTGGAAAAATGCTTATTTCTATCATTGATTGATGTCTTCAGTGAATCACAGTTTAAAACCTGGTTCAAGGGTTAGGTAATTCTTAGTGATATGATTTAATATTTCTAGACAGTAATATTTGCCTTTAAAATCTAAAATATTTTTATATTTTGGGAGATGGTGCAGACTTTGTTGTTTTTCTAGCCACAACAAGAGCCAAGCCTGCAGCAATATTCATGGGATTTTTTTTTGCATAAAAACCCCCAAACAATAAAAAGGGAGAAAGCTTTTCCTGGATTCTTATTATGTCAGAAAAAAGAAAAACAATCACGGTCACTTGTCCTCCACAAGGATGGCTGTTACTTAAGGGAAGAGAAGACTTGAGGAAGATTTGATAATAGTCTTCAGCTGTGTTAAAGGTAGATGTGGAAGAGTAAGCATTCACTCTGTTTTAATTGGGAATAGTAATAAAAGATTAAAATGATAATAAGTGACAATAAATTATATAGAGTAAAACTTTCTTACAGCACTGAAGTAGTTTGCTTTTAGAGATGAGAGAGTCTCCCAGCACTGTAGGCTCTTCAGAGTAGACTGTGCAAGAATCCATCAAAAATGCCAGTGCTGTGTTTTGGAGAAGGCTGAGAGACCAGATATAATGTGATAAGTACTTCCAGCCTTACTTTTCTGTGAGAAGAAGGAACTCAAGAGCTGCATGTAGAAAGAGTAACACTTCTAGAAGAGGAGAGTGGAGAGCGTGCTTCCCATGGTGCCAGTGCTAGACCATCATTATGACCTGTAATGGAAGGATGGTGAGGAAGGCAGTGCCATCTCTGTATTGTGCCTGCAAGCACTAAGCTCCCTCTGCTTTCATCTGTGCTAATGGAAGAGGAAGCATTTGCCAGCTGCAGGCTTCTCACCAGGAGGCACCGACGCAATTCCTGCGCCATCCCTGCAGGCACCAGGGTCTGAGAGCTCAGTTATTGCTTCTGGCCCCCAGCAGTTTTGGCTCAGCCGATCTCGGCACAGCCACACTTACACAAAGTCTCTGCTGAGGAGCTCAGGGTGCTACTCAGGCAATTTCACCCCATTTTGCAGAGAAAGTGGCTCACGGAGTGCCTGAGCGACAGCTCAAGACCACACAAAAGCAGTCAGGTGCTCACTCCCTGTCAGCCTTGGGTAAAATACAGGAGTTTGCTCTGCAGGTTTTACCTGAATGAAGCCCTGTTTGTGAATGGACCAGCACTGTATCCCCAGAGGACCCTCAAAGAAATTTGTTGAGACTTCTTCATGTTTAAGCCTTCCTTACATGTGTTGATTAATTCCAGCCTCAGTAAATGCAGAACAGTGAAATAATGTCTTCTCCCCAGAGGTCTTTAAAAGACTTGTGGATGTGTCACTTGAGAACATGGTTTAGTGACGATCATGGTGGTGCTGAGTTAAAGGCTCAACTCAATTATCTCAGAGGTATTTTCCAACCCTTACATGAGTCTCTATTACTAAACATAATGCCAAGCTAGGAGGATTCTTTTAACACATGCTTAAAACAGCAAGGGAGCTACAACAAAAATTAAATAAAATGGATGATTTTAAGTACATTTTACTGACGGTAGTGATGTTGCTACAATTTTGAGAGTCTAAATTTGTGCAAAAGTATTTCAAAACCAGGCTTT
This sequence comes from Zonotrichia albicollis, assembly GCF_047830755.1. Classification (NCBI taxonomy): domain Eukaryota; kingdom Metazoa; phylum Chordata; class Aves; order Passeriformes; family Passerellidae; genus Zonotrichia; species Zonotrichia albicollis. The sequence continues at coordinate 114,857,169 of NC_133819.1, read as the reverse complement.
TTTCCTTGCATATCCCATCAGTGCCTTGGGGTTTACATTCCCTGTGGTGGACTCCAGTAAAACGTTTCAAATTTAAACTAGAGCTGCATTAAAAGTTTTGGTGAAATTGAAAACTAAGAAGTCTACAGGAAACTTTCACTCTGCAAACCCAGCCAGAAGTTCAATTGGCACAATTCCCATTTTTCCCTTGGGTGTTACTGCTGATCCCTTCCTTTATGAGATGAATGAACCTTTGTTTCTTTAAGTACCTGCTGCTTGTGCTATCTCTGTGCCTCACAGTCAGGGCAACAAGTAGTTAAAAGTTTGTAAAGCCTTTCCTGATCCTGAATTTACATTTCTACCAACTATGATGGGTGACTGCAGAGAAGATCTGTCACAGGTCCCTTTGAAAGAAAAGTGTCAAGACAAGTGAGTCAGAGGGGATGGATGTGAAACTTATCTTCCTACCATCTCTTTTCTGAAATAAAGATCATCTGACTCGACCATCCTCTTGACCAGACTTGATCAGAGCTCAAAAGGAAGTAGATCATGGATGTTTTGTCTCAAAGGCAATAGATGTATTGCCTACTAGGGAATTACTTTTTCTCCCAGAGTCCTATTTAGGGCATTTGGATTCTCAAGTGAATGTTGGTATGTTAGCCATGTAAACCGGTTTTTTTTGTCATCCAGTTGTATATCCCTACGGTCTGTGGCTGTAATATTACTGTTTTGATTACCTTTTTTCCATTTGCAGCTGCTCATACTCTCAATAACTTGGTCAACTCTAGATCTAATATTTTCAAAATTTATTTAGAGCTTTTAACTAATTATTTTTCCCAGATGATAATTTTGTTTTAGTAGTGTGATCTTTATTGCATTTACCCTTACTAAACTTTGTAGGTTAGAACTGTGCATGGTGTTTTAATAGAAGGTATTGTGAGATTTTAGCCTCTATTTATATTCCTGAGAATGTGTTTGTTCTAATATTTAATTGCAGTTTATGAAGATGTTGTGTTGTGTTTTAATATTAATGGGTTAATATGAAATGTTTTCAGTTCACAAATGAGATTTTTATAATCAGAGTCATAGCAAGTTGGTCAGAAACCAAGAGAGAAACAATACCATACATATCTGTAATGATTAAACAAATCTATGTCATTATCACCAAGATAATTGTTCTAGAACAGGTTTAATATAACAGTTACAAATTTTGGGTGAAATATTAAAATGCATTTGTTGTTTTATGGTGTGTTGAATTTGATCTTCTATTTTAACATAGCCATTCCTTTGAAATGAGTAGATTTAAACCTAGCCCCAAGCCTTCTGTAAACTTTATTCTAACTTAGAACACACAAGAGGAAAGGCATCTTTAAAAAGCTACTGAAGGAGCTAAGCCACCTACAGTTAACAGGGTGAGCATCCACTGGAACTTCTCTGAGTGACCTGGAAGTGATCCTGACTGGTCGAGCTGTGATAGCATCTGTCTCAGGTTGTATCACTCTGCCTTCCCTCCTGTCCTGGTGCATTTGGTAAAAGAGTCTTCTATATTAACTCAACTAATGTTACAATTAAGTATTTTTCCAATTCAAGTACAACCTCTGTTGTAAACCAGGGATGTACAGAGGAGCTCTGATTTTTGAAAACCTTGAAATGGTTTGCTTTTCTAAAGAGATACCAACCAATGACCAAAATACATTTCTGTCAGTGACTAACTATTCTGGGTTGATTTTCCCTTTTAAAAGCCTGTGTGTTTTGCCCCAAATATAGATCATATATATATATTGCTGAGCTGCTGTTGTGTTCTCTCTTCACTGAATCAAGGACTATATGGTTAGAGCAACAGATTGTTTGACATCTGTGCTCAATTACCAGTCTTAGTTTACTAATCTTTATTATGAATGGATATTAAGTGCATTGTGATATATGGTTGTTATAGAACTCAATATAGAATTAAATATCTAATAATGTCTTCCTACTTTTCCAAGAATTCAAAATTTTAAAAATGTTTTTTCAGACTCTTAATGACTTCTTTTCCATTCAGATTATCTCAGATCACAGCAACAAATCTGGCACTTTGATCTTGAAGTCAGTAAAACCATAACAGTTCTTCTGAAGCCAATTAGATTAAGAGCATGTATGTTTCAGAGCTACTGTATCAGATCAAAAAAGGAGGTAGATTCTTAGTTTTCTGAAACAAAAAACCCTCAGACAAATTTAAAGCATGCAATAATGACTCTGGAATTATTCAGAGGTGAATGAGAAACCAAAGGAATTCATAAATAAACAGAAGTACTGCTGTTCTGGCAACTCTTCTGGCACAGTCTGGAGACTCAAAATATCATCAAGGCAATCTTTAGCCGGAGTTTAGGAGCGAGAAGTCTGAACTCCTTTCTAAAAAGGTCAAAGAAAAATTGTTGACACTAATCAAGGCTCAAATGAGAAAAAGGATTCTGAGCTGAGAAAACTTCCTGGCATCTTGTGTTGATGGTTTAAGCTCTGTGTCATAAATTACATTATTTATGGATGTCATACACTGAGTCAGCTGTGAAAGTCTGGGCCACAGATAAGTTAAAATTTTACACTGGAATAAAGTCTAGTAAAACACATGTCAAAACTATGATCTATGATTCTGGCTGATTCTTTAGACTCAATGCAGAGAAAAAGTGTAGTGAGAAATTAAACACAGACATATATGAAGAGAAATTAGGCAATATATGTACACTCATTAAAAGCTTCCTGGCTAATTAGTTTTGAAAGCTAAGGCAGAAGGGCAGAGAAAATTCAATTAATTTTTGTTGCACTGTGTTTTAAACTTTCAGGTCCCTTCCCCAGGTGTACCAATACCCTCTTCCCCCCCCCACCTTGTCCCTTGCTGAGTGAATCCTGTCAATCAGGCTTAACATTCCAACAAGGCGTCGTGTGGTTGGTCAAGTTCAAAGGATGCCCCTCAGGCCTGGGGGTCATTGGCCTGTCTAGCTGTCATTCTCCCCTGAGACCCTGCTCCTCCCACCTGGTTGGTGGCTCACCTGTCCCCTCCCCTCCCCCTGCCCCGGGAGCTTAAAAGGTGAATCAGGCCATGTGGCCAGCATTCTGTTGCAGCTGTTCCTAAGATTCAGACCTCTGTAACCATGGAATAAACCCCTGGATATAACCCTCCAGCAGAATCCTCTCCCTTTTCTCTTCACCATCACCTGAAGATTTCCTCCTGAGGTAAATGGAGTTCCTAACAAGCCTGGACTTGTTTAGTGCCCGACTGCAACCACCAGCCAGCTAAAGGTGTCTCTGGGGTGATACACCACAGCTGCCGCCTTTGGCCTAGCAGCGAGGGTCAGACTGGCCCAGGCACAATCTAACTGGTAATATTGGGATTCATATTCCAATAAATTTTCTTCATCTTCTGTTTCAGATTCTCTCCCTTCTTTTCTGTTCTCTTCTTTTGAATAGTATTGAAATGGGGAATGATGCTGAATATTATTGGTATCAACTATGAAACAGGTGCAATAAAGGAATGAGATGTTGTAAAGGACATTAGATACAAGTTCTGTGGTTTGGGTTCCAATTTTGCCCAATTCTGCTGAGCCTGTTTTGTTGGAGACATCCTGAAAATACAGTGGATTATTTTTTATTTTCCTTTTGTCTTTCATGAGCTGCTTGTACCATGATAGTTATTAGTTTTCCTGGGCATATTGAGACTGGATTATTTTACATGGGAAGTAGTATCAGAACACATCTGTTTCTACCAGACCAGATGAGCATGTGACTGAAAATATTGAAATAGTTTGGTTTTGGTGATATATCAGATCGAAATGAAAAACCTACTGTATTAGCTGAGTCATTACTGAGTCACAGAGAAAAAATTACCATCTATGTGTTTGCATTAATGTATTAGAAGCTTGGTAGATGAGAAATGCCTGTTCATCCCTACCATGATCCATCTTAAATCCCCGAGATATTCCCACCTAAGACACCAAAAGTGGTAAGTAGTTCTCCTCATGTACATGCTGGTTCATGCTAATCAGTACTACAGATGAGACCTGGAGAAGCTATTTCTTTGATTAGAAGAGACCTTTGTGACTAGGGGATGTGTGCTGGATCCAAATTCAGTCAGGTGTACTAGAAATTAAACAGAAACTCAAGTTGGTACTTGCAGTACTATAGGTACACATCCCTTTTTTATTTCTGTAAGTCTTGGACATGGATATTCAGCCACCACTACTTCCTCTAGGAAGTCTGACATTTATCTCAAGGCTGGAAAATAGGGGTGTTTTTTTTTTATGATGTTCATATCCATGACGTTTGTCCTTTAGTTAAGAAAACAGTAATGCAGTACAAATGGTGGTAGGGAAGAGAAAAGGGGTATTGAAATGATAAGTGAATGACTTGGGTAATTTTTAGAAAGGAGGAAAAGTGTGCTCACCTCCTGTGAATTCCTGTGAATTTGCAGCTGTACAGATTAGAGCAGCTGTCAAATTTCAAAGCTTTTTATTTTCAAGCAGGAAAGGAAGCTAGCTTTGATTTTCTTCATTCCAAGTAAATTTTTAACCACAGTATTAATAAGCAAAAATATGCTGCCATTGTTGCTTCTCTTTTGCTGATGTGTGTACAAATACTGTTCTGAGAACAGTCTCATCCAGCTTGGAAGAGAAGCTCTTAATTTGTTAATTTTGCTGGAACTCTGGTGCAGTGACAATGTCTGGCTGATCATCAAATATATAAAGACTCTGTAAAACCAAAAGTGGCTTCAGACTACAGATGGAACCATGATTAGGTAATAGATAAGTGTGGCATTTTGAGGATCTAGAGATTTGACTTAGGTATTTAAAGGAGAAGTAAAATGTCTAAGTCCCTTAATGGATCTGTGGTGATTAGTCTATGCAAAGGCTCCTGAAGTCTCAAGAAATGTTTGGGAAGGGTTCATTTTCCTCTAACACAGTGGAAAGAAAACAACTGAGAGTGGAAGTAGTTAAAACAAAGAAAGCAGTTGACTCCTTTACCAAAGCTATGAGATGTTTTGATGTGGACTGAAATAAGCTGGGAGAAGACACATCTGTCAGAGATAACATTTGAGCTGAAGTCACCTTGTGTCTTGGCAAGCTGTGCAACTGCTGAAACAGAAAATTTTGAATGTGCTGCATATTTCACCATTTGCATACTCAGACCCTTCAGGAGGCTGTCTGAACTTTGTAAAAGAGTGAATATTTGTGTGCTCTGAGTCACACAAAGAAAACAAATCCATACTGCTGAGACCTACACAGGATTCAAGCACAGTAGGTACCATCTGGATCAGAAAGAACCTCACCAGTGAATTGGTGAGGATTTGCTGTTCTCTTCTCTTGCTTTCATGCTGATGTCACAGCAATCCCAGCTGATTTCTGTTTTTCTTACAGGAAGTGAGTGAAAGGGGAAATTTTGAATGTATTTCATATGCCAGATGAGGAGATCCTTTGCATCACCAGTGACACAAACAATTCAGGCAATTCACTATCCTCAAACCCCAAAGCTTCCTGTCCATCAAGTCAGCTTTTGACTGTACCTTTCCAAAGAGAGTGGCCACTGCCTGCTGAGCTGCCCTTGGCAGCTGCCCATTGAGCAAGAAGGACATGTCAGAAAGCAGAAAGGGAAGAGGTGCCTACAAACTGGGATATGAGCTAGCAGAGGAAGAACACTCGCCCATGTGCCTCCTGAGGAGGGAGGAACAGTGTACTAGGAAGGGAAGGCTTCACCTCAGCCTGACACCAGGCCGTGAAACTGGCTTCAAAGAAAGCACCAAAAGAGGTTTCCTTAATCCAAGGACTACCTGATGTTGGAAGACATGAAAGTAAGGAAATGTTCTGGTTAAACTCCCAACAGTAATAACTTCAGGATTTATAGAAGGATCTGCCTGAATACCTACCCATCTCCCAACACTTAATTTGTTACAGAATTTATATTCCTGCAGGAAACTGAGTGATCACTGCCATCTATTGGCAACAAATAAGCTAACATTACTATCCCACTGAGAAAATACACTAGAAATTACACAATTGACCTGAAATTGAATGTGCTGCTGTAAAAGCTTTTGTTTTTCTTTTTTTCTTTTAATGACAATATTAGTCCATGTGAAATGTGCACTTCTTATGCTAGTTTTCTTTGTCTTAGTTGGATGTTTTTGTCTCTTAAAACACAAATATCCATTTATATGATTTGCATGAGATTGTGCTCCTGTTTCCAGCAAACAACTGGCTAGGACATCTTCGAGGGATTGAAAATTGAAATTTCCAAGTATGAGATAATTTGGTTGCTTGAGGGAAAAAATTCTTGCTCATGACACAAATCTTGTGAGAAGAAACACCATAAGGTCTTCTCAAAGAAGGCACTGAGCACCACATTTATTTCCTTGCTCATGGCACAAATCTTGTGAGAAGAAACACCACAAGATCTTCTAAAAGAAATGCACTGATTGTCACATTTTGTTCATTATTAGTACACTGGTCTTAAGAGCAAAGAAAGGAAAAGGCTTGCTACATGGGAGTTCTACTACTTTAAACATGTAAAGGAGAACTGACCCTACCAGCAGCTATGAAATTAATCACAGGCAAAACAAGGTAAATGATAAACCCCTTATTAATATCTTAAATATTTTATTTGATATCTGAATATTTAGGGGTACTAATTGTACAGAACTAACAAGTGTAATAATGCACTAAGTAATGTTTTTCAACACTTTTGAATGTTCAGTGTTTACAAGATTTTCATACCTGCGTATAAATGATTCAAAACTAATTTTAGACACATCCTCTATGGCTCAATATCACTAACTTTATTAGAAATTGGAGCTATTTACTCTAGAAAGACATAATATAAATTTACCATGAGTGATGCCATTGCTGCAGTTGTGTTGCAACTAAATCAAAAATAAGTTTTGTTGTGTGTAAATTTATACTTCAGTGGCATTATTGCTACTACAGATTAGAGAAATAGTCAAAACAAATTTGGAAGAAGAAAGTTTTTTTCCAATTTGTTGTCAATGGTGTACAGACCTTGCTAAACGCATTCAAGGTTGTTAGTTTGTCTTGAAAATTAACAGATGTATATTTTCAGAAGCCCTAAATTTCCTCCATATTTGTGTTCCAATTACGGATTGCAATTACTTCAGCTGACATCCTTTCCCCTAAACGGCCACTGCACATTCACCAAGTAAGATGCCAACTGATGCAAAAGCAGAATGGTGATTCAAATAGCCTAAAATTTCATTTCTCATTCATTTAAGATGAATGTTTTTCAGGTGCTTGGAGCAGTAAAGAAAACTTTGTCGATTTGAACCATAAATTAAAATAAAATTGAAGACTACTAGCTTGTAGGAGGAAGCTGCTCAGTACAGACCAAGGATTTCAGGATCTATGGAAGTACAAGGCTAGTAAAGCTGCCTGACAAGCTTTATGAATGGCTGCTTGAATTCTGTAAGAGAAAATTTTCATACAGTTGTAATCCTTTTATCTTGAAAGGATTGCTGCTTAAATTACTGTTAACAAAAACAAGAGTGGGAGGCAACAGAGGCCTGCCAGTATTAAGGGGATCAAAGCATACTGGCATCAATGCATATATTTATGTTGCAGGTTTACTGTATTAAATTATTGAGGTATTTGAAAAGAGAAGAAAAATTCACTATCAATAAAAGAAATATTATATTGTTAACTTTGGTTTAAACTTAGTTCTCTTTAAAAAGAAAGTCTGCTTAATTTGTCATTATCTAATAAATTTTCTGTCAACACCAAACTGGGAGGAGCTGTCAACTCCTTCAAGGCAGAGAGGCTCTTCAGAGAGACCTAGATAAATTAGAGGCCTGGGCAATCACCAGCAATCTGAAGTTCAGTGAGGAATGTGCTGGATTCTGCACCTGGCCAACCCTGACTGTGTATGTAGACTGGGGAGGAAGATGCTGAAGAGCAGCACTGCAGAAAGGGATCTGGGGGTCCTGGCTGGTGTGAGGTTGAACATGAGTCAGCAGTGCCCTGGCAGCCAGGAGGGCCAACGCTGTCCTGGGGGGCATCGGGCACAGCATGGCCAGTTGAGCAAGGGAGGGGATTCTCCTGCTCTGCTCTGCACTGGGGTGGCCTCACTTTGAGTGCTGGGGGCAGTTTGGGGCACCACAATATAAGAAAGATATTAAGGTGTTAGAAAGTGTTGAAAGAAGGGTAAAGAGCATGGTGAAGGGTCTGAAGGGGAAATCTTTTCAGGAGTGGCTGAGGTCCCTTGGTTTCTCAGCCTGGAGAAGAGGAAACACAGGGAAAACCTCATTGCAGTCTACAGCTTCCTTGAGAAGGGAAGAGGAGGGACAGGTAACAATCTCTTCACCCTCATGACCAGTGAGAGGACCCAAGGGAATGGCCTGAAGTTGTGTCAGGGGACATTTAGGGTGGATACCAGGAAAAAGTTTTTCACTCAGAGCATGGTTGAATACTGAAATGGGCTCCCCAGGAAAATGGACACAGAACCAAGCCTGACAGAGTTCAAGAAGTGTTTGGGCAGTGCTCTCAGGCACATGGTGTGACCCTTGGGGTGTTCTGCACAGGGCCATGAGGTGGACTTGAGGATCCAAATGGATCCCTTAAAATACAGCATATTCTATGATTCTATGAAATAGTATTCAATTATTTTATTTTTTTCTTTAAAAGAATACAAAATGTAATATTTTTCTGTACTTGTTTAAGGCTTAGGGGAAGGAGCGATTTCCATATCCAAGACAACAAATCTTCATATGAAGAGATTTCCTGCATCTTTTATACTTCTTTCTTGTTATAATTTCCCCTTGTTCTACATACAAGGGAGTTTCTAAAACACAGTAGCTGTGGTTTTTTCCTTTGGGAAAGTCACTTGTGCTTTCCAGACCCAGAATGACACAGAACCACAGAATGGATCAGGTGGGAAGTGACCACAGTGGGCCATCTGGTCCAACCTCCCTGTTGGAGTAGGGTCACTGGAGAACACTGAAAAGATTGTGTCCAGATGGTTCTTGAATATCTTCAGAGAGGGATACTCCACAACCTCTCTGGGCCCTGTGTTCCAGTGCAGGGTCACCCACAGAGCACACACCTGTGTGTCTCTGCCTCAATTTTCTTTCTCCTTCTTGCTCTGTGCATTGGCTGGACAGAACCACTGACTGATTGGTCCAGCCAGCCAGGACTGCAGTCCTCAAAACACTGCTTTTGTGCTTATGGCCAGCTGAAAGCAGCACCCTCAGGACATTTCTGTGGCTCTGCTGGCCACCTCCATCAGTAGCTGCCAAAATTGAGAGCTTGCTCCTATGTCTGAAACAGTGATGTATGCAATACAGCATTTTCAGCCTTTGTTTTTGTTTGTTTTTTAGTATTTCCATTAATTTGCCCTTTGGTTTAAAGAGCCAGGATCAGAAAGTCCTCAGAATGAGCTTATTATCTTCTCAGCTCATGCTTTAGTTTTTTTAATCAACGTTGCCAAACGGAAGAATATTTTTTTTTTTTTTATAAATAGGAACAGGAGAAATGTAAGAGCAAACATTGCTGACATGGAAGCCCTACTTCACATAAATATATATTTTAAAATTTAATTAAATTACTTACTTTTTTTCCTCCTGCCTTCATAGTTTTCTCATACTTAATAAAGCTTGAAAAAGAATTTACTGATGGTTGTTAAATGCAGGACTAAAAAATCTCTACTCTATGAATAACTTCATGCCCTGGATGATATTTTATTGTGATAATGTGCAGTGACAACATCATGATATTTTTTATAATCAGCTGTGGTCCCTGAAATTTTCTTGCCTAATTTTGGCCTTTAATTGCCTCCTTAGAAACTTCATGACAGAGAACAGCAAAAATTCATTATGCTCAACTGGAATAAGGATTTCATTTCTCACAAAAGGTAGTATTTTTAAACAGGTGTACTTATATGGAGACATATATGACTTTTTTTTGCTTATATATCAACATGTGAACACACGTGTATATTTCATCCTGGGTATGGATGAAAAGTCAGGAACCTGACACTTTTCATGGGAATGAGATCCTTCTAATATCTCTCTTAATTTGCTAGCTGCCAGGCTCCTTTTCTTCCCACAAAGGAGCAAGTGCAGGATTATGGGGAGCAGGCAACCTCCCCACCCCACTGCCAGCTGGCTGGAGCCTTGTAGAAGGAAACCTATGTTATTTCTGTTGAATTTTTTATGGACTCCTGCAGGATTCATATGTGCTGTTTAATTCATACTTTCACATGGAGCAGCGATCCTTCAGGGACAAAAAGTAATTTTCATCAGTAAAACAAGTAATTTTCTGTGGCATGCAGGAGTGCTCTTCTCAAATGTTCCCTTCAGCTGCACCTACACTAATGTGTGTTCAGCACACTTCCAGGATGTGCCAATGTATCAAAACCGTATTCAAACAGGGCTCAAGAAAAACTGAAAAAGAGCCACAGGGGTCCTGAAAGCTGACAATAGTGAAAGACACTCAGGTATTTCAATATATGAGCAAGCAGAGCCTTTCAGGAGGATAGGAATGATCTCAGAGAATGGGAAGAAGCTGTGGGGAAACCCTGATGAGCCAGTGTCTTCAGCTTTTAGATATAGAAAGCTAGTGCCCTGCTTCAGAAATGCCCAGAGCCAATTTATAAAAGCTCAGCATTGCTGCATGAGTGGAGCATAGCTAAGAGAACATCACCCCTGGTTATGCAACAGCAAAGACAAGTTCATCATCCTTCATTTACCTCAGTAGCAAACAAAATTCCTCTATAATGCCCTATGCCAGAGAAAATGTTTTGCTTTGGGATTTTTTTCAGCTAGTAAATGACATAAAGTCCAACTAACATACCAACCAAAATTGATTTAGCACAATTCATATTTGAGAAGAGTGCATGAAAAGAATCTGACCTGTCTGTATGCATTTCAGGTATATATTTGGTGACATTTTGACAGTGCTCTTTCTCCATAAATTATTATATTTAAAGTGGTATTTCTCTAGTAAACACCTCTCCCGCAGTTTATAAAAGTTTTTCACTTGGGATTTTTAACTCCCATCTTCAGGTGTTTAATTCCAACTTAACTTCCAACTTCAGGTGTTTAATTCCAACTTAACTCTCCCTTCATTTTCTAGGAAAATACAGTGAATATAATATTTAAACCAATATTTCAGCTTCTTCCCCTTCATATGTCAAACACATGATTTTTGCTTTTCATAATTTCCTTTCCTACCACAGCCCACTATTCTTTTCTTCTTGTCTACCTCACGTATTCCAATTCCTTCATCCGGTCTCAGTTTGCTTCAGTTTCTTCACTTTATGAAAAAGCTGTGGAGCAAAACTTCCTTCCTTCAGCCTATTCAGCCTGTTCTGTCTTTCCATTTCTTTCTCCTTGCCCTTCTGATTTCACTCTAAGAAAAATCTTCCTTCCTTTTCACATTCAACTTTTTGATTTCTTCTCAATTACCTCCTCCTACTCTGCATTGACTCAGACTTTATTCTGCTCCTCTTTTAACCCTTCTGTGCCCAGCATCTTTCCTCCTCCCTGCATCACTGCTCCTCACTGCACTCACTCAACATTCTTTTCAATTTTTTCTCTACCTCCTCCACTAGCTTGTTATCTTCCCTAGTTAAATTCTCTCCTTGACTCATTCAGTGTTATTATTGTTAATAATAACAGTAGAAAAGAAGCTTCCATAGAAAGCAAAAGAGATCTCTGCCAATGAACCTGACAATATAAAAAGAGACCACAGAGACAAAGGTGAAGTAAACAGAACTGAAGAAGGCAATGGCACCTAATGGGACCATGAAGTCCTTGTTTAGTTTTCCATCATTTTGTTGTTTCAGTAATCCTCTACTGAGGGAAAATTGGGCTAGGGATTGAAGTACCTGCAAATCTCACTTTAGGTAGGTAGCTGTTTGAGATAACCAAGTGGGAGTGCTTTGACTGTCACTGGAGCCATTTGTCAGAGACATCCATATTCTGCCTTCTTTTCCAGTATTGTCTGCAGTATTTATTCTTCTGCCTTACAGAGCTGACACTTTGTCATACAAAGCAAAAAGAGGTCAGTTTGTTTGCTTGTTTTTAATCTTCAAATATTTATTAGGGCTTACATCCCAGTAAGTTAAACTTTGTGAAATCAGATTCAGTAAGGGCCCAGATGTTGCAGGCAGGCAGTGTGGCAGGCTATCCCTAATCTTAGTCTTTCTTTGGGCCAAGGAGATCTGCTTATCTTAGATCCACTAGCTTTAGTAACACATTTTTCACAGTGTTTTATAAGCTGACTAAACATCACATCTCGCAGATAAAAATTTATTTAACAGTTTGGGTTTTTTTTAATTTAGAAGTGTAAGGAAGAAAGGGGCTTTGGAAATGTAGTCTTTGCCTAGCTTTCTGTTGGGTTTTGCACATCTTGGTGTCACCTGCCAGGTGATCAGGCAGCACGTGAGGAGCCCAGTGCAGTTTGCTCTGCAGCATATTCAAATTCTTACAGTGATAATGAGATGAGAATTGTGGAGGAAGGAAAACAGGAGATGAGACAGTAGCAATGGAGCAGTAGTGAATGCAGTCCTGGGTCCACCTCCTGCTGAGCAAATTCTGTCTTGAGCTGGGACGGGGAACAGAAGACCACAGCATCCCTCACAGAGGTCTTCATTTCCTTTTGCTCTCCATGCACTAATGAATTGCTCTGGCTTGGTCTTTTATATTTAGAAAAATATGAGCATATCTTTAACTGTTATACGTTGGTCAAAATGGTTGAAATGTCCAGTGCACTCAAACATTGTTGAGATGGACAGAGGGCACCAGAGTCTCATCTGGACCCACAAATTTATCAATACTATAAGACAGCAAGGCTTCTGAAAGAGGCATTCCTGCTCGCCTCTGCTACCAGCAATTCACTGACATTTCCATGGTTTCTGCTTCTTCATATTTTTCCCAAGAGTAATGGTGAGCTATCCAGTGGGCCTGGTGGGGAACCAGCCATTTGGAACTCATTTCAGCTCAAAATGGTTTCTTGAGCCAGTTCAGCTTCTTTTATTTCTAACTCAGGTTATTCTATGACTCTATGATCATGGTGTGTTTCGTATTAATCCTGTCCATGACTGGAAAGGATTGATAGATATTTGGGGTTTTGTCTTTTTTTTTTTTTCTGCTCCATTTGGTCCTTTCTATATCAGAAATGATTCTATTTTGACAGAGAGATGACACTGGTGTAAAATGTGTTATCTGAATTGTGGAGGCCCTTCAGTGGTGAACAAAAAGAGATCCAGTGGAAGATATTAGGTAGGCACAGCTTTGTTCCCATAGGGTCTCACTGCCTGGACTTATGGCAAACGATGCAGTAATTCAGAATAAGGAATGTACAACCTCAGCACAACTTCCAGTTTTAATATTATTTTCAACTAAACTGAAAATAATCTCCAACAACAATACACTGTGTAATTAACACAGCTTGACTTTGTCAGTCAATCTTTATTCTTTTAAAAATGTCCAAGTCAATTTGGAAAAAGAACTCCACAGGAAAAAAAAAATACATCACCACCACCAAAATTAAAAATTATTATTAAAATGAAATAATTAAAAAACATTAAAAGTGTTACTCAGCTTCTTTATTAAGTTGTCATAGATCAGGACAAAAATTAATATTTAACAGAGATTTTGGATGTGTTTAGTATGGTTTCTTCTTTCTTTCCTTGGTAACAAAGAACTTAGTAAATGGCTTTCTGTTTGTTAGAAATATGAGGGACATGTAAAAAACTACATGAGTGAATATATTTGATATTTCAGCTGTAGTGTCATGTGTCATTTTAAATGAAAAAAACATAATGTGGGGGATGGATGGCTGAAAAGAGGAAGGCAGGATCAAAAAAAGTATACCAAGAAGGAGCTGAGGCAGCTGAAGGAACAGGTTAAGTGATGTTTTAAGACTAAGGAGTAGCATGACAGGAAGTGCAATAGAAAAGAGGACAAAAAAAGGTCAAATTGAAGATGGTTAGGAAGATCTAGTTCTTACTTTTTTTGTATGATTTTGGAGCTGAGTTCTTCAACAGTCCAGTCTTGCAACACAGTAGAAAGGAAGCAAAATTAAATGCTTGCTCTTTTCAAACTTACCAGAAAAAAACCCCACATAAAATTACAGAATGTGTAATTTATTAGTTCCTCTTATGACAATCAAAAGCTTTAGTTGGAATCAGGGATATGGCAAGGTCCTTAAAAGCATTTCAAACCTGGTGCTAAAAAATGAAACAGTTTATTTCTTTTATTTATAAGATTGAAGGACACTTTTACATAATTTATCATAAGAAGATTTTTCTCTGCCATTGGTAGAGTTTTTACAAAGTAACTTTTATCAAAGGATGGACATCTAAAGAAATAAGGAAAATCAGTTGATCAGTTATTCCTTTGAACCATTATTTAGTTTAATAAGAAGTCTGGGGGTGAGAAGTGGTAGGGAGAAGATAAAGCCCTTGGTCCCACTGCCCCACTACCAGAAGTGTGCCAGACCTAGAAGTAGTCTCTAAAAATTAACAGGGACTATATCAGAAGTTATAGGAGCTCTGCTCACCTATTTACTTCCTATTGCTTTAATGCCATGTTCTCACCTGATGAAATAGGAACTATTCCTTAGGTGTCCCTTTGATGCCTTCTTTGCCTCAGGAGGCAGAGAGGAGGAACAGATTGGTATTTTTCCCTTCCCTTTGAGTCACTGGAGATTTTCACAGCTGGAGACAATATGTCAAAAAGATCCATTAGTAATTTATAAAATTCTCAGCTGCTTGGCTGTGTATCATAATCACAGGTTCAGCTGTAAGTCAGTCACCAGGGCTGGAGTCATCAGGAAATTTTTCCTCTAGGTTAGGTAGGCAGAAGAACTCTGACATTCATAGCAAGGGGATGACCTGCTTCCTCAGGTTGATTTATTTTAAAAATCCCTTGCTCATTCAAGGCTGTGGCATTGTTCTGGATATCTTCCTGAAGTATCTTCAGACATTATAGATTTGCTTTTGGCCTGTCACAGGCATTTTAAATTTGCTCTAGACTATTTAATAACACTGTGTCATCTGAAGTCTGCAGGGGCATGTGGAGGGCATGTTTTATACTCTGTCTGAAGCAGGTCTCTATTGCACTCTTACAGCTTCAGATTTGTGGACTGAATGACCACGATGGTCTTTTACAAATTCATGTTCCTATATTAAAGAGATTCCTAACATTAAATTTCTGTGTTCTGAGTAGATATTTTTAGACCAAGCTCAAAGTTCTTCCTCATAAACTTGTGTCTTTTGCTTTAAAGTATTTTCTTTTCCAAACTTAAAAGCATATTCCTTAATTTTCTTCAGTTTCTGTTATTCTTACTGAAGTCTGAATTGACGATTAAAGTACAAGATTTGATCAGCAGTCTGACAAGTGAGAAACAGTATTATTTGAGATTCTTCTTTCTGGCCATCAGCAGCATTGCTTGGCTAACTCTTCTTCAGGCAGGAATCCCCTCTCAGAGAGCTCCTCTCTCTGCACGTGGCTGTGTTCTGATTGTGTCCCCTCATTCTCAGCGCCCATATTGGCCAGCAAAACAGAGACCAATTTTCTTTACCTCTTTCCAGTCTAAAAATCAATTCCTGCTGAAAATCTCTTACCAAATCAACATTGATGTGCATTTTATTCAAATAAACATTACCCCACTAACATTTTTAGTATGAAGTTCCTCTGAAAACCAGTTAATCCACTGAATTCAAACCATGTTAACATTCAAAATTCTTGTCTAAACTGTCAAGTGGCACAAAGTCAAATGGTTCATAGAAATCTTTTGCATTGAAACCATCAATATGCAGCAGGTCTGGAAAGTTTGCCAGTCTGATGAGAAATCAGAGACGAAATCAGCAAGGATTCACAGGAGATGACTGTGGAAATCTATACTTAATGTAATAGATAATCAGAAAATATCTTTTCTGTAGGGAATGGCATCAAATGTCTTAAATTCTGCTTTGGAAGTAACATGAAGCTAAGCTGGAAGACTGTTTCATTTGGGTCCCTACAGTTCATTTCTTCTAAAACTTTCAAGCCTCCTCTTTCACCACTGACACAACACTTACATCCATTTTTTCTTGTTCTGTTTTAAAAGTTGATAATATCAGCAGTGGAGGTCAGTGAGCTCTAAACTCAGACCACTCTGCTGCAGCACACCTGGAGTGATTCTCCATCCGTATTGAATGTAGCCCTTGAACTTTTTCATCCACAAAAATCCCTGCGTTCAGGCTCTCCTGATGAAGGCTCTCATCGCAAGATGAAATTAATTTTTTTTTTTTTCTGAATCAGTAACTCCATTATTTGAATGCCAAGTCTTGATACTGCCTTTGTTGCCAAGCCCTGAAAATGTCACTCAGTCTTTGGTGTTGTTGAGAGGAAAAGTTTGGGTAACGATCCTCATGTTGGTTGGATGGATCTCTTCAAGGAAGTCATGGCACCTGCACAGCTTTTCGGTGTCCTGGTTTGTCCTTGTTACCAGCCAGCTTGTTACCTTGTTACCTGGTGTTCTTGTTACCAGCCAGCTTTTTGGTGCTGTCAGGAAGTTGCTGTCATGAATTTGCTGTCCCAAGGGGCATAATGGTAAAGATGTCTTCTGTGCCAGGCTAGAGGTTTAATTTAGACTTGCTGCGTCTGCAAATAAAATCTTTTAGCTGCTATAATGACAGGTGCAATAAGCTGTTATTACCTCAGAAAAAGAACTTCTGTCTTTTGCTGTGCATCTGACAGAGCTGAGGAAAAGGCTCAAACCAGTGGGACAATTTGGTATCTAGTTTTGATATTCTGGGGTCAGATAACAGCAGGTGGCTGCAGCAGGATTCTTTTGGTGGAGAGTTTGCTTTGTCCTTCTTAAATGTAATTCTGGCCAAAATCAAAAGGTGACAACAAACCAAGCCACTATTGGATATTTTTTAAAAGTTAGCTAAGCTGTCAGTCTTCAGAGTCATGGTAATAGAAATAATTGCCTTCATACCTTCCATGTTCCAGCCTTTGTGAAGAACTGCAAGCAGCTCAAAGGGTCCTTTGAGCAGATAGATTATTTCTCAGCCCTTGAGACCAGTTGTCCTCAGCACACAACTCTCAGATCCTGGAAAATCTTTCAAGGTTTTAAAGTATTTTTACTTTTCTTTAGAAGATTTTGTCCAGGGAATGATTTAAAAGGCAAGCCATGTTTATTTCTTGCTATTAAGTTCTCAATATCAGCTCTGCTAAAAGAAAAACTATTTGGGTCAAGTTCTTGTGAAATAACATCTACAGACTCTGGTGGTTTGTCCCATGTGCCACCTTCAGCTGAACAGTCCCAGCTGCAGACAGTCAGTCAGTGCAGACACAAAACCTCCACTACTGAAACTGTTTCAGGAAAAAGAAAAGAATATAGAAGGACTTATTTCATAGTCCTACCAAACTTGGCTCCTCAGTGTTCTCCCTAGGTCCTCTCTGCCTCCTGCTAAACAATTTGTAGGTTAGTTTTCAGGTTATTTTTTAAAATCTCTATGTCAGAAATTTCTTCGTGTTTCCAGCTCAGCCTTCCAGACCACAAGGGAGAAAGGGGCCTAAAAAAAAGACTCATTATACTGTAATTGAGGGTGCAAAATATCCCCCAAGCCATAAAGGTGACTTAATTGTAGAATTTATTAATGATAAGGCCAGTAAAGATCATTACAGCTTTGTAGTTAAAAATGCTTAGATACATTTGTAATAATAAAACTTAAATGTTATTCTTTAATGAGAATTATGATGATCTTCATTATATGGAATAACCACTGGAAGCCTCTATCTAGAGTTCAATTAAGAACATGCCACAATTCTCTGCTGTGCTACTTCTACCAAAAATGTTCAAAAAGTAACACCAAGTTATGAGAGGCATAAGTTTTCATTTAAGATATAAATACAGCACACTGATTCTCACATTTCTTTTAGTGACACTGTTTTACTTCTTTAGCTGTATGGCCTTCCCATCAGAGAGTTCATTAGCATGACCTGTGCTTTAAAAACCACTCACAAAAAACTTCTATAGATTGATAGAAACAAAGGACTGCAAAAAGTATTCAAAACGCCATCTGATCAAGTCCTCTGCACTGAGCCTCAACAGGCACACGTGTATGGCTGTGTAAAAATTCTGATTTTAAGGAAATGCTGTGATCTGAAAACAGCTGGAATCCTCTGTTACTTATCAGAAATTACAACAGCCTTGGCTAATACATTCATATTTTTGAATGTTTACTGCCTTTAGTTTACTATAGTTTACTGCCTTGGCTAATACATTCATATTTTTGAGGTGATTTCTCACTTCTTCGCCTCTCCTTTAGTAACAACCCTGCATTAAATCCCTGCTCAACAAAGTCAACAGGAAAATTCCCATGAACTTCCACAGAAACAGGTATTCTCTGTTTTTCTTCTTGATTTAGATGAGTGACCATGGAAATCTTTGGCTGACAGATTTATGTAGAGACAGCAGGACACCTAAATTTTAAATCACTTTAGCCTGACTTTTATTTGAGTGTGCACTGTGGGAATACATTTAGATAATTTTTATATTTCAGTGTAAATCCCGAGGTAAAATGTCACTTCTAAACCCACATTTAGCAATTTTTCATTTAATGGATTTGTGATGAAGGGTTGAGCTTAACGGGAGAAATTAAAAGTTTTTTTGCTGAGCCCTGATGACATAGATACAGTTGTCTCTGCCTTGAGCAAGGGAAAGCACTAGATCATCTCTCTGAGTCTCTGTCAGCCCTATGATACTTCAACATAACTAGTTTGCTTTTAACTTCAATCAGACATACTTGTGGCTAAGGCACACCACAAAATAAAAAGATGTCTCAGGAAAAATAATGTGATGTACCTGTTTAAATCTGTTTGCTACAGGAAGCAAATAACCAGATTTATTTAGGCCCACTACTAACAGGTTTTCTGTTCCTAAATAAGATATGGAGAGAAGCCCTAAGAAGTTCTCTTTGATGTGAATCTCATGCTGAGATGCTTTTTCCAGATAATGATGAGGAGAAACACAGGAGCTGCTAACAAAAGGGCCAATGAGAATGGGGTTTCATCCTGCCAGAATTGCTCAGGATTAGTAAAACATCATCCTCTGGATGCAGTCTGGTCTTCCTTCTTTCAACTGCTCTCTGATGAATTCACATATCAAAACAACTTAAAGGAGACAAGGCTTTGCACAATAATAGAAAACAAATCTTTTTTGTTTGTTTTGTTTTTACACAAGACTTTAAGGTTCTTGAGCATAGAAAGAATCTGAAAAAGCTACTTAAAACTTGTGATTTAGATGTGCTATGGTTCTAATTGGTTCTTTTCATTTTAATGCTTGTCCCTACTCCTACAGAAGTGGATGAAAATCTCTGCAGTAACTTCAAGGGCTGATAGATCTGCCTCTCAAGCTTCTCAGCAGGGATGCCCACTCTTGTTTTCTAACCTTCTTGATTATTCTTTTGAAAATACCAAAAGATAACATAAAAAAGTAATTAAGTAACCTACCTGTTTATTTTGTCTAACTTAAAACTAATTAAAAAACAGTTCATTCCCCTCTGGGTGGGTATAATGTCCATCCCAGGAAAGAAGGATACAGATCTTCCAAAGGAGAGAAACAAGTTACAGCAGAGGTAAAGGACAGGGGTGAAACTGGGTGGCTCATAAAGGGCCTAGTTGGGTTCCAATACAAATCTTCAAATAATAAACATTTAAAGCTTAAAATAATCAACATTTAAATTAAAGAACAAAATTTAAGGGCCTTAGTATTTGTAGCAGCATTTTTATCTTAGGAACCTGCTGCATGGGGTGACATATTTGAGAATCTTTGCTGAAGGGGTTAGAAATTCCCCAAACTGGCAGCCCCAGCATGTTGTCCATCAACATTAGATAGTCAGCCATGCTAGTCTGCAGACTCCCTTAGATATTCTCTGGGGCTGTGGGTGAGAATAGAGGGACTAATTCCTTGCCTTTTACAATACCACTTTTAATCCTTATGAGTATCCTGCCATCTGCCTCAAAGAGACATCCAATAAAGACTTTGGGATTTTTATGAGCAGCAAAAATATTCTGTCTTAGCAGTGCCACATGGATTTCCTTCCCATGTGACCTGCTTCCAGGGACAGAAGATGTAAACCTAGTCCATGACTAGTGACAAAGTTGTTCAGAGGAGCGCCAGTCAAGGCAATACTTTGGTAGGTTCCATAGAAAAATTCAGTTCCATTCTGTGGTGTCAATATATGTCTCTGAGGGCAAAACAAAAGAATAGTAAAATAATAGAAACAAATGAGCAAATGGAGAGAAAATTTTGGATTTATTTTGCAGCTGGTTAATTAATATGCTGCTTTATTTCTCAGCTGATTAGTGCTCCCCTTTCCCTCTTCACTGAACTTAACCATCAGCCTGACAAAAGTAAACTCCTTATATGCACCCAGTAAGATGCAAAAGCAGGAAATCACCTAGCAGGAAAGACAATGGCACCTTGCTTCTGTTATTCTGGAAATCCACAGATCAGACCAGTGCATCTTGTGCAGTACACTGACCTCTAAAGAAATTTAGTGTGATAAAACCCTTTGTATGCCTTTATTAGTTAAACATGGTTTGATCTCCGATCTTTGTGGGATCACACCCCCAAAGGTGAATGAGGATGGCCCAAGCAGAGGATGATGTGGGGAAGAAGCTGGTTCCCATCACCAGCAATGACACAGTCCCTGTGAGATACAGCCCAGAGCGTTTGCTGCCTGAGACAACTAGAGAAGGGTATGAATGAAGGAGCTTGGGGAAAGAGACAAAGTTCGTAGAGAAGTGTTGTGCGCCAGGCAGATTCAGAGTAGTTTAAACCTCTTTTAAATCTAAATTCCCCATTTTCACATCTTACAGGATATCTCAAATATTTTTTTCTTCTTGTCCCACTATTATTAAGCAAATATCTAAGTGGTAACTTGTGACAAAGAGTTATACTTGCAACAAAAATACCAACATAAAATATTATCTGGTAAAATTTGAAAAATGTGTATTGCTTTTCAATCTGTCAAGACCACCTGCATTCAACTGTTCTTTGAAAAATTGAGATTGTATTTACTAATTTTAGGGCTTTAGGAGGCAAGTTTTTAAACCTGTGGGTTTAATGGTTTTGTTAGGTCACTACCTGTTTTGTGAGCTTTTCATTAAGAGTCATTGTCAAAAATTAAAAGAGCTGTTTCGAAGAAGCAAACTTTTACGAGATTCATGGTTTGTGAATTCACCTGCCAAAGACAGACTACCACTTTCCTTGACATCAAAACAGAACCAAATTTATACACACTTCAGACTTTGCTCATGGCTTCTTGGTTCAATAAAAAAAGACGGGAATTAAATAGTTTCCTTGTTGTACTCCCAAGGGAATCCCGCTAAGTTAAAGCACATTTTAATCTCTTGAGCCGGCAGCTTTATTAGTAAGCGTTCCCCAATCTTCGGGGAAATCTAATTTCACAAATAGATCAGAGTCACTTCAAACGCAGCTTTCAGTTGCCATCCACCGGGGGACAAACGGGGAGGAGGAAGTTTGTCAGAAAAGACCCTCTCTGAGCCCAAGAGTGATTACCAGAGGTGTCTCCATCGACTGCCACCCACCTAAAGTCGATAGTACTCAGATGAGTACGCCGGTGTGGACTATATAAGAGAAGCGCATGGCCCTGAAGGGCGCATCCCCCATCTCCGGGCGCAGCACCGAGCGCCCCACTCCGCGCCCGGCGGAGCCTCCGCGGGCACTCGGGCTCTGCACCGGCGGCACCGCAGCTCGCTCCGCAGCCCGCACACACCCGGCCGCGCTCGCCTCTGCCTGAAGGTAAGCGGCCCCAGCCCCGGCTCTCCGGAGGGGATCTCGGCGCGGAACGAGGAGCTGCCGCTGCCTCGGCAGCGAGCCGCGGGTCGCTCCCCGGGTACTCCCGGGTTTGCCGTGCGCCCCGGCACGGCAGGGAGGGAGAAAGGGAGGGAGAGCCCGGAGCCGTCGGGAAAAGCCGGCTCACTTGAGGCTCCGGTTAACTCCTTCGCCCAAGAGGATTTGCAAGGCAGGCCAGCTAGAAAACAGTTTGTAAATAACAGAATTTCCCTCCCTCCCTCTTAATCCTGCCCGTTCTCTATAATTAGAATAGCTTACTTAGGGCATTAAGTGCTGCTCTCGAAGCCGCAGCCTGTGGTAATTGTTTTCGCCCTTTCTACCCTGATGTGCGGCACTTCCAATGTAACCTGCCTCTCAGTGAACTCCATCCGGCTGCCGTCCGTGCTCGCTCCCCGAACCCCCGGTGTGGCAGAGCACAAGGCTGGCCCATCCCGGGGTCTCCGCCGGCATAGCCAGCGGGCGCGGGGACTCCGGGGCCAAAAGGAGCCGAGCAAATTCCCCACAAACCCTGCACCGCGAACATGTGCGGCGCGCTCAGAAACCTTCCCCTAATCCGTGTCTATTAAACGCAGCCTCCGCGGAGCCGGGCGAGCGCGGCGGCACAGCACGGGGCTGGCGGGGCCGGCGGGTGGCGGCCCCTCCGTGTCCCCTCTCCGACCCCCTCGGTGTCCCCGCTCCGCGCCCCTTGGTGTCCCCGCTCCGCGCCCCCTCGGTGTCCCCGCTCCGCGCCCCCCGTGCCCGGCCCCGGGCGCGGAGCGGCGGGCGGGGGTGCCCCGGGCGCGGCATGGGGGGCGGGCGGGTGGGGTGCGGGCCGGGCCCGGCGCTGACCGCCTTCGCTCTCTGCCTCCTCCCAGCGCCGCAGAGATGCGAGGGGCGAAGAAGCGGCAGGCGCTGCCCGCCATCGTGCTCCTGCTGCTCGCCTCGGCCCCGCCGCCGCCGGGCGCCGAGGGCAGGGACGTGCCCGCCGCCGGAGCCGAGCGGGGGGCGCTCCTCGACATCCTCCTGCAAGCCCTGGGCGACGAGGGCCGCCCGCTGCCGCCCCGCCCGCCGCGCAGGGAGCGGGTGATCTCCCGGCGCTACAGCGGCGGCGGTGCCCCTCCGACAGAGCCCCGCGCCGCCGCCGCCGCCGCCGCCGCCCCGCCGCCCCCGCGGCTCCTCGCCGCCGCCCGGCACGGAGGTAAGAGACGGGAGCCCTGGGATGCAGCCCCCTCGGATCCCGTCCCTGTCGCTGCCTCCGGCGGCCGAGCCCGACGGCTCCTTGGCCGGCGCGTCCCGCTGCGGGAGGGAGGGAGCGGGAGAGCGGAACACGGGTCGGGGATGCGCTCCCACTCCCGGGGCAGCGCGGCGGGGGCTCTGCCTCGGCTGAGTTCGAGCCCCGCTGAGGGCAGCACAGCCCAGCCCCGCTCCCCGGCCCGAGCTGTGAGGTGTCCGAGACAGAAGGGAGGGAGGACAGGGTCACTGGGGCTTCGGCACCTTCGGCCGGGAGGTCAGCTTGCCACCACCATTGAGCTACAGCCCCTCAGAGCAAGCCTTCCAACTTCCCTGTACTGCAGCCCAGCACTGGGGGAGACCTGTTTCTCCCCAGTCTTAAGAGTGCTGCTCTGATGGGCACAAAGAGAATAAATGACCAATCTGAGCGACAGCTCTCTGGACGTACTCCTTTAAACTTCCTCTCCAACTTTGCTGGTTCCCATGTGATGCACTTTCGCAGGGCAGGTGCAGAAGATCCAGACCGCACTGGGCATGGGGCTTATTTCACCTTTCAGAGGATGCTCAGACTGGGACAGGGAGCACTGGCTGGGGCGACCCAGGCCTGGCAGGGACAGCAGGGACAGTTCAGGACCAAGTACAGCTGCCTGGTGAGTCACAGCTCTGGGCCAAGCACAGCTTCCTGGTGACAGTCCCACTGTCCTTGCCCAGGAGACTGACACTGCCAGGCTTGATGCAGAGCCCTGCAAAAGCATTTCCTCATGGAGTGGAGCTTCCTGAGGGGTTTGTGTGAGTTAGGATGGTGCAGTGTCACAAAAAAGGAGAATCTAGTGACTGTCCCTGGCTGCGGCACACTAATATTTTTCTCTTGTTGCCTGCCACAGACCTTGCTGGAGAGAAACCACACTGAGGAAACCCAAGGAAGTTTAGTTTCTTAGGGATTTGTGTCCCTGGAGACCGCCCTTGTGGCTGATTGCTGGTAATGGGTGAAGCTGAGTTGCAGCCCTCCTCAAGTCTCAGTGGTAGACTTTTTTTTGTTCAGTAGCCTGTTTTAAATGAGATTAAGCTCCATTTTCGAAATCTTGAAGTTGGGTGACAAATTGAGAAGTTAATAGGCAAATAACTGATTTGTAGGGTGGCACTTGCTCAGAGACATTGCTGCACATTGTAAGAAAACTGGGCTAAAATTTATCCTTCAAAAAGCAAGCAGTGCTCTGGCCGTGGAGGCTTCTTAGCCTGATCTGCTCCAGGTATTGCACTGTACATCTGTAAGGGGTTGTAATGTCCCAGTGAGCTTCCAGATATTCTTGCTTTTCCAGACCGTAAAGTCTCTGGTAGTTATGGAAAGGCAGCCCAAACCAGATTGCCACGGATTTGTGTGCTGACGGGAGAAGATGCTGCAGGTTATCAGCATGACTGGTCATAACTGTTTATTTACTGTGGCTTGAATTCTTTATGTGCTGTGGACAAGACCACAGCCCAAGAGAAAAAAAGTAAAATGGTTTTTCGCAGCAGAGTACATGAAGTCTTACATTCTTCTTTTCAAGAGTATGAAAGATAGAGTAGTATAAACCTGAGAATTAGTCTCAGGTTTATACTTTGCCATAATTATTGCAAGAATTATGTTATCAGGTGGTTTAAGGAAAAAATTCTGTTTTGAACAGCAGCCTCTCCCATTTGAGATATTTGCTCTTAACTAAATAATTCTATTTAACTATAGAAAGTAGAAATATTTCATAATATTTATGTAACTTTGAAGGGGAATTTTCTTAAACCCATCAGTATTATACACAGTAAGATAGTGTTTTCTGTTAGTTATTACTTTTAATAACTATGTTGTACAGAAAAGGAACAGACGAACATCCTTAGAGAAATTCTCCAGTTGTCTCTGACATAGGTACAGTGTCCTAGGGCCAGCCACAAAGGTCTCTTCAGCCTAGAAAGAGCAGATCCAAAGTTTGAATAATAGTCCCATTTTTATATTCATCTCATTTTTTGTTACCAATACCAAGGATACAAATTAGTACCTGTCATGATGGTGTGTACTTGTTTTTTGGGATAGAGGACTGTGACAAGGCTTTTCTTACAAGTAATTAACTCATTTTTATAACTCCTGTCACCAACACATGAATGACAGCTTTTTACTCCGGCTGTTAGTACCTGATCACCAGCTGAACAGAAGGCTTATCTTCCCCTCAGACAGGAAAGTTGTTGCATTCAGTTGAGTATTCAGCCAAGCATTTGAAACTGGAGTTATGTATTTTTATTGTCTGTAGCTGCTGAAAATCAAACCCAAGTGTCTGATTTAAAACACAATTGAGCAGCTAATTACTTCTTTTGTTTGAAACAAAAAGCTTCTGGAGTAGTACTGTATACAGAACAGAGAATGCAAGACAAATGATTTCTGTGTGTTTTCTCTTTTCTTTGGGTCTTTTCTGAGGATGCTACTCTGTATTATCAATGAGTTGAATAGCAGGAGGACTGAAATGTGCTTCCCCTCCTGTTCTCTCATTCCCTCACTTTCAGGACTCTCTCCAGCTTTAGTCTAGCCACTCACTGAGCTGCACCTCCACACTCACCTTTCTTTTATTTCATTTAGGGGCTTGGCTAGCTATTTGTATTGTGAGAAAGCTGACCTGGAGTACCACTGGTGAATTCTAGGGACAGCACAGGGCAAGTGGCTACAGCACATGTCCAGGGGTGAGCTCTGAGAGAGGATAGGACCTCCTCCTTAGATTGATGGGGTCCTGCTCATTTAGCTGAGGCTGCGATGGAAAAGCACGTCACGCACAGGGCATCTTTGATGAGGCAGGAAAAAGAAGAGTGAAACACTTACCTGCCAGACATTGTTCATGTAACACTCAGTTCAGATGCATAAAGAGGATATGAAAGCAAGAGTGGCTTTGTTCTGTGTTTTCCCATCTGGATGTTGCCTGCAGGTGGTTCATGGACAGCTCTTGGGCCAGAGCTATGCCATGGGAATAAGAGTTGTGCTCTACTTCCTGTGATTTTGTCACAGAGCAAAGGGGCAAGCCTGAATAGAGTGGACACTCAAACCTGCTCAGCTGCGTGGGACAGTGTGATGCTCTGACCTGCCTGCAAAGGACTCGTTGGTCTTTCTTGCCCCTTAATAACCAGGGTTGTATTCCATGGCATGTGTTCCTAACCATTAGAAAATTTGTGTCATGGTTCTTGTGTGACACAGAACACTTACAAATGCAATAGAAATACCAGTTTCACCAACAATTTAGCTGTCTTAACTTCTTATCTCTTTTATCCCTACACGTTCAAAAGTCTTATCTCTTATCTTTACTTGGTGACCTGATTAATGAGAATGAGCACTTACTCTAAACAGTACCTTTAGGAGAAATTTCAACTAACCAAAAAGCAAGCTTCATATTTTCTAGGATTCCTGGTAGGATGTCACTAAAAATACAAGTTGTTCCTTAGAGTTATTATATCCAGTAGGATTAAAATTTCTGTCATAACATCCTTTACTTGCCTGATTTCCCTGAAGTTTTTATGCTTGAGTGTGATTTTATATTTTTCACTAAGAAGTGTCTTAAAGTTTTTTAGTCTTAGTCATGAAAGCTCTTCAATGGGTAATCTTTTTTTATAACCATCCCCTGCTTCTGATGCATAATTGTGGTCAGCTTTTTTTATGAAGAAAGCATGTATTTTCACAAAGGCAAGATTCAGCTTCAGGTTATTTTTGGATGTCACATCAGGGGAACTAGAATAGTTTGTCATTCTCCTTCAATTTTCTTTGTTACATTTATCCAAACACTTTCCTCAAAACCAGAATAGCTTCCATGTAATTAGATTTAAAGAATCTTGAGAAATAAAAAAATCTGCTTGGCTATTCTTTCCTTACATATTATCCACCACAGTGGAGAAAGGAGCTATCTGAACTTACAAGCATTAGGGGGCTGAAATTTCCCTTTTGTCCTGGGAGACCAACAAGACATTTTAAAACATTTTGAGTAGTCATTTTTCAAGCATGAAGGAATGAAGACAAATATTGCTCTGAGTTTAATAGTATGTTCAAATTAGCCTCCTGAGCATATCTACTTCAGATTTAGAATAACATATCAGAGAAGAGAATTTGGCCCTCAAAATATTTAAACTTTGAGGGTGCACTTAGGAGTTCAGTTTTATGCCAAAATTTCTTACACATCAGCAGCAGAAAACTGTAAGTTGTCCTATGACATAGTGCTAGTTTAACCATTATTCATCCTGAATTAGATTTGAAAAATATGTTTGAGTTTTATTTTAGTTTATGGTTAAATCAAACCCATATATCCAATGTAAGGCATAAGAAAACTTTTGGTTTTTTCCTCACTTAAAGAAATCTCCTGTAATGATAATTTCTCCTGTAGTGATAATTACAGCTGGAAGTCCCTAATTCTGAAAGATCTGCTGTGCCTAATACTAAACTGCTTCAGTGAATGTAATTACAGATTTGGAATAAAAAGAGGAGACCATTAAGGAATATAAACTGTGTCTCTAAGAAATTAAAATATATGATATGACATAACACAGGGTTCTTTTTAATACTTAAGTCTCATCTGATAATTATTCCTGTTAATAAGCTAGTGGTTTTTTTTTTTTTTTTTTTTTTTTTTAATGTATTGTGTTAACAGGAATTGCTGGGCATTCAGGAGACTTAGAAGCTTAGAAGAAGATAAGAGTTAATAAAAATTATAGAGAGTTTGGTGGGAAGAACTATTATCTCTGCTTGTACCATGGTTAGGTGTCAGTTCCACCCAAAAAATACAAGTGAATGGGATAGATTTTCATTTCCTTTGATGAAAGGAAGTCCCAAACACTGCAGAGATTGTCTGTTCCTTCAGTTCTGCGCAGTGCTTGGACCAAAGATGGCTTTGAGATCTCACACCACTGCTACATTCCTGTCCCTGCCTGCTTGGGGTTTTAGGTGTATTGTGCAAAATTACTTTTAACAGCAATACTCTGTGCTTGGCAAACACAACTGCCAGACAGTAGAGCCAGGCCACTGAACAAAAGGTATCTGAAGTCTAGGATGAAACAGAAGTCTTCCATATCGTGGTGGAGAATACCAAACCCATGGACCTACCCTGAGAGCTGATGAGGGAGTGAGCAAAGATAAAGTGTAATTATTGCATACACGGAGACCCAAAATACAGAGAAGTATAGAGCAGTGCTTCAAATGAAGTGAGCTCCTAGGGGCTTTGCTCTCTCTCCCATTAATCCCAGTGAAGGATATCTGAGACATTGTGCTGTCCTGGCACAAAAAGGGAGAAGCCTCGTTGAACTGCAAAACCCTGAGCAGCAAACATTTCAGAGTGCACTGTGCTGTCCCAGGACCAAGACAGGATGTCAGCATATGGAAAAGCTTTTCTGTTGAGCTATTGCTTTGATAAATATGAGGAGGTCTTCTGGGTTTTGTTTTAGTCCTATTTAATATTTTTATAAGACTTGTATTTAGCATGACAAGACACCCTATTACTAGTGGGTGCAGCTCTGGCCCCAAAAAAATGAATGTCAGAATTTTCACTGTATTACACCAGGACTTCTCCAATATGCAGCAAAGTGAATAGCAAAGAAATCAGAAATTTTGTTTCAAAGTTAATCTGCATGCATTACCATCTGTAGTTGAGGAGCAGCATGAATTTTGTATTAGTCTAGCTTGGCCCTGAGCCTGTGAGCAAATTGAAGAGCTGATATACATATATATATGTATGTGTGTGTGTGTGTGTATATATATATATATATATATACACATATATATACACACATATATATAGTGTATTTTTTTCCTTTACATTGTGCACAATTTGATTTTTCTATCAAGAAAGAATGGCAGGTCTCTGTGTTTTTGTGGTTTGTTGTTTCAGGCGCTAGTCTGTCAGGGAAAGCCTCTGAGAAGTGGGAGAAGGGCAGTGCTCAGGTATAAGGCTTTGTAATACATTTATTGTTTGATAGGAGGCCTCTAGTACTGTTTCAAGTGTGGAGATGATGTTGCTTTTTAAATAAGCATGTATACAGGGAAAAGTATATGAAAAAAGGATTATACATACATCCATGTATCTAGGCACACAGACTCCTCTTTTAATTAATAAGGTTTGAGGGCAATGTGCATGAGAATGATGTGATGTTTTAGACCCACATGTGATTTAAGAGATATAATTGGTGAATTATATCTCTTAAATCACATGTGGGTCTAAAATTATGTTATTAATGTGAATAATATTATTAATGTGAATTATGAAGGCTTATCTTTTCTGAAGTACTTAACTCAGCATAAAAATAATTGCAAAGTAGTCATCACTGTGGAAAGCTATAAACAAAACTTCATAACCAATGAGATGCCTGAGAAAGATGCACCATCTACAAAAAGAGCCACTGAGAGGCTGCAGAGAGAAAGGAGTGACTGGCTCCACGCCTAAAATATATGCAAGGCCACTGTCTTGAGATCATTTTATTCTTAAAGAAGATCTCTCCAAGTCACTTAAACGTAGTTTTTGGGAGGGGAAAATATCTCCCTTTTTAACACCTGTTTTCTAGAAAAATAAAATTTTTGGGGGTTTATCAATACATTTCACAGAAGTAAAAATACTCCAAAACTGAAATGGAACATTATCCTATATGAATGATTTGTAAGACTTGTTTTAAAACATACCGAACAAGTACACTTCAATAGTCATGGTAAATATCCTCTTTTTCATTACATGCATTCAGATGACATTGTACTGAAAAAAGAGAAAGAAAACAGCTGTTTGCTGATGTTTACATTTGGTGGTTGATGGTTAGGCTTTTCTATTCAATTTAAGGATGAGTGCTTCATTTTGTCACTTGTGAATTAGAGGTTACTACTTTTGCGTATTTCCTAGAGGTTATTTACTCAAGTTTTGTGGGTTTTTAATGATGGCCAATTGGAAAACAGTTGCTCTAGTGAGGGGTTTAATTGACTATTGATTACATACCCAGGGCACAATTCTTTAGATTATAAACAAGATTTAACACATGAAGGAACCAAGCATTTGATTGATTAGTGTCCATTTTGATATTATCTCATGTTTTAGTATGTCTGCTTGTGCAAGGAAGTCATTGATGTGCAGTGCTCCACTGATTTTACCAAAAGAGTGCTTAAAAATGTGTTTGCTTAGTATGGGCTTTAACACCAGTGAAAATACTGTTTGGAGTTACAAACTGTGGCTACTATTTGATCCTAATTCTTTGTTTTTAAAGACAGGGTCAAAATGTATGTAGCCAAGCAAAACCCACTCATGGTAAAGGCACAATTTTGAATGCTAAGAATAGTTAAACTTTTTTTTGTGTCTTGCTGTTGTTGTTGTTTTTTAAAGTCTAGTAAGTTTTTCTTTCTCAATTCCCGTAAGTTGGTTCTAATGCATTTTAATATGTGTTGTCTTACTACATAGTTTGAAATCTGTGTCTTTTGCTTAAAGAAAAACATTTAAAGTTACATCAGCAAAGCAATTATTGTCATGTTCCTTGCAGATTTTAGACAGCATCCTGAGTGACATAGCACAAATCTAATTAAGGCTTTGCTACTCAAATTATTTTCTCCTTTTTTACTCAAGCCCGTAAAATAAAGTGAAAAGCAAAATAAAACCCTACTGTAAAACAGCCAGACAATTTTTCTTCCTTAACCTGTGCTATTTATGATGGCTTTGAAATGAAGTGTTAGAAAATGCATCCTTGTCAGTATATGTGGCAGTAGTGGATGTATGTCCTGGATTAGTAAAACCCTTAAATCCCATTGGATTAAAATAAGTAAGGAGATAGCTGTGATGTTATTACTCTAATCATGATAGAGTAATTACTTCTTAGTCTGTTAATCACATAGCATGCCTAATACATGAGAGACTTCTCTGCTGTCACAGAAATTTCAATTTAGGAAATTTAGGAAAAAGATTTTCAGAACTTGTCTTTCACACAGTGAACAAAAAGTGATGACTAATAAGAGGGTTTCTTGTAACCTTCAGGGAAACCTTCTGGGTCAGAAGGTAATCTAGAGCAGGCTTAATTGCCTGCATTTGATACTTGGCACCTGAAGTTTCAATAGACTAGTAAATGGTCACTAGTAAATTAGCAAAGTACCACAATTTGGGCTTCCCATTATTATATGATCAAATGCCAGGTTTTTATATAAAGATAACATGTACAGTTTTCCCCCTTTATTCAGTACCAAGTCACTTTTCTAGATATCAGTCAACTTTCATTCTTTCAGAAAAGGGATCACTACAAAATAAATAATTTGTGTTGATAAGACTGGCAAAGGTCCAGCAAATTTACACTCAGATCTACTTCTCATGAACAGGGTGGCTCCACATTACATACATGATGGAGTCACTCCATGCATGGATGTGTGATTCAGCTGCATGTGAATATGGAGGATCACTTATGTAAGATGCAGTCAGGGCTTTAAAAATCATTGAAATAAATCCAAACTACACATTTATTCTGAAGTCCACTGTTCCAGAACTGAGCATCTAATGGCAGAAAAGCCATCTTTACTTTTGGCTGGGATAGCTGTTTTTTTCCTGTCAGAACAAGGAGTGAGAGAGGGAGAAAAGCTGAAGATTAAATTGAAGATTAAATATTACAAATATGTTAAGTATTATCTTAGAATAAATAGAAAACTTCTCAAGTATTAGGGGACCACTTTCTTTGCAGTCACACTCTATCTCAGAATGCCAGGATGACAGTGACAGTGGTATAAAAAAATCAGAGAAATATTAAAGTTGCTCAGTCACAAACTATAGAAAGTGTTTTCTGCTTTTAGATTTAAGGTTAGCACTTTCTGCTCAGTACCTTTTGGCCCATTGAAATGTATGTTTGCATGTATATTACACCTGTTTATGAAGATCAAACTTCCAGTATTAGTATCTGTAACTAGTTCACTATCTTTGATTCACTTATATGTAATATTCACATAAAATATTTTGATCTTAGTTATGCTTTATAAGATGTCTCCTTATGTAACTATGATAGGGTAAAATGACCTTAGCCTGAGTATAAACCTGACATATGATCCCTGGAAACATCTTTAAAGTAGTAGTTTAGAATAAACTATCTATGATGGAGAAATGGTACATTATTAATCCACCTGTGACAGTTCTGTATCTGTTCTAATTTTGAAAGAAATAGAAACATTTCTAAAATAAGCACAGGAAATGTAAAGTACAGTTAAACATTACCGTTTGCACAGCAATCAACCTGGAGCCTATTCATATTTAGAAAAAAGAGCAGGGTCTAATTAAGCTCTGGCAAACTCGGTTCTATTTCCTTTCACACCAACAGAGTTTGCTGTGTTTGTCAGTGCTCAGTTTGGCTTGCATGCAGTTAAGCACATGTCATCAGTTTTCATTCAGTCAATTCAACTGGTTCATATATTGCCTTTGATGTATTGCAGCTGTTCTTGTGTTTAATTTATGCAAATATTCCAAAATCTACATTTATTAGCAGCCATGATAGCTAAACCAAAATGTTTTGCATAGAGTCCTGCACAATTGCTCAAAGTGAATTTCCTCTTAATACTTAGATATATGTCGTGTGTGTATCTTATCCTATAAGTGGTTTTGCCTTCAGTCAGGAGCCCTCCAATAACTTTCCAGGCAGAATTTGGGGTCTCTGGATTCATCTGAAATATCATTTGAAATATCTTGATAGTTTAATGATTCTGAGTAGCTAATAGACAAATTAATGAAAAGTATTTTCTGTTGCATAAAAAAATAGATTTTTTTTTCAATAGATCAGTTTCAATTCTATAGAATAGAATAGGGAACGATAGCTTCAGTAAATAATGCCTTGAATAGTTCAATCTGTTTTTTCTATATGCCTCATTATTTTCAGTGAATTATCCTTTTGTAAGTTTAATGAACAATTAGCATTGTAATACATCTTTCCTCTTGGAAATGGGGAAGTACATATTCACAGCTTAATATTCAAAATAGCAAGGGTTTCAAAATACCCACATTTTCTCATTTCAATTATTTGAGGAATATGCCATCCTGTTTATTAGATATTTTTTTGAAAGAGGGATCTTTTGCTTAAACTCTGTAGTGCAGATCTGTAATAGTTTTGAGATTTTTTTTTTTACTTTTCAAAATAAATATGTATTTTATTTTTTACATGCTCACATCTCTGGCGGAGGAGAAAGGAAAAAAGATGAAGTATGCACAGAGTATGTTAACCTAGATATTTATCCTTTCTAGTTTTAACTGTTTTCTGAAGTGATTGCTAATAGTAATAGCAGAAAAGTAACCACATACTCTACAAGTGGCTTATTTCTTGATCCCACAGCATTTTCTGATGGAAACAGGGATTTGCTGAGGGGGAAAAAAAGAAATCCATCCTTCTTAATGTTCTTTTGCCAAGCTAATATAAGGGTCTCCACAGGCAAGGATTAACTAATACAAATATGCTTTCTGAGCAGCTATTGAAGAATTACTAATAAACATAATTAGAGCTGAGTTCAAGATATCCAACCTTGTAAATATATCCTGGTATAATTTCATTACGCTTGGCTGAAGCCCTAGAAGAAGCCAATGCTTCAATCTCTTTGTTCAAGTCTTAATGAATTATTGGAAAGCGGTTGATTAAAAAGCATTGAATCAGAAGAGGCTGCTGCATTCTAAATGTTGCTCTCTTTGATGTTGTTTACCTCCCAAGTTGACTCATTTCCTTGGCCAAAAATCTCTGCACATGAGGGTCTGAGCCTACTTTTTTGGACCATTATATTGTGTTTGGAAGATAATTGGGGTAGGTAGCTCTTTGTTGAACATTGTAAATGCTCATTGAAACTCACACCTTAGAATAGAATTCTCCCCAGAAGTGGGGCATGGCTGTATGGTGGCTTAAAGGGGATAAAACAAAATAAGTGAGATGCCCAGTTTTAACTTCTTAGAAACCACGCTTTCCATACTTACTCCTTTTTTTTTTTTCTTCTGTTTGGTAACCTGTTTGTTACCAGTTTCCAGTTCCCTCTGAAATCCATGACTCTTCAGCTGCCCAAGGTAGAGTCTACAATGTGAAAATATCTGTTTGTGACACTGAAGTCACCGTGAGGCACTGGGGAAGAGCTGTGGCCTATACTATGTACCAGCATATACTTGTGGAGAGCTCCAGATTTTAGTTAATTAAAAAAGAGCAGAGGCATAAGGGAGGAGGATTTGAGTGCATCTTGAGATTGGACTCAGACCCTTGACAGTCTGAACATATTCAAAGGTGTGGATGAAGTTTGAATAACTGGTGGTCCCTTCACAATGTCCTAGCATTGTCCATTACATCCTGCAGCACACATAGCAGGCAATCCCTCTGTGAGCATTCACATTTCCCAGCAGATCACTTCCACACTGCATTGTTGCTTAAAGCAGACAAGTAAGTGCAGTATCCTGATTCTTTTCACCTCCATTAAACTAGTGTCACCTTAATTTCTTCTCATCGCATGCATCTCCTACGATAACATAGAAGGAACCATAAGGTTCCCCACTCAGACAATGGTTGACAAACACTCTGTTCAGATTGTGTGGAATTTTTCAGTTGAACCTGTCTTCACCTTCTGCTCTCTTAGAGTGGAAATGGGGGTTAAGAGGTTGGCATGCTTGGATTAAGGCTCTTTAGGGATGACCTTGCACTTTGATTAAAGTATTAAGCATGGCCTGCACAGATAGAAGTGACCCAGAGTACGTGGGTTTAGAACTTCTGAGACATGTCACTGCTGACGCACCCTGGAAGAATCCTCAGTTGTATGTCTTCTGAAATACCACAGAAGAAGCACCAGAGCAGACCATGCTTTTACCTCAGTCACAATAACCTAAGGATTATTTCAAATTAACCATATAGGTTTAATCTGAAGAGGCAAGTATACAGGCTAAGGTTATTTGAAGCATGGTAATGAGGAATGTAGCCCAGGCCTAGTAATTTACTCTTTCTCATAAGAGTATGGTAAATATTCAGAGAGTGAAATAGAGGGGGAAATACCATGAAAAATAGAGCAGGAAATACCATGAAAGCTGATTTTGCCAGATGGGTAAAGACTTATTCATGCTGGTAGAATCTCCAGCTGGGAAAATCCATGGTGTTATGGTCTCTGTGCCACCAGAACAGAAAAAAGGGCTGGCTCAGAAAAGAGAATCTGGCTCAAAGAACTTAAAATAAATATCAGATGTCAGAGCTGTGACTTAATTGTTTAGCTAAGTAGATAATGTGAATTACACACAGATTGAGGACCTGGTTTTGCTCCTGTTGAAATCAAGGAGAACAGAATCAGGACATACTCTCCTTCCAGCATTTTTCAGTCCTCAAAAATGTGTTCTTTGAGAGTACACCAGCACCTAGATTAATTGCACCAGCCGGAAATCCAGAGAGCTGCTTCTATACAACTGCTTTGTGGTTTATTGCTGTAAACATAAGCAAAGACTAAACAGAACCTATTTTCTTAGTTGCTCTTGGTTTTTATTCCAACAGAAACAACGGATTCTGTCACTAAGTGCGGCAGTTGGAACTCCCAGTTCACACAGTGGTTTTTGGCAGTTGCTAGTCTCAAAGAGATACATTGAGATGTACACTTATTTTCCTCCCTTTATTGTAGTCTTGCATTACAGCTCTTCCAGTCTTGAAATTAGACCTGTGCCCCAGCTCACAGACATTAGCTTATAAATATCCTCTTGGGAAACTGTAGTTTTGAAAGATTTATAACTTCATAGAGATTTTTTTTTCTTGTAATGAGCATCTAAGAGATGTTTGTTATTTTTATGAATAAAAGGAGAATGTTTTTTAAATCACACCACTTTTAATCTTACTCTAATGAATGCTTCATTTAGTATTTTTAAATTCTCTATAAAAAATTAAAAAAAAACAAGCACCCCCCCCCATATTTAATTATGAAGGCCTTATAAGAGTGAGAAAAATATCCAAAGAAGGACATTAGCACCTGAAAAACTTGAAAAGAATTTTTGGTTGCAATCAAAATTAAATTACCTGGAGCTGACTGACAATCTTACATTCAGGAAGAATGGGATTGTTTTGGGACAAGGCTTCACATGTACAATTGAAACACATTTCCATTATCTGGCTAAGATCCTTTGCATAGTACTAGTGACAAGGTGAAATACTGGTAGACATGTGACAGAAAAAAAATATTTGGAAACTTCTACAGCCAATTTATAGACTGACATATATTTGTACAAATTGTGTCTGGATGATGAATGACTTGGTACAGCATGTAACTGATACATTATAAAGGAACAGAGCAGAGAGAAATTATTTAGTATCATATTTCTAGACATACTTGGAAGATGCTGTGGGAAATATTCTGATTTTGATAGGGCAGTTCTTACGTGCTGGTTTCTGCATTCATACTGCAGCTAGGGCTCAGCTTCTTTAGGTTTGTGATGATGATAATACCATTACAGTAGTCTTTTAACCAGAACTGAGCTGTGTTTTCTTTTTCTGAGAAATGGAAGTACGGTGTCTAAGCACTTAGTGAGCAATTATGTTTCCTTCATAAATGGTGAATTAATTGAAGAAAAAGCAAAGTTTGAGGGGAAGAGGAGGAACATAATATTCTCAGTGTTGAAAAATGTGTATAGTTCACAGCAGAAGAAACTATCCTCCCCATTCCCAGTCCACCTATCCTGACACTTCAGACGCAATTAAATGTTTCTTCTGTAGCTTGAGTGGGTTAGCTCCCACCATCTTCAGGTTATGCCCTTCCCACAGTCCAGAGCCCAGTCTTGGAGGAGCCAACTTTAGGGATAATCTGTTGTCCTTAAGAGGATGTTGAACTGGTGGCTGGCAAGCCCTTTCAGGCCGTAAATAGTCATTGCTGTGCTGAGGTGGGAAGGCCTCCCTGGAATTACTGTTCATGCCGTTAGTCGTCTTCATAGCAGCGATTGCTAACTGTTCCTGTCACTCTCTGTGCTAACTATTCCTGTCACTCTCTGCCCCCACTCACAGCTCAGCAGAGTCCAGACAAGTGCAGAGGCCAAGCAGAATGCAAGGGAGGGGGAAGGCAAAGAGCAATGGCTTGGCAAGGGTAGGGTAGACACAGGGAAGAGAGGGGGAAGTATCTGTCTGGGTCCTTACCATGGATGTGAACAGATCTGTATCAACTTCCTCTGATTGCAAGTCAACCTTTTCTGCTTCTAAGGCTACTGATGGGCCTTGGTTAAATATAGCTGTCATCCACAGCTTCTGAAGGATTGACCTTGGTATGAGTAAAGGTGGGAAGGTGTTTTATACTCATTGAAAGTGCTCCAGGGGATAATAAGATGAACACCAAATACTCCTATGCCTGTTTGTCCTACTTTTGTTCTCTTACATCTGGATGAATTTTCCAGCCTCTGCCCTTGCACAGATGTCACAGATGCTTTTACTTTTGAGCAGTATGGTGATGTGGATCCCAGAGAGTGGGAAACTGAGAGTACATGAACAGTTGTGGTATCTCAAACATGGTCCTTGGAGTTCAAGTCAGAAAGCTGGGAAAGGATAGGACTTCTGTATTCTTTCTAGTTAGCAGTGTAATACTATAAAAAAGCAAAGTGAAGTAAAATCAGTAGGTGTTTACTTTGTTTACTCTTACTGATCTGATTTTGTGAAAGGTTTTATTGAAAAATTGATTTCACCTGAAACACAGGAAAACCTGGAGACAAAAGCTTGTCTCAGAGGACTTTGTGTCTCTTCTCCTTCCTGCACTTGCGTGAGAGAGGGCAGGTTTCTCCAATCCATCCCACGTTGTGCTGGGAATGGACTGTGCTTGCAAGACTGCCATGTCCCTAGGTGCAGCAGCACAGCATCCCTGGCCAGGGTAATCTGCTCCCAGTATGTCCTGTGATGTTTAATAGAGAGGTACAAGGATTACAGGACTGAAGGTCTTGCTTTCTCAAAAAAAACTTCATTCATTTTCTACCATAGATGAATGGAGAAAAAAACTGCAGCAGTGAAGAAAATTTAGAATACAAATGAGCACAAATTTAGAACATAAATTTAGAATAGAAGTGAGCACATAACGCCTTCTGAGACAGCAGCACAATTATGGCTCTGGTGCTTCAGAAAGAGAAACTTGAAAAAAATGGATTGCTTTAAAAGTTATCTGTCTCATGATGTACACCAAAGTTCATTTTCTTTTCCTAAAAACAATGATGTTTTACAGTTTGAAACATCCAAAAAGGGCCTGAATAACGGGCAGTTTTTTTCATAAGAACTAACACTGAATCAGTAGGATGTTACTTACAGATTTGCCAGAAATGTGGCAAGGAGCTTGAGACATTTAATTTCTAATCCCAGGTACTCCTTCGCATGTAGTGGTAAATAAACTGAATTAATTCATTTAGTGACTTGTCGGATCTCAAGATCTCAGTCCTGAGATGCTGAGCCTCCGAGACCCTGGGGGGGGCCTCGGGACTCCTGGAATGTTGCCAGAAGTGTCTGGTAGCTGGACTTTAACCCTGCACAGGAGACGACAAGGATGAGGGCTTCACCGGGTGAGTGGTGAAGGGATTAGTTAATTAGAGGGTGAGAAATAGGGTTTAGGATTTATGTACAGGGGGGTTTAGAGGAGTAAGATGGAGGAATTGGGGTGTGTCCTGTCCTCCTTCTTCTTCCTCTTCTCCTCCATCTTCTTTGGCCACGGTGGCACCTTTGGATTGGTTATTACTAAGAGTACACCGAGTTATAAGAATAGATGGTATTGGGGAAAAATGATAAATATTGTATACGTCACAATGGGTATAAAGATAGGTGCCTGCCCCGGAGGGCAGGGACAGTGTGCCCATGGCTGACTGCTGAGCGGATCTTTGTTAGGCTGAAAGAACATCTTTTAGATAAACAATTAATAAACATAAAACCAGAAAGAAGAACTGAAGCCTCTTCTCGTCCTTCGACCCGCGGGCTGCCCCAAGGCCACCCCTGGGCCTTCCAGGCCCCTCAAACAGCCGAGATAAACAGGACACTTGGCGTCCCTGGGTGGGCTCGAGACCACCACAAAACCTTTCGGGGAGATAAACCGGACAGTGACTTGCAGTAAACAAAAGATGGAGGATTTAGGGATAAAACACTGTG
Source organism: Zonotrichia albicollis (assembly GCF_047830755.1). Classification (NCBI taxonomy): domain Eukaryota; kingdom Metazoa; phylum Chordata; class Aves; order Passeriformes; family Passerellidae; genus Zonotrichia; species Zonotrichia albicollis. The sequence continues at coordinate 114,818,062 of NC_133819.1, read as the reverse complement.
GCAGATAAATGCACTTCTCAAGGTTTAAGAACATGTTTTGGTTCATGGTTTACAAGCTTGCATCGTTTTTAGGTAAGATGTAGGGTGTAATCAGAAAGGCTCCAGGAGAGAGTTAGGAGTAGGGATTGAAGGGGAAATTATCCTTCTTAGGCCATGATCCAATGGGGATGACAGAACATAAATTGGTAAATAAATTAAAATTGGTATTTCACATTTAGAATAATTTGGCTAAAGCCTATTGGATTTATTGAATCCAGCTATCAGCACATCCAAGAATCTTGTTCATAACCTTTTTCAAATAAATGGAATGTGCCTAGCTAATGCAAGACTTCTCTTGCCTGTTTATCAGTTATTAGAGATAAAAAAGCACTCCTTTATTCTTGAAGAAAGATCCGAGTCGCATCTTTTGTGTTACTATTTATATTACAGTATGTACAGAGTTTTCCATACTATTTTTAATAGTGTTCCTAAAATTTACTCCCCCATTGCTCAAATAAATTCTATAAACCCAACTGAAATGAAGTGTCTCACATTTGTAATTGTTTTTATTGGTATCCACCTGAAGGTCTCTGTAGTAACAATAAAGCTGAAAACTACTTGAGTAAAAAATGCCTTCTATAATTCTCTTGAAATTACATGAATGTGGTGCTGATGATTGAGAAGGAGTATATGACCATCAGTAAAAGTAGAATTTTACTCTGGTCACTGTTAAAAGGCAGCATTTAAAATTAAATTTCAAGATTATTTTTAGAAATCTTAAAAAAAAAAAGAAAATTCCATTCCAAGCAAAAGGTGAATAATGAGAAATTTGTTACACTTCAAATCTATTCATATCTGTAGTGTGCAGGGGTCAATCCATGAAACAAATTTTATGGGGCCATATAAACATAGATCTATAGACAAAAATCTAAGCATGCAGAACTAGGAAAGCTGTGTGCCTTTTCTCTTTGTATGTTTTTAATGGGCTTATTTTCACATTTTACTACCATTTGTAGATGTCCTTATCTGTTTTGGGGTTTTCTGTCAGTTTTAGGAATCCCACTGTACAATAATTTACACATTTTTTTAAATGTCCAGAATTTGCAGTATTGCAGTTTTGGTAGAACCAAGTTGATGGTAGTTATGCCCCTGAATGCCCTGTGGATATCAATCCCCCTGGTTTTAAGAGAGCAGCTGATGTAAATAAGACTTACAAAGGTGAGCAAGGGAGATGGGACATACATGAGTAGACGTTCTGGGATGAGAGTGAATGGTTGACTCTGGAGCGAAGAGAGGACAAAAATAGAAATGGTGACTAAATGCCAGACTGTGATTTTGGAAGCTAGTGCTTCCTTTTATACCCATCTTTAGCATAGTTAATAGCAACACTAATTTTTTTAAATGTAATAGTCTTCACTATGTGGCTGACCTGGTAAATTTCATCAACCATTACGAAAACAGACCCTGGTAGGCTCTTTCTTTGGGGTTCCATTGTACCTCTAAACTGCCTGATGTCACAGCCCACTTCTTTACTCAAGTTTATGGTGAATGTTCCAGAATAAAACCTTAACATTTTATATATATGCAAGACCAGATGTTCTGTTCATAACTAAAGTTGGGAGAACTTGAAGATATATCAATTAATCTGCATTTAAGAAGAGTATTATTTGCCATGTTCACATCAGAAAAATATTACTGGAATGAATACCAAGGCAAGTAAGTGTTAAGTCATTGGTTTAAGTATCCCTAGAAGAACTGATTCAAGCCTGGACAAATAATTAAACATGGAAGCATGTATTAGACATGGGAGCAGAATTAGCATTTTAGGACTTGACTAATGAGGTACTATAATATATCACAATGTGCCTTCCAATTTCTGTATAAATAAAGTTGTAATGCCAAACAAAGATTTTATGGACAGCAAATAAGTCCAAAGAGATTGGAATAGTATTTATAACTACTCTTTGGGAGGATAAATTGACCAAGCCATTAATTATGAATTCTTAATTGCACTCCATGTGTAACCCTTAAGCTCTGGAGTATACTTTGTGTTGTGGGAACTGAAAGGACTCCCATTAGGCAGGGTAATGGGAAGCCTGATAAACTCTGCTCACAGAGCAGGAAGGTATGCATGAGTACTTTCAGCATATTCTACATTCAGTAGATGGCAGTGGTATGCAGTAATATATTAATTCTGGATTTTCTCTTGAGCAGACACTCTTGCCTCTGTGAATCAGGCTGTGTTGATTTGGGGATTTATCTGAGGCTTCTTCTTCCCCAGAAAATACTGAGGTACTAGATAATTCTTCACTTGCTAGAGTAGAAAGTGACAGAAAATGAAAAAAACACTGCTAAGTTATTGTAATATTCATTACACAGCACTTGGAGGAATCTGGTAAGTTTTGAATTTCAACAGTAATATTACATCCAAAAAGGAATGTGTCTGTCTGGAGCATTGACTCATTTTCCATCTATGCTCAGTATGTACACATCAAAGTCTCAAAACAAAAGTATTCAGCAAGTGGGAACTGTGTGTGTTACTTAACAGGAGTAGTAGCACGGACTTCTCGGAATACTGCACACAGAAATAGATATTTTTCCTTGTCTAAAGGAATGAATTGCAGATCTAGTGGGGGAAAGCTGGATATGTGAGTCAGGGTGGGGGTGTATAAACAAAAATATTAAGAAGATAATTAAAAGTTCTTGTAAAACTTCTAATTTCGGAAAACTGGAAGTAAAAGAACAAAACAAAAGCAGAAATGCAGTTTATGTAGTCGAAATTACAGATGAGTAGCCTAAGAGAATTAAAATACATCCTTTAAGTAGATATATTTTCATATGGCAGTTATTTCTAACAGAAATAATATAAAATATTCAATGATTTATGATTGATAATGATGGAAGGAGTTGTTCCTTTTTGCACAAAGGGTTTTTCCCCTCTCTATGGGAGATTTCAGTAGGAAAAGTGTTAAATCTATTAGTCTCTGGACTGAGATGTAATACAACCACAAATTCATCCTTAGGATTTTGAGCGCTTTTAAGGACCTTAGAATCAATTGGTGGTCCCTTAGTAAGGAATAAAAATGTCTCATTTTTTCAACAAAGTGCATGCTCTGCTTCTCTGCTGTTTCAGACACCCTATGTGTCTGAAAAACATCAGGAAAACATTTCAATCTATACTGAAGTGTTTATTGTGTACAGAACAAAAAGTTATATCACTCTGGTAGCAATGGCATAGCAGCAAATACAATATAGCATTTCAGCCAAGCCAAAGCTGCTGGAAGCCCTCAGTTTTTCAGGTAAGGACTTTGTCCAGCCCAGAAGTAAGAGTTTTGCGTAATCTGGTCATAACCAAAGTTTAAAAATGAAAGGAGGAAATTAAGACCTTTTAACTGGTCGGGGAACTGAAGAAAGAAGTATATGCTAATTGCTTCAACTATGCTTGTGTCATCTGCTGCTGAGTAAAACACCTATGTTTTACTCCACACCACACTGAATTCTTATCAAATGAACATTGATATTTTTTTTTCTCCACTAGGATGCACTATCTTTGCTCTTTGAACTGTTTTCCTATTTTGAGAAAAACTCTTTTTAATCTGTTGTTAAACTGAGGCAGTATATCTATATCTAAAAGTTGTAGGAATAGTTATGTATGTAGATTAAATGCAGAGAAAGAATGCTTTGGGACATTAAGTTTTTGAATATATATATATTTTTAAACACTGTTTTTTCTAGGGTTTCACTCATATTTGGGACAATCATGCTGAGGATACTTTCATCCTGGGGTTGCAATGTCATTCTATTCACTCATCTTCCCAGCATATCACTTTACTTGGGTATTATTATCTTGTTTTGGTTGAATTCCATCTCTATTGCTTCAATTCTTCTGAGAACTTATAAAATTCTTTATGAATTTACATTTGAAAGATTTTGCTATAATTTTTATTTCCAAACATTTTATGTTCTTTGCTAAGTAAAACATCTTGACATTGTTGAAAGCAAACCTCCTCCTAGTAGTTTTTTACCTCAATTGTTGCAAGAGGCAAGAGTTGCCATCTTTAGGCAAGGTGAAGAATTTGTAGATAAGAAAAGCTCCATTCAAATAAATGTGACTTGTCTGTGTAAGTACTCGAGACAGTTTTGCTGACAGAGTCCCAATATTTTTGGGAGCATGAAATTTCGACCATTGCAAGATTTATTTGTATACTATGAACTAATAGAAGTTGAAACTTCATAGAGTCTTGTCCTTTAAAATGTCACATTTATTTAAAACTCTGCTAAAACATACTGTGTTGTAAGCAGTTTCATGACTTGAAATGTTCTTTCTAAAAACAAAACAAAATAAAAAAGCCAAACCCCACATGCTATTTTCATGCCAAAACGTTTTGGAAGCCCGCATCTGGGTTTATAATAGAAGAGTCAGCTGCATCTTACTGCTGACAGTTTTCTTCTGCCGTTTCACAGACAGAACCAAGAAAATGCACAACTGTAGTGGATTGACTCTAGCTGCATGCCAGACACACACAAATGCCACTCTTATCACTCCCCTGTGCAACTGGACAAGGGAGAAAAAATATAATGAAGGCTCATGAGTTGACATAAGGACCTGGAGAGATCAATCACCAAATACTCTTATGGGCAAAACAGGCTGGAATTAGAGATACTAATTGAATTTACTGCTTAAAAAATCAGAGCAGGATAATGAGAAGTAATGTAAGACCTTATAAACACATTCCCCCACCCCTCATTTCTTCTCAGCTCTGCCTCCTCCCCCTCAGTGGCAGGGGGAGAGAGGGAATGGATGCTAGGTCTATTTCTGCTGCTGTTCCAGCATGGTATCCCTCCCATGGGAGATAATTCTTCTTGAACCTCACCAAATGGAGCCCATCCCAAGGGGAACAGTCCTCCACAAACTGCTGCTACGTGGGCCACTATTTCATGGGGTGAAGTCCTTCAAGGACAGGCTGGTCCAATGTGGGTCCCCATGGGGTCACAAGTCCTGCCAGGAAACCTGCTCTAGAGTGGGCTCCTCTCTCCATGGGTCTGCAGATCTTTGCCAGGACTCTGCTCCATCGTGGGCCTACCGCAGGTTCACAGCTTCCTCTCAGGCATCCACCTACTCTGGTGTGGGGTTCATCCTGCAGGTGGATCTCTGCATCCCCCTGGACTTCCATGGCCTGCAGGGGCACAGCTGCATCACCAGGGTTTGCACCACCAGCTGCAGAGGAATCTCAGCTCAAGCACAATGGAGCACCTTCTCCCCTTCCTCCTCCTCCACTGACCTTGGTGTCTGCAGAGTTGTTCCTCTCCATGTTCTCAATCTGCTCTTCTCTGGCTGTACAATAACTTCTTTTTATTTTCTTCTTAAATATGTTATCACAAAGGTGTCACCACCATTTCTGATTGGCCCAGCCTTGACCAGTGGAGCACTTTTGCTGTCCGATTTACACTAATTCTCTGAATAAACTAAAAATATACTAAAGCTGTCTGTTGGGAGCATAAACAAATGGAGATCTTGAATTTTGTGCCTGAGGATGTGGAGGTGTTGTGTTCCAAGTCAACAAACTGTTGTGTGGAGTTGGCTTATTTCAGGGCTGTGATCACAGTTCTTTTTATTTATACTCCATTAGGACATGAATGTTCCTGGCACAATTGTGGTGACATGATTCAGGAGACAGTGCAAACACAGGGTAAAAATCAGCATGTGCTGTCACAACTTTGCAGTCTGAACAGACAAAACACAGAGAAACTGAAGGCACAGAAAGGTGAAAAGACCCATTGAAGGTGGTGCAACTATGTCTTAAGTTGCAAGCTGAGAACTTAAAACACTGAGATCAGGCTGTAGTTTATTTAATCTCAGAGTTTTTTGTAATTTAACCCAAATTAGTGAAAAATTAAACATTCAGCTGCTGAGTGCTGAATAACAACTGAAAGAATAATCTTCTGGGGAATTAGCTTTAAAACAGTGGTTAATCAACTTTGGAAAATTTATAACAAAATTCAAGAGAGGGGAGCTGGATCAGGTGTTGCGTACTGATTTCTAGCTTGCACCTCATCGTCACATTTATCCCAGCTGGGATAAAACTCAGGTAGATCAAGTCACCTCTTATCTAAAGCTGTGAGATCTCTGAAATGTCATAGCTTGATAGAACTAACAAGGATTGCTTTAGAACCAACTTTGCATTAGAAACGTAACCATTCTATCTGTGAAGCAGAGCCGGAAAACCCTCAAAATTTGTCTGGTCCCTAGAGTTTACCATAAATATTTCTGCTATTTTGGACAGAAGAGCCAATAGGAAATCCATTTTAGCACCATTTAATAGTTGCCCATGGCCAGTGCTGTCTTTGGAAGGACAGAAAATATTTTGCCCTGGATGAGTAAATATCGAAGGATACGCATCGAAGTCCTAATGTAGATATGAAATAAATCCTAGAACTAATGTTATTTGGATTATAAACTGAGATTATGCTCAGAACGAACACAGAGTCAATAGCTCAATGCCTTTTAACCCAGATGTACTCTGTGGTGAGCAGTGCAGATTTTGTAAGCCTGGGTACAAGAATGCCACAGCCTAATTATTCTCCCAGATTAATAAAACCAATGTTACTATATCCCATAGGATATATACTGGCTGTATTTTAATAGTTTGTTTAATATAATCTTGAGGCAAGAGTGGATTGAATAAGCTCTTTCCACTCAATATTTCCCATTTATGTGGGTTTTGCAGTTAAAACATTTTAGTTTTTCATTTTCCTGTTTCTTTTTTAGTTTTTCAGTGTGCCTTTGAAGTGTTTTGATTTTAGCAATTGCCGATCTCTTTTATTATATTAATGCTTCTGCTTTTCTTTTGTGAAATTAGTGTGTCAAAGGAATTTAGCTTGCATTGTGAGGATGTGAGCCTTTGTTGTGAAAATGGACACCTTAATAAGTGATAGATAGAACATAAAATATGACTGGAGCAACTAAGAACTGTTTAGAAAAAACTAGTTCAGGGGCTTTTTTCATGATGAGTTTTTGCTGCTCTATAGAAGAGCTTGTCAGAAGTATGTATGGACTTGATGTCCTACTTCTGGCTGCAGTGTCATCAGGAGTCAGTGACACATATTCAAAGGAGATGTTCATTTGTTTGATTGAAATGCTAAGTCCTTTGAGACCTCAAACTCGCAGTTGTGTATAGACAGAAGGGCTTGGCTACGCTGCTGGAAGAGGGGAGAAAATGACTGTGCTTGTGCTTGTGCTGGGCAATTCATGGTTCAGGGGGAGTTGCCTCTGCCATTAGAGCCAGAAGCATTCCAGGAACCTGTGCTGCCTGTGATTCCCATACAAATGAGCTTAGGTTGTTTTTGTGCTGGGCTGGGGGCTCACTGATTGTGTTTCACCCAGCACATGCACTGTACTGTTAAGCAAAGGAGCCCTTGGAGGAAGCTGAGCCATGGGCACATGGTGAAAAGCTGATTTCTGCCCGGAGGGATGGCAGCCGCAGCAGGGGAGCAGCAGCCACGCAGGCAGCACACTCGGCTGCTTTTCAACACACAACTGACCTAGATTTCCCTGTTGGGGCAGGCTGGTGTGAACCCTGGGCCAGTGTGGGTTACTCATGGAAAGCAGACTCTGCAGTGTTCCTTCTCAGGCTTCCCAACACAGCTGCAGCTGCAATTGTATACTTGCAGTACCTAACTCCTTGACAGGGCATCAGTCTGTCCTCCTGTTTCACCTTCTGGCCATTAAGAGGTGGGGTTTTGGCTGTAAACAGGCTTTTCCTAAAGAATTTTATGGGGCAAGTAGAGAATTTTATGGGGCAAAAAGCAGCTACTGTTCCCACAGGAAATTCTATGCCCTTTGCAAATGTCTGTATCTAAATGCACTTTGTCTGAGCAAGGACGGCCAGTTCCTAGCCTATACTTCACCAGGCAGTGATTATTCATCAGCACTTGCCCATTTGAGGCATCTCATTCAAAACTCACACCAATTGTTGCCCTATTTTGCCTTTTTATATTCCTAATTCGGTACAATTTTAAACTACCTGACATTTCTTATCAGTAAAATGCTAAGTTTATTGGAGAAAGGGTGGCATTTCTTCTGCAATGAGAAAATAAATCAGTTAAAACTGATATATTTAAGGAATCTTAAGTGAAATATATTTCCTACTTGGAAGCAGGTTTCCTACTTAGATGAGTTCCAGAAAGACTTGGGCATTTTATCCTAAAATCCCAGCCTAAAAATACACCCATGTGACCTCTGAGAAACTGCCTAAAGCCAGTGGTAAGAATTTATCTTGGCAGATAACCAACATCTTACTGTAGTATGAAAGGAAACTAGCTCTCTTCTGAGCTAAATGTTAACTCAGATTGGGAATTGAAAAAAAAATGTACGAGAGTAGAAAGATTTAAAATTAATTTAGATATAAGGAAATATTTTTAGTGAATAAATGTATTTAACTGCAGGTCCCAATGCTGCAAGTTAGCAATGTTCCTTGTCGTACTGCCAGGGAGGTTCTTTGAATTTGACATAACAGGCAGCTTGTTACTGTCTCCAGTAATAACTGCAGGTACCCAAAAATATTGATATAATTTTTTTCAGTGGAAAATTCATGAGACTAGGGGGAGTTGTACTGGTTCTGAGGGTGTTTACTTACATCAAATGTTTCTGCTGTCAGCCAGAGGCGGTATCCCATTGAAAAAAAGAGGAAAAGAAAGAAAAAGGAATTTTATCTTTTTGTGTTATTTCCATTTTCTGTTCTTTGTGATTCTTTTGTGTGTTCTACTAGAGGCTTCTACTCTCTTGTACTTTCTGGGAAAAAATGCCATAAATGGAAAGGGAATATTTTAAAATTCACAGCACTTTTCACGGGAGAGGAGGACCATTTTTTAACTAATATTGCAATGAAAATGTGCATGGCTCATGTCTATTTTAGGTGATTTGCAGGAGAATTTTCTCTTCAGGCACTTGTTATTCAAAATCAAAAAAGTAATATTTAGTTTGTATTTATCTATGTATTTTACAAAATTTCTTCAGGTACTTACATACTTCTAAGTGTGATAATTTATATTTATACTATTTGCAGTCTTTCTATGCTAACAGCCCTACTCAGACCAAAGATGTGCAGAAATCAGTGTCAAAAAATTATTATGTATCATAGGATGACCACTTAGTATTCATCTGGGAATTACCTGAAATACTTCACAATGTTGTTAAACGTACCCACACTCCTACAACTACAGAAATTATTAGTATAGGTAATTTCAGAATCTATTTGGTCTCTGTACATCAGACATCTTGGCATATTATGCTTTCAGAGCTTTTATTGTAATTCCTATGCTACATAAATGTAATTTTTTTTCTTCTCTCCTCAGAAATTTTTCCAAGAGATTCCAGTCTAAAAGACAAGTTCATAAAACATTTTACAGGTAAGGAAGCTGCTTGTGTTTTCCCACATATGCATATTCTATGTAGCTGCAAATGTCACACCACTAATTTTTTTGAAGCTCAACATTTCTGAGGCTAACATTTCTGAAGTTAAATATGCATATATTAGAAATAGAAATTTTTGAAGAATTCTAGTTTCATTGAATAATCAACTGAACTATCTGGTCTAAAATAACTTTCAAAATGAGGTAAGTTAAAACATTATTTAAAAGTTATTGTTTAAATTTTATCCTCCTATTGTGCATTCCATATTTATTTTCACATTCACTAATTTTAGAACTTCTCATTGGACAGCACATAATTTTAAGAAACAGACCTTTGTGGCCAAGTAAGTTTTTACCAAATCAGGGAAGATTTTTTGCATCTGTCTCATGATGTCTATGTGTGGAAACTTATTTTAATAGTGGAAACAGATAGAACAAGGAAGAATTAAAATAATGTAAATGAAATATAAAAAATAACTTGCTGTTTCAAGTATGAAAGTTTATCATGATTACAACCAAGTACTTGAAAATTGAGGTGGAGTTCTATAATGCATTTAACTTTGGGACTGTATTGTAACTACTGAGAAAAATATAGAACCCTCTGAATATATGCAATATGAGTTGCCAATGACAAGGCATTTGCACTGATTCTTTGCTCTCTAGTTCCAGCATTCTTTAACTCAGAAAAGTGAAGGTCTCAAAGTATGATACTGCAAATCCTGTGGTGATTTTCAGGGTTATTTGAATTATTGAAACTAAAAGCTAGAGAAATAGTTGGACATTGGAGGATGAAAAAGAGAATTGGAAATAATTATGCATTTCCTCATTGCTGGAAATTTCAGGCAGTGCTTGACAAGAAAGGAAGGTATTTGTTGTCTCTTTTGCATGGGGGAAGTGTATTCCAACCCTTGGGATAAGCACAACTTTAAGGATCTTTCTGCCAACGGCTCACTGCAACCCAACAGAATCTACAGGAAATATGCCAGAGCCAGCTGGCCCTTCACCCTTGCAGTAAACAAGAGTAATTGTGACCTAATAATTTTCAGTCAATATGAGACAGAAATTAACACAGAGCTTCAAACTATGCTATGCCATGTGACGGAGGAACACTGAATATTCCTCTCCTGGGAGGGACAGACAAGAGAGATTTGTTAATGTTAGTACTTAATCCATTTCCTTTTCATTTTTAGCTTTGGAAACTCCTCAGTTACCATAAAAAGCTGAACATAAGAATCTGGGGAAGCTAAGTAATGAATACAGATTGAGTTTCATTACTCAAAACCAGGGAAAAACAGCCATGAGTTTTACAGAAGTTATTGTGAGAGTGGTAAATCATAGAAGAGAAAAAGAGAAAAGAACTAGTTGAAGGCATGTCTCTGGACCCATTCATTAAATTAATAGTCCTTTTCTGCATGAATTTAATTTAATTGCCATCAAAATTGCTGAAATTCCTTGAGTAAGATTAGTTGGAACGAATGAGGAAAGCAGGATCATTCCAAAATACTGAAAGTTTATTTGTTGGCTAAGAATTTCTGCCTACAGTTAGTTTCTTTCTTTCTTTCCGTTTCTTGCCTTTTTTTTATTTCCTTTTCTTTCTTTCCTTTTCTTTCTTTTCAATCCATCTGTCTCTCTGTCTCTCTCTCTCTCTCTTTTTCTTCTCTCCATCTCTCTATCTCTGTCTATCTCTCTCTCTATTTCTCTATCTCTTTTTCTCTCTCATTCCCTCTCTCTGTCTTCCTCTCTTTCTTTCAGTCTTTTTTTTTTTAATATATCCTAAAATATTCAGTGGTGGAATTTTCTGCCTGTTGTTGTTTTATATTTTATTTTATTTTTCATAGTTTTACTAGATCCTGTATTCCATAGGCATTTTCTTAAAACACAGTGGAATTTTTTCTTTTTTATATTCTGTTCCAATCATAATCTTCTAGCAGCCTTCATTAATTAAATTGGTTCATTACAGTCCTTACTAGTTCAGAATTAGGACATCCTAAAAGAATGAAGTTGTTAAAAAGAAAAAAAAAAAAGAGAAAAGCTGATCAATATGATCTTTATAGTACATTATCTTTACAGTTTCAGGGTTAAGAAAATTATTGCACACTTCTCATATGCCAGGAATAATAGACACATTTTAAAGCCAAATAAGAACCATATGTAACAGTCCTTGACTATAGGAAAAATCATAAATAATCTTGTGAGTCATAAAGTAATCTGTCAATTTAGCTTGGAAAGCCAGCTGACACAGAGTGTTTTGTAAGGCACAATAAAATTAACATCCTATTTTTGATGACAGGGAAGAGAGCTAGAAAACCATGTATTTTCTGATGGGACATGGAATTTATTTAGTGACAAAAGCCAGTGTTGTCTCCATATACGCTGGATAATTTCAAATTACATACTTTTCCTGGAGCCTAATTACTCACTCAGATAAAAAAAATGGCAGCAATATTCCAGTTCAGACTTGCAAAGGCTGCTCTTCCAGTTTGTTGAAAAGCTTATTGGTGGCTGAAAAAATCTACTGAAATCCATGGACTACTGTAAAATAAATCTAATCTTCAAGTATGTTCACTGTTATATAGAGGAATCTTCTCTGGAATCTTCTCATGGTGGTTTGGCTTCACTATTCAGAGAGAATTAGCTTGATATATTTTACCAGGCCCATAAACCATCTTTCAAGTTATGAAACAAGTATTTTTCTTCCCAGAAATGCTTCCTGGTTTCCTCTGAAAGGAAAGTTGGCCAACAAGGTCTGCTTCATGTGAATCATTTTGAAGCATTGCTTGAAGCAAGCTATTCTTATTCAGGGTTCCTACTTGTACTAAATTTACATTTAAATTTAGCCTTATTCACTTAATGTCAGTTTATGTCAATTTTTTCTGTCCAAACCACATCATACTCATCCCCAGCTGTCAAGGATAGTCTTGCTAAGAAGGTTACAGGATGCAAGTATTACATTTTTGCTCTCCTTTTCAACTTGAATGTCACCAGTACTACTTTCTGTGGCCATCAGCAATTTTGGAAGGGGTCTTTGGCAACTTGTTACAGTTAAGCCATGTTTTGTAGAAAAATAGACCCATAGAATGGTTTGGGTTGTAAGGAATCCTAAAGATCATCTAGTTCCAGCTCCCTGGCCATAAGAAGGGATATTTTGTTAGTCAAATATTAATGTAAACAGATGGCACAGAATATCCAAAGAAGAGAGCTGCACACTATGCCCTGGACATGCAGGGATTTGCCTTGCCAAAGATGAAACATATCCTGCATTCTGCACATTTTATGCCTTTTTACTTGGATTATTTTAACAGGAGATCAGGTTCCTAGATGTTATTCAGCTGTCATTTTTTTTCTGTCAACACCTACACTGTATATTAAGAATTTTATAAACCATCTATGTGCAAATTAAAAGCATTAGTGCATGAAATCTTTCCAGGGATTAGAAACTCATATTTGCTTAGAATGTTGCTTTTATTTATCTTCACAAATAGTATCCTCAGTCTAGGTGCATTATTCCTTCTACATTAGTCTACAGACAACTATTGAACAAACTAAATTTACTGTAATTGTCATTCTTTTTTTCACCATATAAGAAATTTTACTGCTGATTTTGAATTACTGGAATTTCAAGGCTAAACCAACCCATCATTTTAATGTGTCATTTTTCTATTTTCTATATCGTGAGCATAAAGGCACAGAAATAGAATTTCTTTCTGTTATTTCACTAGCATTACTATACTTGTGTTGCATCATAGTTAAGGGTAAAAGACTAAGTTCAGTTTTAGCCAAGAAAAAACTTAATGCTATGTGTTTTGCCATCCATTGAAGCTGCAGAGCAGTGACACTAACAGCTTGTTGTTAACTGCTCCTTACTTTCAAACAGGGCCAGTCACATTTTCCTCAGAGTGTAGCAAGCACTTTCATCGACTGTATCACAACACAAGGGACTGCTCAACACCAACCTGTAAGTAGCAAAGTACTTTTTAATGCTAGCTGTGATACTTCCTTGAAAGCAACACACTTTATCTATTAAGTGTTTGATGTCCTGGTCCTTTTTTAACAGTTACTCTTTAGCATTACATTAAAAAAACATACCCAGATCTTCTAATATATAAATATTTTCTGTTAATGCACTTGCTGTCAGCTGAACATCATGGAATTCCTTCAAAATAATGCTGAAATAAATGAAACCAAAACTACACTGAAAAAAATCAGTAGGGCATGCTTATGCAGAGGGCAGATATTCTCCTTCTTGCTCTCTTTAGCTTTCCTTGTGCAAGATAAAATCTGAACCATTCTTTATCTTCTATTAATGCTTAATAGTAGAGTTGTATCTTTGGGGTTTGGTATATTTCAGCTTGTGAGTATAATTTTCTATTATATGCCCATTGTTAAGCAACAGAAAATCATTTGATTCATCATTTTGTTTTTGATACTTTCAGTTCTCATCAAGCAAACTTCCTCTCTGAGACTGCAGAAGCTTTGCTTTAACACAGCCTGAATATATTTTTGTCAGAGATACTGAAAAATAGAAGTGTTCTTGGATAAAATGGATAAAAAGCAAACAAAAACCCCAAACCAAAATAGAGATTCCTTAAATAGAAGTTACTTCAGCATTCTCTAGTGCAATGGACAATTCAATTAAAGTCAGTGGAAAATAAGCAGTATGTTTTAATTAAAGAAAGTGAATCTCATTAAGAATGTGTAAGCACAAACTGTGGGCAAAGTTTGGTGCTTTGGAAGTTTTTCAGGATTTAACATGGAAAAGCAATGGGACCTTCTCGCTGCATCACTTAGAAGCACTGTTTGTGAGCAGCTGAGGTGCTCTCTCACCATTGCTCAGCACATCAGAGGATTTAGTGTTTGAAAGGGGATGGAGCAGCCCTCATCTCCATTTGCTTTTATGCTTATTAGAAGCTGGATTGTAGGAATCCATGGCTGATCCACAAAAGATATACATGCAGCTTTCTAAGCAGACACAGGAGTAGGCAAGGCATATTTCTATTACATGCTGTGCAACAAAAATACCATATTGTATGCCTTGACACATGGATCCAGAGCATGTGAATATTATTTGGACTCTTATGTATTACCTGAGTGTTTCACTTTATTTCTCCAGAAAAAGAGTAATATTATTTTCTTCTAATTAAATAGCTTTTCTCAAATTTAAAAACAAGACTGTGATTTTGAATGATATAAAGAAGTCATATTTTAGTTCAACTATCAAAGCAAATTGTAAAATTAAAAGGGTGATTTAAACCACAGCAGAGTTTTTGTTCTCCCTTGCATCAAGCAAACCCAAAGCAGACAATGAGTTCCATTTACCTGAAATTTTCTGTTCTAAAAAGGAGAGGTAAATCTTCAAATTTGTCTCAGGCTGATCATAGCCAAGATCTTTCGCTGTGTCTTTAGAGGGGTTTGATATTTTCTGTCAGGGACACCTTAGTCATCATGGGATGTCTGAGGATGAGTTATTTCCTCTCCTTCTGACATGGTTATAATTGTACAAATATTTTCTGAGGAACTGAAACCCAGATAGCAATCACTTTCTTGCTGTTTGTCACAATTTATATTACCTTTTATTAAAATACATATCAAGCAAGAGAAGCACCTGTGTATTTCTTGTTAGCAAATACCAGAGAGCAAGGCAGTAGTGACTCAGGATCCACTTGAACCAGGTGGTCATTTAAACCAAGGGCACACACAGGGGGATTGGAAGTGGGAGGTTAGTATCTTTAATCTGATGATTAGGAGATGTACTTAAATGTGGAAAATATGGAATTAAATCAATAGTAATAAGAAATGGAACAATAAAATGTTGAAGCAGCCTGACTTCTGACTGTGTTATAGTGATAGTTACAATAGCCTCCAAGTTAATGAGTTAAATTCCTGGTCTTCCACATCCCAGTAGAAAACTTCCTGGTTGAAATTTAATTCCTTGCATCACTTGTACTTTTCCTCTAGAGCACTATGCTAAGGTACAACCTAATATTGCATCTTGCACACATAATTTCATTAATTTCCATCAGATAACAGTTTCACTGTGTAGGGTGTTTGAAATTCAAGTACAAACTTTAATTTTATGCAGTTTTTTGAGGGTATCTGGAAACTGAGATTCATTATTGCTGTGGGTAATTCTGTTTTATAGATTACAAAAGGTGTGCAAGATTGCTAACAAGATTAGCAATGAGCCCTTTGTGTACACAGTCCTAGGATGTTTGCTATGTAAGTATCATTTTCCCCACTCATTTTCTTATTTGTTGAATGGTCTACTGGTTTACTTCACACTTATACCTTGTTATCAGGTGTGCATAAAAAAATGTGGTATTATCAGAGTGTATCAACATGCAGCTTTGGCTTTGAAGAACTGACTGGCTCCTCCTGGAAATACATAGAAGCACAAATACCTCTGGCAAGCCCCGGTGTAATTTCCTTCAACTCACTTGTGGCACTGCAGTCCGTAGTTATACACTGGGTGGCCTCTTACTGTTCAAAATTTCAAGAAGAAGTCTGCTTGGTGAAAGAAAATGCCCAAGGACATCATCAGCACATTTATTTCAGGCCATTCTTCAGAGAACTTTGTTGTTAATCCATGGAAGAAACAGAATGTCTTGTTCTCAGGTCTACCAATGCAATCTTCATAGATCATCTATCACTTAATTCATTTCTGGGACCCCTTTTCATTCTCATATAGTCTTCTGAGAATTTCTGAAAAGTTAATGAACACTTCATGGTGATGGAAGGAAACTGAACATAAAGATGTAAAGAAAGCTAAAGGTTTCACTAAGTAGCGTGAAGAAGAAACCAGTCCATTCTTGTTTATGAATAGCATGTCAAATGTTAATTACACAGCATTGTCACTGACTGTAAAAGTAATATCTCCAAGTGAGTTGTTTTCTCCTGTTTTTTGAATAATAATAAGATGGTTATAATTTCAAAGATTAATTGTAAATACACACTCTGGTTGCTATTATTAACCACTAAAATGTATAAGTTCAGTGAATTTTATTTATTTAAATTTCTTTAAAGATGGTTTCCTTTCACCACCTCCTCCTGACAAATACTGCAAGCTTGGAGCTTGGGGGAGTTGTGTATGTCACTTCTTCCTGCATCAAGACTTCAATTCATACTAATCAAGAATAAGAAAAGAAGAGTAGGATATGAGTCAGTGTTAGCTGATTTGATTTCTCAGTGGAGGTGGGATTCATTTTGGTGGCTGTGCTTTAAAGAATATGGCAATATTTCAGTTCTGAGAAGAAATGACATAATTTCTTTCTCTTCCTTTCTTCTTAACATTTTTCAGTCTCTTTGGCCTCTTGATTTCCAGGTGTTGCAGATGGTTTTGAATATAGCAAGGACAGCAAACTAGAGACTGATTAGGCATCTCATTACTTTGCCTGTATCTCCTTTTCATGACTCAAGGAAGGAATCCTTTCCTGAATGTCCTCTTAAAAAAAAAAAAAAAATTGGAGCGGGGGGGGGAGGTACTTAAATTCCTGTTTGTTTTTTAGTATCCTCTTTTTAATCTCAGCTTGTTCAAACATCTCACCACTCTCTTACTTTCTGCAGTATTCCCTTTTTAGTCTCTGTTTTTCCTTTACCTTTACCTGTATCCATTTACATCTCTGGATTCATGTATCAGGGCTTTCAGAGAGATTTCTGGTGTTCCAATTTTTTTTTTTCTTTTAAGAGAATGAGTCAAAGATCTGCCTACATATCTACAGTACAGAAGCATCTATCTCATCCTATTTCCATCTTTAAAACACAAAAGGATCAAAAGTTGCTATGATTTGCAAAGCCAGGTGTTTTAATTTGCCTGCCAAAAATACATTCAAAGACATGAAAAATAGGGAAGAAAGGTTTTAAATGGTAAGCATTGCTAGCAGCTCGTGTGCACTGCATTCACTTAAAGTTGTATCTAGGCTAGCTTTCTCTCTGCTTTGTTAAAAACAGAGAAAATATTATAGGAAAAAGTATAGCCATGGTCTGAGTGTTTCCCAGCTGTCTCTGTGCTCCCTCAGCCCATTCCTCCACTAAGTACAGTGGATAGTTTCCATCATAAATAAGACATCCTCAGATCTTCATATTTACTCATATCCACTGATTCTTGGAATGGAAACATTTTCTTGAGAAGGGTCCAGAGTGGCAGGAGTTGCTCTCTCTTCCCTGTTAGTAGGGAGTGCAACAAAGGAGTTACATACATTAATTCCTCAAACACATAGCATTTCTAACATAATTCTCTGATTACTTCTGCTTCATCTTTTGGCACAAGGGATCTGTTTTCCTCACCACCCTCACACTAGTGTAGAGAGGACATGGCCATAGATCCCGTTGCCTGTAAGAAAATTTGCCTTCACTTTAACATCTGACAGATCTTGGAGACTCTTGGTTGCCTTGAAGAAGGAGGCTCTCTCCCTTGAAGAACTGACAACTATTTTCAAGCCTTTTCCTGCCAGTACCAAAATAGGCTGCCTTTCCCTCATTAAAAAAGAGCTGCAGTGCTATTATGCAAATATTTTCCTTCCTCATCTGTAAATATCCGGCTATACAGAGAAGACATGGTCTTTTCCTCCTCGAAATGAACTTTGGCTTGGGGAAAGACAATAGTCTGCCCGCGGATCTTGTCCCTGGGATGTTTCAGCACCATGGAGAGGCGCCGCACCCCGGGCAGCCGCCGGGGTGGCTCCGGGGCGGGATACCGGGCATCCACCGCCCTTACAGTCCTCAGAGGTTTGGGTGGGTTTGTTATCAGTTCCCGAGTCAGATCCCTGCAAATGGAAATAAAGCATTTAATGAAACCCAGAATGCAGAACTGCACGTGGCTGTGTGCATGGGGAGCTCCCCTGCAAGGTGCAGCAGTGCAGACCTCTGTGTGTTAAACCTCTTGGCACTGACGCTGAGGGTTTGCCCCGGCAAAACTCATTAGTGCTCACAGGAGGGCAAGACCCACTGGCATTTGAAGTTAATCTTATGATTTATGCAATCCGCAGGAAACTGTGGTTTATGAACAGAATTTTGCTAAGCGGTCTGCTTCTCTCTTTTTAAACCAGCTATAAAATGGCATGTCCTTTTCTCTTGCAGACTTTCTACCAAGGAGAGAATTCTGATTTGCCAAGAAAGTGCCTTGAAATCTTCAAAAATGGAGAAGACATCTTTTATCTTTTTGATTTACAATGTTTTGTTACTAGATGCATTTTATTTTCATATATTTGTCCGACATTCCATATTTGTGTGAAACATTATTTTATTTTGTAAATTTGTTGCCTATAGTTCAGACAAGCCAATTATTTAAATACATTGTATATGAAGAATACTAATGATGTACTGATTAAATGTTATAACCGTATGCAGGGAGTTGGTAAAATTTTGCTGTTTCTCTTGTTCCGTTGTATTGACATCGTTCTGCTCAGGCTCTTACTCTCATTATTTGCACTAACTTGAAATGCAGAAGTCTGTGTAACTGAGATCTGAATAAGCTGTAAGTGGGGAAGTTTTACTTGCCATGGAAGATATTTTATATTATGAAGCTTTGTTAATATATACATATATATTATTGTGCATCAGAAAAAAATATGCTCAGAAATGCACCTTGCTTTCAGGAACATTTGTATGACTATTCTGGATTTTCATCAGTTACATTTGTACTGGCACTTATGGAAAGAGTTGCAAATAATGTAAATATAAAGACTGGAAAACTGCAATGCAGTTTTGGTGGAATAAAGAACATAAAAATAAACTATTTTACAGGAGGGGTTATTTAAGTATATTAAGAGGTCACTTATTTAATATATATATTTATTCTACTGGTGAACTTGAAATAATCCTCCACTGAGAACTTCAAACTTGTGGGCTTAACATTTTACAGCATTTCACTTTCATGAGGTAAATTTTTTCAGCCATTTAGTCTTCAGTTGAATAAGGTGTGAACAAAAATGCATCATGTACCCAGTGTGAACAACAGAAAACATTTGCAAGTGTGCAAAGAGCGTAATAAAAAAGTCTAACAGGACAAAAATTGCTTTAAAATATAATACCACAAATCCAAGGGGTATAATGAATGAATTTTGCTGGTGATACGTCAGTCTTAAATATTTGGGAAGACTCCAGGGCACAACTGCTACATATTTTTAATTTAAAATCTAATTGTATTGGTCACATTTGCTATCCATTTGCTATCTCATCTCTTCTATTGAAAACTGATGTGATTGCTTTTCAAAGAACCTAGTATCCAGTGGGGGTTTTACAGTCAGATCCAGAGTAATTGACAACACACATTGATTACTATGCTCAAATCACAATTCTTGAAATTAACTGACCATTCAAGATAATCCCTTCAGATTAAATATTATCTCTAACTGTGGGCTTCATGAGCCCCTTATCTTCTATGCCCAGCACTTTTCCCACTACAAAGTAGCAGGAAAACTTTGCCCTGGGATTCCTCACCAAATAGCAAAGAGTTGCCTTGTTATCCAAAGGGGTTTTCTTCCTTCTTTCGATATGTTCAGTGTATTACTGCACCAAAGCTGTGCAGTGTCCTGTGATGCTCTAAGCAGTCCAACCCCCAACTTTTAGAAGTACTCCATCCATAGTCCCAGCTGGGAGGTTGTCCTGTCCTCTTTGTGATTAACTGGATTGGTTTTCTAACTTTCTGCAATCATATTTTGGTAAGAGCAAAGTTTTCAGGTCTCTTCTAATTCATCTTGAAAGCAATACTCATATTGAAAATACAAGGAGTTTGAATGGTGAGAAGGATATCTTTGGATCTCTGTGGGTAACATACTTCATAGAAGGATTATTGGCCAAAACACTTCAGTGGGATGACAAAGGATGAGGCTCAGAACAGAAAATCAGTCTCCAAGAAAAGCATTTTTCTTTAGTCTCACTTTGATTTTTCCACTCTGGTTTGCTAGCTTCTCAGTCTAAAAAAGGTTTCTCCTTTCTTTACTCAAGGAACTGAAAGAATTCAAGCACTTGTGGGGTTTTCTTCTGAAAATTTCCTTTTGTGATATCTAAATTCCAATGAGAAGACCTAATTGGGGTTATTTAATAAAATTTTTGAGCTCAAATCTAATGTGCTAAATCAAGAGCTTCACCTTTGAAAAAATAAAGAAATCTTCCTTCTATTGAGTTGAAAAGTGATCAAGTCCCTATCTTAGAGAAGATCCACAGATGCTACAAAGATGTAAAACAGAGATTAGTATGACAAGTTAAAATATTTATGAGGGAAAAAAAGAAATCATGAAATGATTAAAGGGATAAAACCCTGTAGTTCTCCTTTCCAGAAGTCAAATAGCTTAGATTTATTATTTTTTTCTGGAAACAAATTATTCTTTAAGACATTTGTGGCATGGATCCCTTCTTTCATTTTGGCCCCTTTTTGATGCTCAGCATGCTCTAAGTAGCTGGAAATACATCCAACTTTTTCGAACCACCCATCTGACATTTGTTTGTCGCCATCATGATTTTTAGATGCGGGGATGCTAAAGTTAGCAGCAGAAAAACCATGAAGTAGCATAAGACAATCACTTTCCTGTTTAACCTGAAATATAAGTTGTTAAGATCTGCTAATGGTCCTACATTTTAGGAACCAAGTATAGAGAATGGTTTTTGGAACACAGTAAAGAAGCAAATGCCTTAGAAGCTGAGAGATGATAAGCTCAGGTAAATTGCAGTTTTGTCATGTTTTCACATGACCATATTCTCTTCCAGATTTTCTTTCATTTTTTTTCATGAAATTAAATAAAAAAATATTTTGGCTTCAGAAATACTTCTGATTATGGCTTTTCCCATTACTGTGTTGTTCCTGCATGCTCAAAATATTTGTCTAATTTTTATCCTGGTGGAAAATATTGGATAGAGACAGAGCCAGCATCTACAGTAGTACCTCAACCCAATTTTTCACTCTGCTAAACTGTTTACCTTTTTCAAACAACTTTATTGCTCCAGACTTCTGAATTACTAAAGAAAACCACTGTCAGCAAATACTGTTGTTGGTCTGACATATTTTAGTTAGAAGGCCAACAGCAATTTAACCTGGATCTGTGTCAATGGAGACTACAACCCAAAGTTCAATTTTTTGTCTTCATTGCTGAGACCATCTTAATTTTTTATCACAACACTGTAAAAGTTTTTGTAGTCTGTGCTTGAGTGCTATTCAAATGCAGGACAGAGACCCTATTCTCATCTCAGAGAGGCTAAAGCCACAGAGTGAAACAGTGTGAGGAAAGTGTACATGGAAACAATGAACTTTTCTTGATTGGTGAGGTGGAAAATTACTCCATTGTCACTTGAAGATTTGACGGCAGAGGGCAAGACAGTGAAGCAGAGTTTTATAAAAAACTTTTCCTATGATGAGGGCTGTCATTGTGGAGGGGCTTTTTTTAAAAAAAATGCATCATATGTGTGAACAATGGAAAACATTTGCAAGTATGTAAAGAGGGTAATAAAAAAGTCTAACAGGAGAAAAAATGCTTTAAAATATAATATCATAAATCCAAGGGGTATAATGAATGAATTTTGCTGGCGATACATCAGTCTTAAATATTTGGAAGACTCCGGCACATAACTGCTACGTATTTTTAATTTAAAATCTAATTGTATTAGTCACGTTTGCTATCCATTTGCTACCTCATCCCTTTTACTGCAAGTTCATGGGATTGTTTTACAAAGAACCCAATGCTGCACATAGGAACCCAGCATTTCCCACACAGGAAACAAGTGATGTTAGTAACATCTTGTAAAGCATCAGAAACTAAAATTTTAACATGGAATGAAACATTAGTTTTAAAAAGAAAATTATACCATGGAAGACACAAAAAATGAGAATAAGCAAAAAATGTGGAAAAGTTTAACTGCAGGATTCACCTTGGACACATTCACTGGTCACCTGTGGTGAAGACCAGCAAAAGTGTTGGGAGAATAACTGAGATGTAAAGTAGCAAAATGAATATATGTTCAGATTATATTTAAAATACTTTCTTAATGGCTATGTTGGTTTTCAGCAGCAGGAGAAAATGGGTGAAGTTGAGACATTAGATAGATAAATACTCTAGGCATAGGAGATGTAGAAATCCCAATTATTTCAACACGACCAAAGAAACCAGCACCTCACAGACATTCTTTTTGTCCCACCTGGTCCTCTTTAACCACCATGGGATCTCTAATTCACCTGGGTCAGTAGCTTGCATTGGTCAGCAGAAATAGAGATGCTGCTTATTGACCTGTCAGAGTCACCCAGCACAAGAAGGTTTGGCATGAGACTCTGACCTGTGACAACTGGTCGGTGCAGAAGACCAGGATGAATAGCTGCCATACTGGGAAAGGAAGAATCTGCCTGAAACATGTCCCACTGCTCTCACCATCCCATAATCAGGGGTTACCTGTACAGGACCTGAGCTGAGAAAGATAGCTATGGAGAAGGAAAGGAGAGGTACAAATAAAAGGAGTGAGGGTAGGCAGCACTTAGTACTCTGGAGTATGGGTTTGAATTCCCTAGGCTAATATTTGCTGCTTGTCTACATTTAATTTCTTTCCTCCTCCATCAACCATACAATAGCTGACCTTCCCACCCAGTCTTAGCTCCTCACTGTCTCTATGAATATGGAAACCTTATTCCCTGCTCACAGACAGGTATCAAAAAAATGAAATTATTATAACCCGTTATCGTTAAAAGTCCACCAAAGAAAGAACATGGTGCAAATAATCTGTGAAGTTTTCATGTAACTTCACTGTAAGATGATAATTCTTAAATATTTTGACAGACAAATTTAATCATTTTATGGCATGGTTTTTGCTTTTAGACCCAAGGATGAGTATTTTTTCAACCATACCAGAATCACTTTACTATCCACGTAAAATGTTATTAATGTAATTACACTGCACAATGTAATGAGTATAATTAATTAAGCTTTGGTTCTCATTTATTCTTATCACTCCTGTAATTCTGTGGAAGTGCAGTAATTCTGACCCTTGCTTTAGTAGTTGATTCATTTGCTTACTTGCAGTATCAAAAAATATTTGTTCCCTCTTATATTTCTTCTAAAAAAATAGTCCTGTCATTTGAATTGCTGTCCATTTTTTGCTTTGAGTAGGGTAATTTTTACATTTTTGGAATGAAGCAACCAGTTCAAGGAATAATTACTTACTCATTTACTACAAAAGAAACTGTTATCTTTATTTGAAATATTCACTGATGGTCATGCACTTCTACTTATGGAGCACATTTCGCACTATTTTGTTCTCTGCAATATGAATTCCACTTATGCCATTTGCCTCCCTTAGAACTCACTGTCTAAATAGTACATAAATTAAATATTTCCAATGTGTATAACTGATATTTCTTTACTAGTAACACTCACTTTAGTTAGATCTGAACAATGAATTTATGTTTTCATGGAAATATTTAACTTCATATCTCAGCAAATGTTATCTTGAAGCCCATCATTATATCTCTACATAAAATATGACTTTTTTCATATGCATTTTTCGTGATTATCCAGGTCAAATTTATTGTTTTCATTGTTACCCTGTCACTCAGTATCTTAAGGTCTGGTAGGAATATTTCA
Source organism: Zonotrichia albicollis (assembly GCF_047830755.1). NCBI lineage: Eukaryota > Metazoa > Chordata > Aves > Passeriformes > Passerellidae > Zonotrichia > Zonotrichia albicollis. Next base: position 114,794,117 of record NC_133819.1, on the reverse strand, counting down.
CAGGTAAGCTTTCATCTTGGATACCCAAAGTGACTTGTTATCATCAACAAAAGTACTTAAAATTGATCACTTTTTGATTGTACTTCGTTAGAGGGAATCCTACAAAATAGGAGGAATGTTTTGCATTTGGTTGTAAGAGAGGTCTAAGAAAGCAAACAAACTGCATCCTTTCCTTTTCCTTTCCTTTCCCTTTCCTTTCCTTTCCTTTCCTTTCCTTTCCTTTCCTTTCCTTCCTTTCCTTTCCTTTCCTTTCCTTTCCTTTCCTTTCCTTTCCTTTCCTTTCCTTTCCTTTCCTTTCCTTTCCTTTCCTTTCCTTTCCTTTCCTTTCCTTTCCTTTCCTTTCCTTTCCTTTCCTTTCCTTTCCTTTCCTTTCCTTTCCTTTCCTTTCCTTTTCCTTTCCTTTCTTTCCTTTCCTTTCCTTTCCTTTCCTTTCCTTTCCTTTCCTTTCCTTTCCTTTCCTTTCCTTTTCCTTTTCCTTTCCTTTCCTTTCCTTTCTTTCCTTTCCTTTCTTTCCTTTCCTTTCCTTTCCTTTCCTTTCCTTTCCTTTCCTTTCCTTTCCTTTCCTTTCCTTTCCTTTCCTTTCCTTTCCTTTCCTTTCCTTTCCTTTCCTTTCCTTTCCTTTCCTTTTTGAACCCTGCTTCTCCAAATACATATGTCACTGCCTTACCATATTCTCCCTGCTTCAGCTGGAAGACATGAGGATCTGTATAACTCACCCATTCCTGAATGCAACTTTGAGGGCTTGGGGTAGTGCTATATGGAAACGCCCCTTAAAGTTTTTATGTCTCTAAACTTCTGTGAATTTGAGCTATTTAGGGCTTTCAGTGGAATAAATTCTCCTCACATGATCTCACATGACAAAAGTCAAGATGATGTTTTGAAAACATAAAACCCTGAATAATTTCACTGTCGCATTCTGAGAGAGTATTTTAATGGCAGTTTTAAGCATTTTTTTTTAGGGGACTGAATTATGTTTATTAAATTATAGTAATTAAAAGATGTCTTTGTCTAACAGGTAAATTCTGCAACTTAAGAGGCCTATCCTATTCATATATCTCAAAAAAAAGCAATAAATTACACTGATGACATAAAAAACTGGTTGCAGTGTGGGGTAAAAGGGTCGTAAATGTTACCTGCTCCTGAAGAGTTCCTTCATCTTTCCTAAACCCTGAGAATAACTTGTACCTCTGTTACAAGAACTGTATAGCTTTAGGGCACATTCAACAGGCTCATGGTTTATTTACAGGTGATAACCAGAGACTAAGTATAAAAAAGCTGCTTCTGAACCCTAGAGGTCTGAGCATTCCCAGTCACACCCAGACCCAGGGTACACAACAGACTGACACAGCACATAAACCAACAGCTTATATTTTGTTCTCACTTGAAGAACAGGAATGTGTTTTTAAGTTGTTCTGGATTCTGAATTGCTCTTGGTGAGACTGGATTCTGTCAGTTTATTGAGTTATATTGCATTTTCCCAAAAGAAAGAAGTGTATCCATGATACTGCTTGAATTCTGGCAGCCAATCCATACAGTCTCATGGCTGAAGGCTGACTCCAAACTGAGTGTCAGAGTTCTGATGAAACTGCCGTGTTCTCCACTGTCTGATATCCTCAGGCCAGGATGGACAGCAGTTCCTCAAGCCCAATGCAAATTTAATAGAGTGTGTCAGAGTCATTGTCACTGCTTTGCTTGGAGAAGGTTTTGGATTGAGACTTTTTTCAGTCATTTGTCATTAAGACTCAATGGCATCAATAACAGAGACAATTTGAGATAATTCTCTTTCCAGTTTTAGTTTTCATCCACATCCTATAATAACAAAAACACTGATCAGATCACTGATCAGATGAAAAGATTCTGTCTTTTCATCACAATACTAATTTTTGGAGAAGCAGCAAAAAACTTGGAGACTTAGTAACACAATGCAAAACAGCATATTTCAGGTATTGCTTTTAGTTTATTGGACTAGAATTGAACTAGAATCTTGTTAGACTCAAAGAGATCCTGGAGACCCCACAGCATGGTGAAGACTAATGTGCTTTGCAAGAGAAGTAATCTTTGTTTTCATGTGTATAAATTATTATTGGAAAGAATAGAGATGAATTCCAGACTGGCTTATGTTTGAAAGGAAGGAATGATTGCTAGAACTCCCAAAATTATATTATATGCCTTTAAATTTGTAAACAGAAATGAAATAGATACTAATGGAAAAAACTCCTCTGAGTAAGTCAGGAAGGAGGAAAGAGACCTATGTAAAATGGTAATGCAAATGAAAATAACTCCTGGAAATGACTAAAGTACAAAATCTAAATAGAAGCCATTATGGAGGGAGAAATATAGGGCAAATTATACTTCAGAAAAGAGGGAGTCCAAGATAACATGAAAGAGAGCCACAATGTATCATGAAGCATGCAAATAGAAAATTTAGAGTGCACTTTTATTTTTCCTTATAAAAAAAAAGAAAAAAAAGTAAAAGCAAAATAAGTAATATAAGAGCTTTCAGAGATATCCAAGGCAATGGCAAATTCCCACATGGGAACTGTCAAAAACCTGCTGTCTCAGGTGTAAGCTTAGCAACATGCATTCTCTTTTGGTGAATAAAAAATGAACCTTTTGGTTTGCTTTTATTTTACTTTTTCATCAAAGAATAGTGAACTATGTTATTATTTAATATTAGTAATACATGTGATGGGAGTACAGGGAAGAGCAGAGAAAAGGTATATGATGTTTTCAGAGGACTCTCTAGTGGACTAGGGTGTGCATATTCCAAGGCTTCTTTCCAGTTGGTGCTCTGCCCAGAATAGAAAACCCTAAACCAGAACCACATTATGTGAAGCTGCTTCAATAAATCTGGCTTAAACAAGTGTTTAAGTTTATTAAGACTTCACTGCCTAAAAGCTGCTTGGAATTATTGCTACAGCTGGGTTATAACATTCTCTCACTGGACCAGTACTCTTTCCTCCATGGAAATCTCATAACTTATGTCTACTTCATCATGATGATTGATAGCTTTGAGCCAAAGGAGGCACATGTACGATAATATTTTTGTCAAGTGGAATTTTTATTTTTAAATTAACACAAGGTCTAATAATAACTGGCAATATGATATTTGCAAAATATCTCAAAGAAGATGAAATCTAGTGAAACTTCCACCAGAAGAAGCTGTCTGTACAGTAAATCTGTCATTCCTAAATAGAATTCCTGTCACTTGTTAACTAAAGTAGTGCAATGGTAAGAAAAACTCTTGGAGGTGACCTTGAGACTTGACTCACACTATATACAATTTAGCACTCCAGTGATAAAAGTTAGATTGATTTGTTTTATGTTTTGACATCTAATCATATGGAAGAGGGGAACTGAAGAATGGGAAGAAAATGTTGAGACTTGCATGGGCACAGCAAAACGAGTAACAGCACAGGTTTTAACTAAGATATTCTGATCCTGCACGTCTTGGAAAGTGTATTCTGGTTTTAAGCATCACAGTGCTTCTGTGGCTGTAGCCTTTGCTAAGAATTATATAGTCTCTACCTTTTTACCACCTGCTGGAGCAAACTTGAATATGTAAATAAGCAGAGAAGTGCAGTTTGTTTTAACAGGCTGAGAGTCTGGAGAAACAGATTAGAAGTGGGAGGAGAGCATGTCTATTCACTTCACTGCCTTGCAGTCTATGAGATCCTAACTGACAATGACTATATTAGGAGTCCAACATGAAATAAAGACTGTTCCGATTTTTTTCCCCAAGCTGTAGACTCCTTTACCCATCTCAGTTTTACTTGCTTTATTGGGTGAATTCAATCAGCTTCTTTTTAAGGCAGTATGAGCTCTTTTCTCACTTTAATAAACTTTATAATTTCCTCTATCTCACTTTTATTTTGCTCTCTATGCTCTATATAATCTGCATTTCGCCTTTGTAGACAGATTGCAAACAGCTGACAGGCTGATCTGAAATGAACTGCCAATGACAACTCATTATTAATTGGGAGAGCTGTTGAAAAGGGGCGTCACATCAACTAAAGCTTTTAAAGCTAATTAAATATTTCTGATTTATGATTTGGAACTATGAAGTTATTACTGGTGAAAGTCATGTTAAGTAATCAAAAAAATATAATCATATGGATTATTTGAAGTCCAGACTGATTTATAAGACAGGCCTGCTTTAATATTGCATTAATATTAGCAAAACTAAGGCTACATATGTAGAAATATGGAATACAGACCATAAATACAGGATGAAGAATTACTTCCTGAAAACCCTGGGAAGAATTCTAGGTTCATATTAGGTGTACTAAAAGTTTTTTCCTGAGAGCAAAAAGTGGTGCTACCTTTGTGGTATGTTTCATCACAGTGTTTAACTTATCTTTTTCCCTCCATATCAGTAGTTTATCTGTAGTTTATCTAGCTTCAAGATCTGCTGCATAAGTGGAGAGCAGGGACAGAACAAAAATGTCTGGGAGCTGGAAAGTATATGTTAGAATGACAGAATTAAAGGGCTCAGCCTGCCTAGTAGATTTTTAAAGGCTACTAAGTAATGAATAGATTTCCATGTTTAATTACTTTCCCAAGAGTAAGGCACAAAGGGACTTCATAAATTTGTATGGAGGGGTACAATAAAGACAAAAAGCTGGAAGCTGCTGTTATGCAGATTTAAATTCAGAATGGCCCTAAATCACTAATGATCCGTGAAAAAAAGTTAATCTATTGAGGTATGTTCAATTCTCTGGGAGCATTAGGAAAGAATTCAAAATGTAGGGTTTTCAAAAAAATGTACCAGGATAATTCATAAATTATTAGGCTTAGTAAGCAGCTAAACATATTAAGATGTGTTGGCCTGAAACACATGAAAATTTGGATAATCTAATGATCCTTTCTGGCCTTAAAGACTATGCTTTTTACTTTGCCTGTTTCTTTCTAAATTAGACTTAAGGAGACTGGCAATGGCTGTACTCTATAATTAGGAAGTCCTGTAAAACATTTTAGGCCTACCTTTTCCTGCAAGAAAATGAAGAATTTTAATGTTGTACTGACAGAATAGAGATAACTTTGTTGCACCTGAAATTTCAGATGCAAAGGTATGTCTGTCAGAAATTTTTTGTACTTCCAAGATAAATTATAAAAACTATTTTGAATGACAGTTCTCCTCCCTCATTCCCTAAACTACTAAAATTAAGACTGTTTCTTGACAGCTTTTTTCTATACACAGGACAGACATGAACAAGCCGACTATCCCTGCTATATGACTAAGTCAATATCTAATGAGGCATCTCAAAGTTTTGGCTTTCCCTCTAAGTGGCTGTGTATGGGACAGGAGAGCAGACAGAGAGAACTGGTTTTTGTAACTTAACTATTTCTGAAATTGACAGAACACAGTGAATGTTTCTTTTTCATTTAAAAATATTTAAGACACTTGCATACTTTCCCAGAATCACTTTTATGCTGTACTCACTAACTGTGAGTAGTTATGTGAGTCCTGGAGAACTGCTGGACAGAGAAATGGAAAAGACAATGTCTCTCCAGGGTGATACACACTGCAAACCACCCAGGAATTCTTGCTGTACTGTGACATTAAATTATCTGAGGATGAAAACCAGGCTATGACTAAAAATTCCTATTCAATAATTTTGTAAAAAATAAAGATGCCTAGTATTTAAAAAGAGTTTTCTGGTATTTGTTTTTTATTGGCCTGACTTCCCTTCATGTGATTTACTTAAAAAAAGAAATGTACAAGTCTTCAACCTGACTGGTCACTACTGAAGAGAGTCAGCAGCAGCATTAAAATATTGCCAATGAATAGCAATGAAGATGGTTTTTTGTGCACCGAGTTTATATCAGTCACCATCATGTTGGCAAATGTTTCTGATGTCTAGTATAAAAATAGAGAAATAAGGGAGTCCTGCTAGCACTATTTACTTTGGCTGTCATGAAATAGGCTATGCATCTTCTTCCATGCTGAAAAACCTCAACATAAAGGTCTGCTAATGTCTAGAACAGTTCCCACAGTCTTGGCTTGTGATGAAAGCAACATTGTCTCTGTGTCCTTCATGGCTTGCTTCCCATTTGGCCAAATCTGAGTCCCTGCATGCCAGAGATCCGCACCATATGTCCTTTGTATATCTGAATGATGACAAGGATCAGCTGATATAAAACATGAGGAAAGGCATGAAGGCCGTGTTTGCAGGGGGCTGGTGGCTGCAGGGGGCAGATGTGCACTAACTCACATCAGCAGCGTGCGTCTTCAAAGAGCGCGGAGCTTGGTTGTGTGGGGGGAAGAACATCGCATCAGATCATGTGTGTGCCATCTGGCACTCAGCAGCACTTGTCCACAGTGCTCAGACAGACCTGCTCTGAGGCAGTAACACATGTGTTGTGACCCTTTGACCCTGTGGATGATTGTATGGATACTCACTTAGGAAAATGTTTTACTCTGCAGCACAGATGTGATTTGAAAACCAATTACTTTGGTGACACAGATAAATCCAGTGGTTTGGAGCATCAGGGTTGACGGCACTGTCTTATGAAGACAATGTCAGAACACTGCAAGAACAGGTAAATAGTCAAAAATAATAGCTTAGAGTGGTTCTTAGCACATCATTCAGCGACCTCATGGGCAATATATGGATAGTTCCACACACCTCTTTTGGTAATGTGTGTGGAACTTCTGTTTCTCTGCTTACTCTGTCCTGTTGTGTGCAATTATTGAGCAGAATCCTCTGAGAACACCGCACGGTGACAATCTTACGTAAAAATCACAACTGGCTTTTTGCTATTCGCAGTTCATGCAATGCAAATTCTTAACTTCCTCAAAATAGATCAATGAAATCCTACTGAGCTGCTAGAAAGAATATGTAATACCTCAATTGAAGTTTTGGGCTTGCTCAGTTATTCCCCCTTATTTTCCTCCTTTTGGTGGGACTAGTCAATGTTAAATATTCTAACTGCTATTTCCAAATGAAATTCTGTTGTCAGGCATTTCTTGTGTTTCAAAGTAGTTAGGAAGTATCTGGAGAGTTCAGATTGTTTTTCTGCTGTATCTTTGCACAGGTGGAAAGATTAGTGTCTGCTTTTAAAATGGTAAGGAATTTCAGGAAATTATTTTGTACAGTAAACAGAACTTCTCACCCTGAGGGCGTAAAATGTCATTCAAAATGAATACAGTAAATCTGAAAAAACCATCACACATACAAGATAATGGTTTATCTTTAATTTTCCATCACTTCTATGAATGTATATCCATCAGTCATTTTCTTCGTTTGCTGTCTTTGAAATGCCAACTATCAAGAACAGTAAAATAATACAGTTCAGCAGTTTTAGTAGTGGTCTTTGAAGAATAAGCTCTGTTTGCTACTGAAAGCCAAGTTAGGGACTGTAAAAGACCCTAACTTGAAATTGCAACTGTACCAGGTAAAAGGAGTATTGCCTGAAAAGTGGGGGATAATTGCCCTGAGTTTGCTTCTCTTTTTCTGTATTTATGTCTTTTTGCTTACACTATCACAGAGATGATATGTGGGCACATATGCTAAAAAGACACACTTGCTTCACTTTCAATAAAGAGGATGCAATGAGCTTTTTAAAGGGAGTGAATATAAATATCTGAGTACATTCTGCTGAGAAAGATCTTTCTTCTGGCCTTCTCTTTCGGTTTTTTTCAACTTTCCTGTTTTTCTGCTTGTTCTGTATCCTTTCTTTAGGATATTTACTTTGTTTCTCCTCTCTTGTGCAGGTGTATATATCCCTACAAAGGTATTACACAGCAAGTGTTACCATGTCAGAAGGTGAGCTGCACTAAAACAGGCCTTAGAATTATTGACAGGGAGGTATAAAAGACCAAGGACCTCTGTTTGACATTTTTCAACCTCATATTTTTCTTTCTTTACTGCTTTCTTCAGAAGACATCTTGGAGCTACAGTAGATGGTGAAGTTCTGTAAAAAGAAAATATTATTAAAACCATTGAGTTATTCAGCTGTCTCCAAAATATTTAACATTTAAATGAGCATTTTTTTTTCAAAATGCCAAATGAGGTAAAACATAAAAACTAAAGGAACATCATTATCCAACTTTGTTTTCATTTTGTAGTGATTTCTGTAGAATTATTTCTCAATTAATACAGTGGTAGCTTTACTGCTTGAATTTTTAAATGCTAATGGAACAAATATTTAAGAAAAGTATATTGCGGGCAACACTTCTGCTATCAGAAAATGTGTACCATGTCTAAAAACCCAGTCCACCTGAATTTGATTTTGCTCTCAGAAAAATCTATTCTCATCAAGAAAATCTTGCAGAGGTTATATCTGTTTGCTATACCAGGTCTGGCAAGTGGACTTGATGTGAATATGAGCCTGTGGTCTGAGGGTTATTCAAGCCTAGGTGATTAGAGCCTTAAAGGGTAAATGTTATTAGTATACTTATGATTTAAAGACAGATGGTGCGCAGCTGAGCCAAGGGACATTGGAAAAACACAGCTGGCAGGCAATGTCTCACTTTACTTTGGTTAATAAGATATTTAAGACTGCACATGCTACGGCAGAGCTCTCTTTGATTATATAAGAAACACAGAAGACAGAGAAGGTTAAGCTTTTCCACCTAGTGGACTGATTTCTCAGCTGTCTCCACAGAAGCCTGGAGATAGATGCCTTGCTCCCTTCCCTGGCCCAAGTTCTCTTCCTAACTCAGTTCCCCCAGTTCCTTTCTCCAATTTACATGAGAAATTGGAGCTAAAGAGTAATTGCACTTGTATTCCCTTGCCTAAGGGCCGGATGATGGGATCACAGAGCTTTCTTAAGATTGCCTGGCCATCTTTTCTTCCCTGCCTGAAATGTAAACCCATGAAGGCATCCAGGGAAAAATGACCCAAAGAAGAAACTGCTGTTGGTGCTCTTCATGTTTGCGTCACTCATTGGAATAATTTGTTTAGTTTTTATTCTGTAATATAGCCCACACTTTGCCCAGAGTTGTAGTCACTAATTTTGTTTTTGGCTCACAACCCTCATCTCTGTGGTGGTCAGTAGTAGAACAAGCACTTAAAAGGTCTCTATATTTGTATCTTACAATATGTATTCTTTTAAGCTCATGATAGCATGAAAATATATGGAACAGTAAGAGAGCCATGCTTTCTGTGGTTTGGTAGGAAGGTGTTCTGTAAGATATTAATTTCTCAGAAATCTGTATTATTCTCTAAGCCACCTCATGTAGTGTTATGTTACTGAATCTGAGCAGCAGTGGTTTTTTACTTGCAGGTCACTACTACTGATCTCCTGCGAACTCACTGCCATATTGTGGCATTCACATCCTCTGAAAATATTCCTTTGCCCAGGGTTTTTCTCCTGGGAAGCGGAAAGGCAGTGAGAGAGGGCTCAGAGAAAAGGAAAACAATTCTTGTCTCATTTGCTTCTCCTGCGTCGTGCTCGTGTGGAATGTGTTTGGAGATTGTTTACCCACAGGTGATTTTTTCATTGGTCTCTGGTGTGAGTTGTTTTGACTCATTGGCCAATTGGGGCCAATCTGTGTTGATACTCTGGAAAGAGTCACAAGTTTTCATTATTAATTTTTTAGCACTCAGTAAGTATCTTTTCTGTATAAAGTAATAAATTAGCCTTCTGATAATATGGAGTCAGATGTGCCATTCTCTCCCCTCGTCGGTAGACCTGCATTTACAATATCATATTTATCTTAGAATGCTGATCAACTCAATCATTTTCCTGTTGCCAAGTTCAGCAGCCAAATCCCTGGAACCAGATATGTGAATAGATTTTGATAAGATGTTGGAATTGTATTTGCATCCATAAATATTTATATTTTATTAAGCTTACTGGCTAAAATAAAACAACCTATGCTCCAAACATTTAACCACTGGGATGAGAGAAATATGACAGTAGTGTAGCCATGGCAAAATGCCAGTGGAAATTAAGGAATTATACTGTGTTTCAGTATACACTGCTGGAAGGCCACCTGTTGGTTAGAGGGCTGGTGTTAAAGCCACAGAATAATGTTTTTGTATCACTTCAACACACCTATGGCTAAGGATTATTAAAATCAAATAAGAATTAGTACCTCAGCTGAGACTGTGACAGAGATTCAAAAAAGCTTTGATAAAGCTTTAATTAAAGTGATTACACACTCCTCAAAAGTTTCCTGACTTTGGTGTGCTTTCAAGCCTACGACTGGAGTAGCAAAATGTTCATATACTTCCATGTATGAGGAAAAAAGAAAGCAGCAATGTTTAAAAAGATTTTTCATATGGATTATGTGACTTTTTTGTTCCCACTGATGCATAGAAGAATTCGTATGGATCCTGTTTTTAAAAACTGGTATGTTCCAACTAGGTTTTCAACATTTATATCTGCAATGTATTGATGTATTTGGAAAACTCTTAAATTTTGAGATATAGTGGTTTCTATAGTTGTATGTAAGAATGATTCTTTTACAAACCTGACTGGAAGGTCAGAAATTGGAATCCATTGGTACGAATTATCAAATGTCTGCATTCTTTGCAGTTCTTTGCATCCTTAAAGATTATTCAAAATAGCAAATTGATAATGACAGCAACAGCTAATACATTAATCATGATGTACTAGCAATTCATCTTTTTTTTTCCTCAAGCACACCTCTTACAAGGGCAAGTGCACAGCTTAGAAAACTAATGCTCTCTACACAGACATGAGATTTTGTGATACCCTTCCAAATTTTAGTCAAACCACTGTGTTGCCCTAAATGAATTAGTAAATTTCTGTAATTTATTTAATTCCTATCTGTTTAATGTTTTTTAACAAGCAAGGGTCTTTGATCACATTCATAGAATATATGTCAGGGATGGAACACCTCCATATAGGCAAACAACATTCTGGCAGTAATCTAAAACCAGTGTGAAATGCTTGTGGTGTGATTCTTGAGGTGTCCTGTGCAGGGCCAGAAGTTGGACTTAATGGTCCTGATGCATCCCTTCTGAGTCAGCATATTCTATGTTTCTATGGTACTAAGCGATTACACCATCATACAAACTTCTATAGTCTTGTTGTTCATTTCGGCTCACCCACCTAAATTGTGACCTGAATTACTGCTTTATCTGGTCACTGACAAATTTGAACCTGAAATTTGTAATTAAAATCCCAAATAGTCAGTAGAATTGTCCCAGAAAAGAAAAATTAAAATTCTTGTAGGTAAAGTGAGTGTTCAGCTTAATTATTTTAATTTATTTTTTTTTAAAGGCAAATAAAACTCACTCCCCATACTCCTACAACTGACTTATCACTAAGAACCATTTAGAGAGTGCAGGAAATCTCAGTTGGTCTTTTGTGGGAAGATTCTGAAAACCAAAATCATTACTACCACACACAGTCTTGGAAATAAGACATGTATCGCATGCTTACTTGGAAGTAAGTGTGTACAGCAGCAACTGTACATACTGGGTAGAAATAAAATAGATTATGTTTTGTCTAAAACTTTGACATGTTCTCTAAATTACATCATTAATATCCTAATTTGGCTGAGCAGAACAAGCTAGCTTATGCACTGTAGAAATAGATTTAGTCTAAATCCTATTCAAGGTTATAATGAATTAATATGCATTAATAATTAATATGAATAATTTAGTCTAAGATTGATCAGCTGCTTCACAAGACTATGGATGAGATGGACAAATATCCTCTTGTCTCTAAGCACTTACCTGGCACCCAAATCCTTTCCTTTGCCTGGAGAAGACTAAATTTCTCAAGACGTTGTGAGTTTACAGCAGAAAATTCCTAGGGGTGCCTTTTCTTGGCATTTACAGCACTCTTGGCAGAACTGGTGAGCTCCATTAGCCTGCATAGCCAAGGGGCTTGCAAGCAGAGATGTGTCACACAGGCAAATGCTTTTGTCCTGCCCATTCTGCAGTGGGCCATGCTTGTCCCTTGCAGTCCAGAAGTCATCCAGGCATTAACACAGCTCTGCTGAGGCAGGATGTTTTAGTTTGGGCACAAAGCCATGCTAAATTGGGTCTATAGCTTCCAGGCCACAGCTGGCCTGTGTCTGTGAGCTCACAATGCTGGCAGAGGGACTCTCAGATGTCTTTGGGAAATGTGTTGGGTAGATTTCTGTTTCTCTGGACCCCATGGAGAAGAGAGGCATTCTGTTAGATAAGCATATAGTGCTATCCCCCAGTAAAGCACAACAAGGGGAAAAAAAGACAGCCTCTTAGGTCAGTCCTGGTTCCTCTAATGTCCAGTCTGAAATCCTTCCATTTCTTGGGATGTTTCTTTGCCATTGCCAAATTCATACTCCTTGCTGCCAAATTAAAGGGCAAAGTTGCAATGTTGAGAGAGTTTCCCAGCTCTTTTGCTTGAACCAGGGCCATTTGGAGGTGGTCTGATTGCACAGAGAAAACCAAGCTCATTCAGTGATGTAACACCCAGGGTTGTTACATCCTGGTGGGGGATGTTAGGTGTTTCACATCAAGTGGGAGAGCTTCACTAAGAGATTATGAATAAGCCCCAACCTGGAACACCTTGTGGTTTTGGTAGACTGCATGTTTCCTCATATGATATGGCAGAGCTGCTAACAGGAATTTAAAAAGCCAACATGCTAGAAACACACTTATAAGTTTCTGTGTTCATATACAGGAAACCCAGAATTCTTTTCATTTTAGTGAAACAAAAGAATAGTCTATGATATTAGAGAAAGAATTATGAAGCAGAGAAGTTTAGCAGTTATTTCCCTGCAACAGGTTTCTATAGCCGAGTGGTAAATCTGTTCCTTTCCATTATGCCAAGTCTAGTTAATTACCCAGGGATAAGTCCTGCAACAGATGTTTTAACTCATATCAACTTAGTGCATTGCCCCAAGGCTTTCATGCAAATTTTCAGTGTTTTGAGAGCATTACAGGGCTCGACTAAAAGCTCAATGTGGCCTTTCTTAAACAATTTAATAGCAAATACTGACAAGAATGTTTGCCTTAAACTAGTTCAATGCAAATAGCTCTGTAGCAGCCCACGTGACAGGCCCAGTTCTTTGAAGTCACTAAACTTGGTAACCACGTCATTCCTTTTGCCTTTAACAACGTAAAGACAGCACCATCAACTCCTTTGTGAAATTGTCCATGAATATAAAGTACCTGACACTTCTGACATGTTCAAAATCTCCTATGGAGCTTAACACCCTGCAGCACCACTTAAATCTTGGGAGCTGCCATTCTTTTAAACTCTTTCCCACCATCAGGAAACTGTCCTTCACATGGTAGCATGGTTAATTCACAATTTTCAAATGCAGCTTTGAAACACGCAGCAGATTGGACCTAAATAGAACAGTGAACGTTTAAGGCAGTTGGAGGAAAAGAAATATATCCATTAGTTTTAGTGTTGAAAAAGACAAAAATGGAACCATAGTTATAGATGCAGAAATGCTCTCCAGCACTATTTGATCACAGACCTAAGGTACTATTGCAAAGTGGTGCAGTATCTCAGGCAAAATGATTTATCTCTCTCTAGCTAGACCCTTAACATCTGAAAGAAGGGGAAATGTTATTAAAACAAAAAATTATATAGTTTCCTGTTATGCTGCTTGACTTAAAATTCTTTTGTCACTGTCATAAATCCAAGCAGTCCTTTTCTCCAGTGACCTGCATTTACAGCTTTTTAGGCATGACACTCATTCATTTATGCTAAGCAGATATGACTGTGCAAAACCACCTTACAAAGTTTATACAATGTACTGGGAGTTAAACATCTGTTAAAGCAAGATATTTGGTCAAGTAAGAATTTGAAGAATCCTGGTTATAAGAAAGTGAGTTTTTCTTTTCTTTTATAGTGCATGGTGGCTGTCTGCTCTTGAAGGATCATAGATCCAGCCAATGCATTCCAATAACATATTTTTTTAAAAAAACTTTTTAGTTCCTGGAATTAAACATTTTAAATTTCTTGTAAGGAAAGAGTTGTAATGGACTCTGTCTGGCGAGTTGATGGCAGAGGAAAAATGAAACTATCTGGTTCAAGCTTGATATCTGCAGCCCTCAGTAACACAACTGGTACTAATTGAACCATAGTAATATAACTTCATGTTTATTTATATAGATTTCAGCTATGTATTCTTGACCTGGGATAGGAGCATCCCATGTTTCAGTGCTGCAGTTTATAACTGGCTCTTATAAAAAGTTCAGGATATGACTCAGGGTAAAGGATGTGCATACAGGTGAAATTAGCTCAGTAGTCCCAGGTAGTACAATCATACTATGAAATAAAAATTTAGATGACTGTTCAGATTAATAGGGACTAGACAGTTAAAATATGTATTTTTAATGACAGGAAAAAGTCCAGAATATTTACTATAGAGTAGAAAAATATTTCTATTATTTCCTCAAAGCATGAAGCTGCATGTAATTTTGGACAGCCTTTTATTATGAGCCTACAGTTTGGCTGCACAATTGCTACACAGAAAAGGTAGGACTACTATGCTCAAAGAGGAAAAGAGCACCAAATTCTTTGCAATTATGTCAAAGGGTCAAATGTAAGGGATAAAACTTTTGCCAAAGGGTCAAATGTAGCTTGATTGCAAATTCTATCTAAAAAGGAAATGTTTAGTTACATTTTCACAGGGATGGAAGAAGAAGCTGGTTTTATTCAGTTATAATCCACCCCTGAATTTGTCTTTCCTTGGGCAAATAAACTGGAGAGGGTATATAAGTGAAATTCTGGACAATCTGTGTATGCATGAATGAAATAAGCCAGCCCTTGATGGGTATTGTACCATTCAAATAAAATATTACCAGATTTGTCCTATTCAGAATTTCAGTTTCAACTACTTCTGTGTTACAGAAGTAATGCAACGACTCGTGAACTATGTAATTTTTCCATATTTTAGAATTCAATAAAATTACTATAAGCACATTTTTTCCAAGATGTGAAATTTATTGATTTTTTTTAGAATACCTGGAATTGGAAGGCACCTTTGGGGTCACATAGTCCAACTCGTGGTTCTTCATTAACTGGTTATAGAGGCAGAAGGCAAGCAGGAAGAAATTATCTAAGTTGAGCAAACACAATAGGAATATTAGGCATGCCGGGGAGTGGAAGCAGAATTTGAAAAGCACAGCTGTCTGTCCCTTGTATGGGTTGCACACTAAAGATAGGAAAATCAATCTCTTAATACCAGGCAGAGGAAACAGGCAACTCTCAGAGCTTTTTGTGTAATGAGAGAAGAGAGAAAAGCTTAGATGGCCAGCCCCACTTTTAGCCAAACGATGATGATCTTAAAATAGCTGTGAACTGATAAGCATGGTCTGCCATTTTATTTTCTTGTCTTATTCTGTTTCTTTTGTAATTGTTTCTATTACAAGGAACACATTGCAGTCCAATCTTCAGCAGATCTCAGCTCTCTTATCCTACACGCCGCTGAATACTAAAGTAATTTTAGTAGCCTGACAACACAAAGTGCCATTCCCACAGCACCAGCCCAAACATAGGTAGGGTGCATTGGTTACTCCTGAATGACAGGCAACTCAGGTCTGGGAAACCAAACAACTCACAGTCCCATTCTCCACCAGGTTATTAATATCTGCCTTTCAGCTCTTGAATTGATGCTGCCAGTGTTGTATAGGGAAGAATCTCCCTTAGCCAAATGGACTGTTAATTTAGAGGAAGGCAAAGTGACTTTTTGAAGGTTAGGATGGAAGGAGAAATATTTTTCCTGTTCCTGTGAGGAGCACCTCCAAAAGAATCATTTTATTGTCACAATTTCTTGAAACTGGGAAATCGTTGCTGGTATTTAAAGAGTTTTCTGATGTACTATGAAAGATAGTGTTGCTTAGAGGTTTGCTATATTTTAATTGTATTACAAATATGCTTTCTTTCATTTTGACTATTAGTGTATGAACTTTCCTGTATTTATTTCTATATCCCTGATTCAGATAATTAGGTTCATCAGATCTACTTGGCAAGCAATTTGTTTCTCAGTCATATCTAACTCTGTACCCAATACTGTACATTCCACTGAAATTGCATCCTAAATTAGTTCTTATGTTCTTTTTAAGGTTTTAATAGCTCTTGAATTTTGTGTCTTGATGTATTTTCTAAAAACATACAACTTTTTACTATTAAAATATGTGTAATTCTCAAAAGGGAGAGATTTCTTCTCTCTAACCTAATTTTTTCACTGAATTCACAATTCTCATATAGGCTGTATAGTTCTCTGATTTTAGAGTCACTGACAGTTTAAAACTAGAGCTACATTTTACCTACATTTTGAACTCCTTTGAGCTGAATGCAGTTTCCCAGAGTTCAAATCTTACTCAGTATTTAACCCTTCCACCACAGGTAATACAATATCAAGTTATATCTCAAAACAAGGTCTTTAACCTGCGTACTTGAAATGCATTGCAATCAACCGCCTCCAGAACTGACTTCTGAGACTTCTCTTCAACAGGTCATTTTCCTCATCCACACACAAAGCCGAAGAGAATTAAGCTTGGGATGTTTTTCTCCATTGTATAACTGGTCTGTGTCAGCAGAGAGGGAAGAGCCTAAATGGGTCACACAAACGGATCCATGAAAAAATAACTGCAGGAAAATTTCATTTTATTTCTCTCACATTTATGAAGTTGTTACCAAAAAAAATATTGATTTTTCAAGGGAGAGGATGCAGAAATTTTGTTTATAAATGGTGCTTGTGTGTAAGAAGATGACATATTGAGACTACAAATGACACCTAAAGAAACTTAGTCATAAGGTTTTGTAATTGTGTGAGCTTGGGAATGCCCCTCCTAGCATCTGTTTGCCAAATTTTTAGAACAATTTACAGAAAAAAATGTAGCTGCTCAAAGAATAAAAAGTTTTAATTTGACATTAACTGCTGAAATACAGTTTGCATTTGAAAAAAAAATTGAAAAAAAAGAATGCTAGGCGTTCATAAATAAAAAATTGGTGAATTATATTTTGTTATCGTCAGAAAACAAATGGTCTCATAATTGATCTTATAATGATATAAAGACAAAATTCTGAAGATTCAATAGAAGAAATTCTAATACTGGAAGTTAATAGACTCTTTCCAATGTTGAAGAATTTTTTAGGTTTCTGAGATAAAAATGTTTTTCAGTCTGAAATTTAACATTTAACCATGTAATAAATTGTAGCTAATTTTCCATTATTAATTAATTTAAAATTAATAATTTGAACATAAATTTTCATCTTAAAGGTGTTCATTTTTCTAATCTGTTTGCTAAGTGGAATACATTGTGCTCCCACTTTTTGAAGACCTTCTAAGGAGTAATACTGAGAAAATCACTAAGGGCAGCTCGATGTGATGAGGAAAGTAACATTAATCTGGATGATTTTACCTGAAGAAATTACAGAGCTCACAAAATTCCTTCCAGCATGCAGCAGAGGAGGGTTGGGAGATGGGTGAAGAGGAGAGGAGCAACAAACATCTGGGGAATATGAATTACCCCAGCAGCACAACTGGACCTCAGAGAGGGCACAAGGCTCCAGTGTGCTGGCTGGATCCGTGTGTGGCACATCCAGCAACAGCTGCTAAAGGTGCAGCCACTGCCAGATGACACCACGGTCTAAGGAAATTGAGTGCATGGGCTTGGGGAATTACTGCAGGAGGGAAGCAAAACTGAGCAGCAGGAGAGTAGCTGTCTCTATACCCTGTTCCAGGAATAAATATTGTTGTTAATGAGCTCATTCCTATATCCCTATTCCAGGGAATTAAGTGCTAATCCACCAACTATTGACCCTTCAACTGCACAATATTTTTGTAGAATTTTGCTTGGAGAATTTTGATACATTCTTGGAGGCAGTCAGAACTTAGCCATGGTTGAGTGCCACTTGCTGCCTCTCCATGCTGACTGCTTGCTGACCAGATATGTTTTTGTTAGCTTGATTGTACAATGGAGAGATTAGGCAGATAAAGGCAGCCTAAATGGACCACCCCAAACCCTGATGGCCAGCAGCTGATTTAGTGGAACACAGAAAAGTGTAGTGGATTTGTTTCCATGTTTTTGCAGATGTTATAAGGGCTGCATTTAAGTTCTGAAGACCCTTCCATGACTCTTCCCATTTTTAAAATAAAATCAGGTTGTTCCTAATTTAGTTTGTGAATCAAGGAAAGTACTTTTGAAGCTGCAAAATCCAGTGACTGGTTAAACATGTGCCATTTAGAGATTTTTACATGTTCATTTTATGTTCTGTTTGAAAAATAAGCCATGTGTCACAAGGGGTACCACAATGCTCACTTGGTGGGCCTGTTTTCAGCACATCCCCTCCATGCTTCATGAAATGGAACCACAGCTGGTCTCCTTAAAAGAGAATTAAATCTTAATCACTAATGGAAAGTGGGGGAAAGCAAAAGTCAGACTCTTTGCAGCCATCAGTAAAGACCAAGAAGGACTCAT
Source organism: Zonotrichia albicollis (assembly GCF_047830755.1). Taxonomy (NCBI): domain Eukaryota; kingdom Metazoa; phylum Chordata; class Aves; order Passeriformes; family Passerellidae; genus Zonotrichia; species Zonotrichia albicollis. The sequence goes on along the minus strand of NC_133819.1, from coordinate 114,775,764 downwards.
TTTCCAGACAAAGTAATCACTGAAATGAGAAATAATTAATTACATGAAGGTTAATTTGTTGATGCAAATTCTCAGTTTTTTTAGATATTTGTATGAATAAACCAGAAGAACAGTATCAAACTTTTGCATGCATTCTAACACCTGTATGCCTCAGAAGAAATTCTGTAATACTGTGAAATTTTGGAAAAATTCTGGTGGTGTTTGGTGATTCCCAGTAAAACCTGATGTGAAAGTCATATTTGGTACTTGCTGGCCTGCAGCATATCTGTTAGTAATTGAAAGGTAGAATCAGTACAGCTCATATAGGTGAAAATAGCAGGGATAAATGGATTTAGGTTTGTGCTTAAGTTGACAGCAATAAAAACTTTGGATCTGTGAACAGCAGTGATGAGGGTAACGAGAATAAAAAAAGATTAGAATTAAGAATAAGCAGATTTTGTTTTCAGACTGTTAATATTCTTGCCAAGAACACTGCAAGTTCAGCAGACCATACCTCTGAAGTAACAGTTTCCTCGGCAGAGATTACTGTCACCTTTGGCCTCAATTGTTCTCCATGTTGTAAATGCCATGTTTTAATTTATTCCAGTAGCATTGTGATTACCGTACAGGGTTTATTTATATGCTTGACATTTAAGCTTTATAAACCAGAAATTATAATGCCTTTAATCAATTTTCTAGAAATTATTAGTAGTACAGATATGGATGTTGGTTTGTCATGGACTGGGAAGAGGAGAGCAAGACCCTGCTCTTACATTTAATTAGCAGCTTAAGGAGTTCTGTGGTTGGAAGATGACTGAAAAAAGACCAGCATGGAGAGAGCATCTCTCAGTGGTGGGGTCACACAACCCTTGATAGTGTCAATTGCCTTTGAAAAGGATTTTTTACCCACATGATGATGTATTCAAATGACAGTCCCTTGATTTGCACTTCAAAGTAGTGGACTGCTTTCCAGTGTCACTAATTCTTAACTGCAGTGCTTTATCCTCCTGTCCTGTTCCAGTTTCTACCAGCTATTCACAAAATCACTTTCTCACTCTTTTTCATCACTTCTTTGAAACACATCTATGTGATTATCTCCAGATTATAGCATAAAACAGAAAGTTGAACCTGAAATTCATAAATCAACCTATTTTAAGGCAGTTGCCTCTATTCCTACGGACCAAACCAACATGGTAAATTCCAGAGAAAACTGAAGGCACACCTCAGTGTGCAAAGAAATTGCAAGAGTCTGCTCCTTCCTCCTCACCAGGCTCATTATGAAAGTGGGGCACACCAATACAGCTTTAGTCCAACTTCTGAGTCCAGCTGTGGTAGAGATGCCAACAGCCATTCTTCCTGTAGCTCCACACATCCAGCCCATCCTCCAAGGCAGATGATTGGTATTATTAGCAAATGGTTACTGAAATTGATGGGATTGTAAGGCTAGCTTCCAAACAAGAGTGCTACATGATATGGACACTCTCTGACAGCCCAGTTTAGCACCTCCAGTAAATCTGAGTATTGTTACATTTCTGCCTGTCAGTTGAACCACACCAGCTAACCCAGTGTACATGCTTCACCAAAATGAGTAGGTAACATTTGTCAGCTTGAATGCAGGAAGAGTCAAAAAGTATCCAAGCTAATGATTTTCTCCCTTTTCCAGGGGCCATATGTGTGTGCATCCTATACCATGGACTTGGACAATGCACGAGATGACACATCTTGGTCTTGAAGATGCTGTTGCCAATTTAAGTATCTAGTGAGACTGCAAAAGCTGAAACTTCGGGCTATTTTCCTGTTTTATGTGCAAAACAAGTTTTCTAGTGCTGCTTAATAACAAAATTCAAATCCCCAAAGTATTCATCACTAGACTGTGTTTACGTAATCTCATGATTTTTAGCTAGCTAGTGGGGTATGTTCATATAGACTAATATTCAGGAGTATACCTCAGAATACACTTATTCCTTCAGGTATACCTATTTTGAACAACAAGACAAGCCTTTTTGGGCATATTGTTAAAATATGACCATTCCCTCAGAGGAATGCTTTGAAGAGAAGTGTTTATGCTTAGTTAGATTTACAAATGTCTAACACAAATACATCACTTCCCAAGATGTATATTATGCCTCACCAAAACGATTAGTTATGAAATTGTGCATTAATAAAAACAGTTGGTTCTCTTTGTAGCTCAACTCCCTTTGCCCTCACTCTATATACAACAATGTCAAATAGCTCTCTGCAGTACTTCTGAATGACTATAGCTGCACTATAATCATAATATATGAATTTATATTATGCGTGAAAGGTCGTGACCCATGAGGAAGTCAGTTTCTTTTCATGCATGCACTCCTTAAGAGTTGGAACTTATGGAAGTGAGGCAAAAAGGAAAAAAAGGCATGGCATGGAGTGAGGTCTAAAATTTGATCCTGTAAAAAAAGGTGAATATATATAACAGGACATTTGGTGAATAATGGAAAACATGCATAAAGGACTCCCATAGATCAGGGAATATGTGCATTTCAGTACCAAGTAGAGGCCTGGTTCTTGTAACCCAAATACAAAAGAGACCTTTATCATACATCTGTGAGATTGCCTATGTCAAACAGCAGAATTTACTAGTAACTAATTAATTACTGGTGTAAGAGATGAGAAGGTTTACCCTGGCATCTCTTATTCAAAACACTCCAACATCAGAATACCATGCAAAAGTGTAAAGTGGTAGATACAGACAGAACACTAATTTAAATATTCTGACATGTTGTAAACACCATGATTTTAAGAGAAGTGTTACTCCTTTGATTTGAGATGTCAACTACAATATTTGCACCATGGATATTTTCAGTTTAGAAAATGAGGTGATCATTGAATAAATGCTAGGTGTTACTGTCGTTTGTTTACTACCAATAAATTAAAATCTGTTTTTGACTTCATCAAGCACTGAATGAATTTAAAAAGGAGACAAAATTCCATTTACAGCCAGAAGAATCTAATTGAGAGAATTTATCGTTTTTCTTGCCCAAAGCTCTCTCATCTTCTCTAAATGTGGGCTTCATTTTTAACTACAGCCCCTGACATTTGTTCTAACTCCGTTGGCCCCACAAACTCTTCCAGGTGGCAGCTACAGAGGTAGAGGGGCAAAGGACTCGTGCTGGGCTTGCCCTTGCTGAGAAAGGGACTGAATGGAGCTCATGTTATCTGACTATCCAGATAGCATCAGACCAGATGTTATGTCAGATAATAACAGACCAGATCCTGTTCTTCCTTCCTCTCCACATTCATAGGCAGGAGCTGGACTGCAGAACCTTTCTGAGTGTCGTCTTCTTGGTACCACCTGGAGAAATAAATGCTCCTCTACCCAGGTAGCACCTGCTTCATCCAGGTCTGCACCTGGTCCTGTGAGTAGGGCTCTCCAGCCACTTTCCAATTTTCTGCCACATTGTGACTATGAATTCACAGTGAAAGAAGCCAAACTGTTCTTCTGTTTTCTGTGAGACAAAGGTTTTATTTTTGTTGGTATGGAAGTCTTTTATACAATAATCTCACCAGCACATTGCCTTTTATTTTCCAAAACTAAAAGTTAATTTCTAAACTATCAGGATAGAAATACATATATTTAAAAGCTAAGGAAGGATTTATTTTCAATTATATAAAATATATGCCCTCTTGATTTTTTGAATTACAGAGTTTTCATTTCAAGCAGCAACTTCTCTGGCACTTGCACTAATGTTTTAACCAAAACCCTTAAAGTCAGGAAATAAATAAATGAAGGAAGGAAGCAATCACATTTTTACAGGCAAACATGCATAGGTGCCAACTCCACAAAAATTAACTAGCAGATTTTGGGTCTCCCTGTGACTAGAAATATGCCAAATTATTTGGCAAATAATGTGTAGATGTAGCACATCCTGTTAAAGATGTAAGTGGCTAAGGAAAAGAAACTTCAGATTGTAGGCAGTGTAAGACCTTAAAAAATAAAAATATTTTTGCAGTCATTTCTTATTCAAAGCAAATGTGTTTCAAAGCCTCACATTTGAATGCATACATGGATAATACATAAATGAAACATAGTTGAAAATTCCTTTTGATTTTATCCTTTGATAAGCAAATATGACATCTTTAATATGTTTAAATTTTTTTTCAGATAAATTTTGAATGTTCTTCTTCTTCTTCTTCTTTGAAACTTTATAAAAGATAGCACACAGCAGTGACTAAATTGCAATATTAACTAGATATTAGAATTTATAAATTCAACTGTATTTTTTCATTTTTGGGGTTTTTTTGGAAAGTGTGTATTTGTGTGGTATAACATTATGCATGTTCTCAGTTGTCAAAGGTTCCCAACCAAATTACCACTACAATAATTACTAGAAGGAAGTATAGTGATAAATTTTAGTAATAAGCAAGCATCAGCAATATATTGTATCAGAAAATCCCTTTCTTGAACTTGGCCTAAAATTTCTTTAAAAAGCTCTTGTTAATGTCATTATTAATTAGAACCAGAGCCAACAACTCCAAACTTATATGATTACTTTACAAGGTAACATTACAATTAGTAAGCTTCAAAAAGAGTATGGCAGGGGTTTCATAAAATATAAGTGGCTTGTGTTGGTCAGTGCAGTGCATGTACTGGCATTTCCTTTTTAATCAATTAAAAAGGTAAAATTTGTTAATTTTCTTTTTTAGCTTCTGGCAAAGTTAAAGTATCCAATAAGTCAATGCTATGATCGTTACTGCTGAGTCTGATGAGAAAAGAATGGACTGTCATGAGGTAGTAACATCACTAATAAATGAGTGAACTATGGATAGTGAGACCTGGTCTTGGCTTCTTTCAGCTGTGTGTTCTTTCCAGAATTGTGATCTACAGTAACTTTAAGATACAAACTACACTAATGTAACTCTTGAGTATGTATTCTTGAAATTCTTATGTGCATATTCTTGCTTAAGTTCCTGATATTGGAAAAAAATTGCAAAATTATTTGTTCAAGCAAATATTTATTCAGGATTGAGAGTTTCTTTGGGATGTGAACACTCATATTTGAACAATATCAGGTAAGAATTAAGGTCTTCATAGATTCTGTTTGGTTGTTTTGTATTCCTTCCTAGAAGTGAGTACTCAGTAAAGTGGAGTACTGCACTAGGAGAGGACTCTTGTGCAATTAGTAGAGCCCTGCTTTTCCAATTAAATAACACAGGGTACAACCACATGGAACTGCCTAGAGCTGTGGAAATATCCCTCACAGAGCACTTGATGCTTCATTTCTGTATAAGTTATCCTGACATTTCTCTCATGTTTTTGGGAAGCCTCATGCATGGGATGGTTGGTCAGAATTCCTGCCTATTTCACTCACACTTTTTAACAATAAACTGCCTTGCAAAGCTGGCATGAACAAGATTTTGTTAAACTTTTAAAAAATGTCTCTTCATATTAATGCATGAGGAAAGACAATTGCTGATAAACAGGTTTACTTGCTGTTAATTCTTTCCTTTTCAAAGGAGATTAACCTCTCAGTTTGGAAAGTGACACGATCAGCTGGAGAATATGAAATTGAGAGGCATGAGCTAAAAAGCACCTATAAATCAGTAAGAGTAATTAAAAAATTGGCAAATCCAAAACCCTTTACTTTATTTTCAAGAACCTAAGCTACATTCCTGAATGAATGAAACATTACATTTGAAACAAGCAAATTAAAATGTGACACATCTCTGCACATAACTGCTTCTGTGGAACAGAAAATGGAATAAAACATACAGTAGGTTTCACACTTGCTCTTTAGTTCCTCTTTAACTTCAGTAAGCTAGGTAGAATAGTGTGTCATTAGTGTTTTCCTTGGATGCTTAGGAACAGAAGGTCAAACTAACCTTGTGAGCTATTCCAAGAGTTTATAGCACTGAACCAGAGGAAGCCAGCAGTGAGACCAAACCTTACATCCTCTTTTCAGAACACATTTGGCTGGCACCTCAGCTAGTCAAACAACTCTGAACTCATACAGTTTAGCACATCTTTTGAACAAGGTTCTGAATGACTTTCACTTTCTCTGCTCACCAGAGTGAAGATTAACAACAAAAAGTCTGTTAAATCACAGCTTGTCCTTGTGAATACTTCCCTAAATGAGTTTCAACAAGGATTAGGCTTCCAAGGCATAAAAGCTGGATCTGAACAGGAAACTTGTGTTTTCAGCATAAAGGAGCCCAGGAAATAAATATTCATAGCTTTATGGATATGATAACATGATACCTTGTTATGTCAGTTTTTCACTCCATCTTTTTATATTCAATTCATAATCTAAGGCAGTCAAATACAATCTAAGGTACTCTTGCACTTCAATAAATTCTGCAAACTGAAGATAAAGGTTTCTCTGTAAGGCAGCAGTAATAAATATTGCAAAAGATACCAGAAATTTAGAGCTAGCACCATGAAAGAAAATAACCTTTATAGAACTAGACTACTAAATTTTCCACTGATCAATGAAAATTATAAATTGTAATATAGTGACACTTTGGATTGTCTGCAATGATAAAGGCACCATCTGCTGCAAAGTTTTCATGCAATCAAGACTTGCTGTTCTTTTAGTGACATTAAGGCATTATATCATCTGTGTTGACATCTCCATCTGTCACTGTGATCTTACCTAATCTCTTTTTTCTCTCTAGGTTTTTGAAACGATATAGGACCAACTTGAAACTATTTTAAAAATTAGTAGAATACCAGACTGTAAAAATCTTTAATTTTTGTTACTGGCTGTCTTTTTTTTTTATTTCATCATCTTCTATGTTCACTGCATACTTATTTTTAGTTTCCAAGCAGATGACCAATGAGACCTGACCTGTCCTATTTCCTCAATTTACTATCTTTATTTTTAGTTGAGAATTATTTCTCCTGCATACTGAAATATGCAGGAGAACCTTTTATTGATGAAAGAACCTTTTATTAAACTTTTTTTCACCTAGCAATTTTATCTCCATTTGTTAATGAAATCTTTTCCAATCCTTTTATTGAATTCCTACCACCACTAGCTCATCTCTATCAGAGTTCTTTTTTCACTCTTTTTTCACTTTTTTCACTCCTTTGACAGCCCAGTCTCCATTGTCTCCATCAGTATTTAAAATCATAATTTTTATTGTAGTTAATCAGTGCAAATACATAACTCCCTATTTATTATAAGTCACCTGGCCAAAGTAAGTATAAATTCACCTCTTATAATTATCTTCTGTCCTTTTTTTTCTTAGATTTTTGGAAAACTCAATTTGGGTGATCTTGCTTTGTCTATTCTTAAATATATTGCTAAATTCCAAGACCAAATCCCTATTTACCTTCATGGCACTGTTCTTTCATGAGTCAGGACAAGAGAAAGATTTGAAAAATTACTGTAATTTCCTCTTTGAAGAAGACCTGAACATCATCTAAGAGGAAATTGATAAAATGTTAAGCAACTTTCCTCTTCCCTTTGTCTTGCCTTCCCTCTCCTCATCACAGATGCCAATCTGGTATCCTTTAATCCAATCTCAGGACTCACTGATTATATCCCTCCACCTGATCTCTCTCATGATCATTATCTCTCCTCTTCCTTTCCTCTCTTTGTCCCCAAATAAAAGCATTTCTAGCATCTTTGATATTCTTATATTAACAAGTTGTACCTGTTCAGGTTGTATGACCAGTTCATCTTTCCTTTATAAACTTAAAAAAAAATAAAATCGTGTAGGGTATAAGTGGCATGCAGAATGGTCCAGACTCTGCAGTCTCCTGTCTCTGCTGAAACCAATCTCAACTACTGTCTTGATTCTAACAAACCACAGACATCAGGCCCCTTCATTAGAAACACTTGAGGTTTTATCCTGTTGAACTTTGGAAATTTTGTCCTACCTTTGCTTCTGTTTTGCTGTTTGGGGTTTAAAAATTGTTATTTATCCACTATCTCAATCACTATTATAAAGGTATTGTAAATAATAGGGCAAGGAGACCTCATAAATCATCTTGATCTAGCAAATAAGAATTCAAAATTTGGTCTTGCATATCTAAAATCAGGACAAAAGTGGTTTTGACTTAGAATTTGGACCTGTACCATTGCTTCTTCTGGCACTGTGACATGGTGTGACTTAAACCTTACAGGGGCAGTAACAGGCTTTGTCTCACCTACTGATATTTCTGTCACGAATTGTTAGACTTCATGGCCTATCAGACTGAGGGAACTGAAAAGGTGGAAAGTCAGCACACTAAAGAAATCACAAAGAATTTCCAGATGGTAGTGCCAATGTTCTCTGTGTTTCTGTGACTGTTAAATTAATGGAAAAATAAAAAGAAAATTGCCTCTTCTTGAATGATGAGGAGTATAGAATTGTCTTTTATTTTCTTTTCCCATACAAACTTTAAAATTGTGTTATGAGGCAATGGTGATTACTTTCTACATGATCTAGAGATGATGCAATCAGTTTAGGAGTCTTGTTCATATCTCCTACCTTCTTTATGCTATGTAGAATTATGGGGTAAATGATTTGATTTTTTTTTCTCTTCCTTTGCAGTGTTCATTGATTATCTAGCCAAGAACTCAAGTCAAAGAGTCCGAATTTCTGGGAAAATGTGTCAATAACTCACACTCTCAAGCTGTGTCAAGGGAAATTAGATTGGATATTAGGAAAAAGTTTTCCACGCAAAGAGTGGCAAAGCACTAGAACTATCTGCTCAGGGAGGTGGTGGAGTCATCATCCCTGGATGTGTTTAAAAAAGACTGGATGTGGCACTTGGTGCCATGGTTTAGCTGAGGTGTCAGGAGCAGGTTGGACTCAATGATCTTTAAGGTCTCTTCCAACCTTGTGATTCTATGATTCTGTAGTTCTGTGATAATTGGTGCCTTGTGCAAGGCATCAGCTCTTGATGGTTGGTGAATTTTGTACCTGTACCACCTACTTTCCCCACAATTTTAATATCTTACCTGCCTGTCAGGCTGGGATGAGAATTTTGTTTTCAAGAACTTCTGTTCTGTGTGTGAACTCACTGAATGGTATTAAACCCCAACTTGTTACTGTTGCTTGCAGTCATACAAGTGGTACGAGTGGTTCTTTTCATTTTTATTTCTACTTTCCTCACTCTCAACAGCTACTAAAGGTTTAATTTCAAAGACAGGATCATGGTGATAGTCATAAATAGATATATAAATAAATCCTACTCTAGATTAATATAATGTATTCCTAAGCAGGTTTGTGTTTGCGATGCATGTTTTTCACAGGCAACCTTGTGTTAATTAATATAATCACTGGGTGAGGTGCTCAAATGAACTACAAGACAGCTTCCTAAAAAAGTTTTATGTTCTGGAACGAACTAACTAAAACATTTACTTTCAAGTGATGTAGCCAAGTTTTACGTAATGGCACACTTAAGATGATGACATTGACTTCCGAAAAAGCTTTCACTTAAAAACCAATCCTATTTGGTGGTTTGTTTGATGATTTTATTTTTTGATGGTTCAAGAAGCAGTGTGAGGTCCTAATTTCAACCCTAGTAAACATTTTTTTTTTCTTCAGGAGCAACCATATTGCTAAAGCCCTGTTCATTACATGTTTTCAGTATGCTACAACCTGAGAAACTAACACCTCATAACTTAAATATCTGTATTGGTGAATGTTGTATCTTTTGGTTGACACCGATGAACAATTTTAGAGGACAGATAGCCAGGAAGTCCTCTGGCACCTGAGGATCATAGGACATCTTACTTGAAGCATTTTGATTACAGTTCAGTTGGATATAAAGATCCTAACTTGATTTTCCACCGTATGTTATGCATGAGATACAATGTTCTTCAATTCGTCTCTCTACTTGTTCTACAAATGTTCTTATTTTCATGCTTGCTACAGCCTCTACTGAGTTGTATTTTACAGTCTAGACATAAAATCATCAGTTTTCCTATGTCAGAGGAACCTGTAGACGAAACCAGAATCAGAGATTGAGGAATGGAGGGAACTCCTGGAGACAGACACATCTGCCCAAAACAGAGTCAGCTACAGAAGGTATCCCAAGTTTGACCTCAGTTTGGTTTTGAATGTCTCCGCAGATAGAGAATTTACAATCTCCCTGGGCAACCTGTTCCAGTGTTTGACCACTATCATGATAAAGAATGTTTTCTAAACTATAAATGGCATTTATTATAGGTAAATTTGTTCCTTTTGCTTCTTTTCCTCTTACCTCCAGGTTCATTTTTTGTATCTCCTTCCATCAGATATTTATTTATTCACATTTGTAAGATCCCCCCCCCCCTTAACCTTCTGTTCTCCAGGATAAATAATGCCAGTTCTCTCAGTCTCTTCTTGTTATAATAAGTGCTCTAATCCCTTCATTATCTTCAGGTTTCTTTGCTGCACTCGTTCCAGAATGTTCATTTCTCTCTCATCCAGGGGAGTTCAGAACTGGACACAGCACTTCAGGTGTATCTCCATTTACAGTGGACAATAATCAGTTCTGGTGATGTTCTGGATGAGCTGACAGCACTCTCCCTAATGCAGACCAAGATGTTGTGGCCCTCTATTCTGCAGGGACATACTCTTGTCCCATGTTCAATTTCTTGTCCACCAGAATGTGTAGGTCCTTTTCTGGAAAGCTGCTTTTCTTCTCCTCAGCCCCCAATCTGACTGGGGGGTGTCTGGAGTCCAGTTCTCCATGGGTGCAGAACTTTGCAGCTCCTTGTGCTGCTGAACTTCCCAATACACCTGTCAGCCCATTTCTCCAGCTGGGTGAGATTCCTCTGGAGAGCAGCACACCCAGCTGGTTTATCAGTCACTTTTCCCAGATTGTATCATCTGCAGACTTTCTGAGGGTGCACTCTGTCCTATCACCCATGTCATCAATGAAGACATTAAACGGTTTTGAACCCAATTTCAGCCCCTATGGGGCCCCACAATTTCTTGGTCTCTAGCTGTGTTAGTTTTCAGTCCAGCTCACTGTCTGCTTATCCAGCCTCTACTTCCTCAGTTTGTTTGTCTGTAAGGAAGCTGAGAGAAATGGTGTTGAAAGCCTTACTAAAATTGAAATAAGCAGCAACCTCTGCTTTCTCCTCACTCACCAAGTCAGTAATCTTATTTTAGAAGGCAGAAAGATTTTTGGGACAACTGGATGTGGGAGTGAAACAGCACATTAAATATCATCAGTTAAATGGTTTTTTGTGCCCTCTTCAAATTATGTGTCAAGAAGACAAGCAATTTGTCAATGGTAAGAATGTTTGGCTGAATTCAGCAAAAGAATGAAAATTATTCTATTTTTAAATTGACTTTGAGTCTCCATACTGAGCTCTGGTTTTATATTCTTAAAAGCCCTTGCTCCTTACTGTTGAGAAATTGGCTGCTTTAGCCTTTTCCATCAGAGCATACTGCCATGTTTCTCTTGAAGTCTTTATAAGTAGGGAAGAGAAAAATATAACCTTGACTTTTTTTCTCTGAGTGGCCTCTGATGCAGTAGCACAGCATTACAGAGATATTCAACTGCTTACCCACACCTTTGGTTTCACGTATTTTAATCAGCTTTTGAGAAAAGCACATTTAGAATGTTTTCCTTCTGTCCACAAAGAGATTTTACAACCCTTCCAGTGAGTGTATGGCTCCAACAGGCAGGAAATGTGAATTCCTTAATGCTCAAAGGGAAAAATTGGATTCCACTAAAGTCACCGGCTGAAAAAGCTATTTTTGAATTTGTTTTCTAGCTAAAACTTGATCACTCAGAAAATCATTAAAAGTAAAGAATAATTAAACAAATAGAAAACAACAAAAAATGTCACATCCAAAAAGATTTGCCCATCTACAATTTATGAATCTGCTTTAAATGCAAGACAGAGCCAAATTTTTTATTTATCAATCCTGACTAATGTTAGGAGCACTGCAAATACCTCTCTGCCCCTTGCTTCCTACTCTCTGCTTTCACAGACTGGAATCCAGGGCTGGAGATATTAATGCATGTCAGGCTGTTTGATGGCAGGCTGGCCAGTGTTGGCAGCTGTAGTCTGATCAGAGTGGATGGATGAGACAAAAACATGAATTAATAAAATGTTGCCCCACAAGCCATGTGAGATAGTTACCTGCCTGATTTTATAAAGAAATCAGTCCTGGTTAAAAACCTGACATCAACAGCTTTCCTACTTCCTGAATCTGGTTAGAGCTCTATACCCAAGAAGCATGCTAAGGACCTGCTTTTTTAGGCATAGTGTTTTATTTTATGTCATTGGAATTGGGTACATAAGCTTTTACTTTCACAACCATTATTCTATCTCTAAAAAGCTGAAGGAGGATTCTCTGCGTGTGGCAAGAAAAATGTAGGAGCACAGATTACTTTATTGGTATGTGATATATATGACACAGAAACAGGATACAGGTGCAGTCTTATCTTCTTCTAAAGTTAAAGTTTCCTGCTTTTGTCATATATAAATATTTTTATATATCTTCTGGTAGTTTATCACAGCTGCTTATTTTAGTTTAAATATGTTTAATGGAACTTTTGGACAGGAATATAGCTCAGAATTCTGTGTCACATATTCACCAGAAAATGAAAAACAGTTTTGGGTGTATTAGGGAGATATTTCTGCAAAAATATTTGCAGATTTAACAGTTATTTAAGATTAAGTACTGGAGAAAAAATTCTTGCAAATCTGAATGGTAAATAGGTAGAAAATATGGCTGTCTTCAAGTAAAAGCTGCAGAAACAGGATAGGTCATACAGACATGGGACATATGGGACCTGTGGGACATATAGGACATATGGGAAGGAAGTAGCACAAACTACTTTGACACTATTCATGCTAGGTTAACATCTTATAACACCATTTTTACCTTGTACCTTAGAGTTATGGGTGGTGTACACTCACACTACAAATACTTAGTCAAATCACTGTGCTCCCAAAGCAATCTGAGTGTTAGTATCAAATGCAAAAGTATTGCTGGATCAGCAGTGATGGGAAATTCCAGGTGATAATGTTTGTCAGTGTAGTGGGCAGTTTCTTCCACATTTAAACCAGCACAAGTGAATATTTAGAACAGTAACTTTCAGTGAGATGGTCCCAACATTTATTAAAGTATTGACATTTGCTTATCAAGGAGGGGGAAAGAAAAAATAAAGTTTGTGCCCCCAGAAAAATGAAAAGACATTAAAAAAGACATTTTTTCCAATTTAAGATATTTTTCCAATAAAGACATTTTTTCCAATTTCAGATGTAAAATGTTGAAATTGTGTGATGATAGGAGCCTGTATCGATAAGGCTTTGGCACCCCTTCCTGTATTCTTGAATGTTTTGGATTTCATTGTGTCAGCCCAGATGGCTCCTACTCATTAAACTGGCCTTTTAAGTATTCAGTAGACTGTTCCTGCAGCTGTAGAGGTGGTCATGCAGGATATTATTTCATAAGAAAGCTAGAAGATTTATAGAGCATAGTTTAATAGAGATAGATAGATAGATAGATAGATAGATAGATAGATAGATAGATAGATAGATAGATAGACAGATATAAAGTATAGATAGATTAATATAAGAAGTAGGAAAGTCGATTGAGCAGAACAGCAATTTGGAGAGTCTCATCCAGTCCAGCTGAAGACTAAGCTGCAAGGAGCCTTGCAACACAGCCTTTCCCAAAACCAATGATTTACTATTCAGCCATCTGCTGATGATGATTCTCAAAGAATCAATATGGTTACACATGATGATTATAATGATGATGAAAACATCCTGTGCTGTTCATTGTGATTTATCTTCCAAAAGAATGGTAGTTTGGCACATTAAGTTTTTAATCAAATTGGCATTTCCTCCAGTATTTACAGGCAGATATTGTCCCAAAATCCTGTGAAATGAATCAGAAACTACCTGCACATTACTGGTTAGGCTGCTAAGACACTTTTTTTAGGCACTGAATAAAACTTCTCTGGTATTTGCCACCTTTATGGTCCTTGCATGTAGACATATTTAATGGATTACAGAAGTGAAGAGAAGCTTCTCTCATCTGTTTGAAATTCAGTTACTTCCCTGAATCCTAGTTCTAAATAGGATTGAGCTTTCCAGATAGTAGCTGTTATTCCAATTTCCTGCTGCTGATGACATTAGAAGTTATCTTTATTGTCTTTCTTGGATGACCATGTTCCAACTTTGAGAAGGCACCACAGGTCATTCAGGGTTCAAAATTATCAGTTAAACACCTTCCTTTTTATTCATGTGACAGATTTATTCTCTACATACGTTATCTTTGTCATCTTCCTTTCCTCCTAATATAATCCTCTTTAACAACTATAGAAATATCCATATATTCTATATCTAGTTCAATTATTTCAAAAAGTGAAAGATATGAAATAGTTTTCTCTCTGAGCAGTGAGGTACAATTGCAGGCCTGCCACTTTTTCTCAAGCTGGAAAACAGATCTACCTAATTTGCCTGGTAATTACCTTACCAAATACCCTTTAGTCACAATAGAGAGATAGATAGATAGATAGATAGATAGATAGATAGATAGATAGATAGATAGATAGATAGATAGATAATATAGATAGATTGATATAATTAATAGGGAAGTTGTGGAAGACCACAGGCCAGCTGGTTCTAAGAATTGAGGAGATCAGCAATTTGCAGAGTCTGATCCAGTCCAGCTGAAGACTAAGCTGCAAGGAACCTTGCAACACAGCCTTTCCCAAAACTAAAGATTTACTATTTAGCTATTTAGAAGAGCATTTGTTTAGAAGACAGAGTCTTCTTTGTTGGCAATCCATTAAAGAATTCATTCTAACATAGGCTTCTTAAACTCCTGATCTGTCAGGGATCATCAATAGTCAGCCTGACTAAGTTACAAAAGAGCTGGAACAGATCTGTCTGTGCTGTGCATACATCCTCAGGGACAAGGCTACCTCTGGGGACTCTTGGAATGCAGTGCAAAGCAGAGCAGAGGTTCGGAGCTTTTATATGTACATAGCTACAATAATAATAATAATAATAAAACAACTATAGGAAGCTAATTGTCATTTCCAAAATTTGTGGAAATGAAAATTCAGCTGCCACATATCCATCCAGCCCTTCATATTGTCATCCATACTGTCCAGTTTTTGATTCACGATTTTTTTTTTCCCATTTTGAGAACAGGACTAATGTTGCTAAAGAACTGCTTGTGATTCTTCCAAGTCTATCTTTTTAGCAGTTACATGTCTTAATAAGTAAATCTAAATTGGCAGGTGTGAAGTCTATTTTGGAGGGGTAAAGGAGTCACATAAGAGGCTTTATTTTTAATTTCTTTTTCCCAGTTATGTGACAAACTCATAATCTTTAGTAAACTGGTTTTATGAATCAGATCCTTTAACAAATTATTTTGGTGGTGTAAGGTTAAAATTCTTAGAAAGAAAGAAAAGTAATCCAGGTCAATATATCTATGATAATACTTTCCTATGGATAATGAGAATTATTAATAAATATTTTAAACTAAAACTCATCAAATTCAATGTAGTTTACTGAACGACCAGTTTTCAAGTCTCCAGCATATAAGAAAGCTGTAAGTTCAGGAAAGTCTTTAAATTATTGTACCTTCTTGTTTTATTGATAAAATTGGCCTGGCTATAGACCTACATTCATATTGGTTTTTGTGGCTGAAGTATGTTTCTTATTGTATAGGTATAGTGCTGTTTGGAACTAAGGCTCCTGGAAAGAACATGGTGAACTAAAACTGGAATATTTAAGCATACAAACAAAAGACAAAGTTGTACGCTGTGCTCATCTGAAATTTTTGTCAAATGTAGTACTTGTGTTTCTATTAGATTAGGTGATTATGCTTTCTGTTCCTTTTCCTGAAATGCTTGTCTAATACAGAAACAACATTACATGTATCAAAATGTTTAAACATGCACTGAACTTTCTATTTAGACAAAACATTAGTGTTTCTAAAGATCCTTTCACCCCTCCATTTCTGCTCCAGATTTTGGGCATCTCTATGGCTTGGGGGTGTTTTAGGGCTTCCTACATCTTAGAAAAGTGAAGCCACACGGTGTGAGAGGGCAGAGGTTGCAAAAGTAGAAGCTGCTCCTCAGCAGCCTCCAGTATGTTGCAAACTCTGCAGTCCACAGAGCTGCAAAGGAAAATTACAGCTGGCATGCATTCATGGATGCGGATCTCGAGCAGTGGAACAGTCCCTCCTTTCCTATCTGTTCTCTAAGCAATCAGAGTAAGGAGAGCACAGGTAATCTCTCCTAACAGACTGTATGTGGGTAGAACACCTTGTGGCTCTACCTGAGGGAAGTCCTTGGTTTAACTGTCTGATGTCAGCTATGGCTGCACGTGCCAACACTGCACCTCTAAAGCAGCTCCTGCTTCTGGCAAGTAGAGTTCCCAACTTTAACCTGGATTGTGGAGACAAGTCAAATTCAACTATGTTTCAGATGGGTATATGGAGGAGATTTTCTCACATGTTGAGTGTTCCCTTCCTTGGGACAATTGGATTAGGTGATACTACTTACACCTCCAGTACAATTAATCCTAACTGTAGCTTCTGTGTTTGTTATCAAAATGGAAGCTTTTGAATTCCAAATATGAAGCTTATTCCTTCTGAGGGCAGTCAACTGTAATGACAATTACTGTACAGAACTGTTGGTTTGGCACACACTCATATGCCATTAATTTCCATAACCTTTATCCTAACAGCCTTGTTCTGTGTTTTAACATCTTTCAGGTGCTAGTCTCTTTCCAAGAAAAATATCCATATTAAGTAAAAGACATTTATTGTCAGCACTTAAGTTGGATGCTAAATTATTTTTTTGCTCATCCTTGATAGGGTGAAAAGATGTTTGAATTGGTTAATAGTTATGAATCGTACATTGTACAATTATGTGGAAAATATGGGATTTTTTTTAACTTTTAGATGGTATTTTAAAAGTAATAAAAGATTTATGAAATGCCTGTATAGGACTGTATCTAATCATTAGAATTCCATCAAGTAATCTTTTTTTCCCCTTCAACTGAAATGAATATAAATGGCTTCTTGGGAAAAGACAGGAAATGTTCATGTAAGACCTACCACCTGTTGTTTTGGTATTTATTTGAAATGTGTGTATATGGTTTTTTAAGTTGCATATGTATACATTATCTATCCCAGATACTTATAAAGGAGAGAGACCAGTTAAGTTCAATGTCCTCTGGAATAAACTACAAAACTGACTGTTGTTTAAATAAGCATTTCATAGGCTTCTCATGATTTATACACACAGATCTTGATAATGAGTGGATGCACTTAGATTTCCAGGACAATTTTTTTTCTTAAAGAGGGTCACTTTATAGTTGCTTAGTCTATAAGATAATCAAACTATATGGATATTTCCTGCAGTTTCGTTACATTGTGTTAAAGAATAAAGGCTGTCCTTTAGTTCTATAGGGCTCCACTTCCAAGTGTATTTTGAAGAGCTCTGCTGTGTCAGTAACTGTGTACCTTATATTTATGTGAATAAGACATAAAATATGCCACATGTGGAGGAATTCCATCACATATAAGAACAGCAAAGATTTAAAAGGCTTCTCCAGGGCATTCAGAGCCTCTCCAAGTTTTCTGAGCAGTTAAAACTGTTTTTAATTGTTTAATTGAATTGTAGTGCAACTGAAAATGTTCTCTCTAAAATAAATTGTATCACATTTAATCCTTCTTGACGGATTGTCGTTTGCCTTAATGTTATGAATTTTTGCAGTACTGTTTTTAGTATTCTAAATCAGTCCAAAGCTTCAATTTACCCTTAAAAATCTGTTTGGACTTTCTCCAAACCAGGAATCCTGTTATTTAGCTAGCTCTCTTTGCAGATCTGTTCTTAATACCAAACTTTAATCTCCTTTGTTGCAAATTTTGTAAATTATTGCTTGCACTGTCCTTGGTGAACAGAGACAACAGTTAATAATTTTCCTCCATAGGAAGGGCATTATACATACTTGCAGACGGTTATCATATCCCAGTTCAGTCTTTGCTCTTCTAGACTAAACAAGCTCCATTATTTCAACCTTTCCTCATAGGTTATTCTCTGCACCTCTAATAACCTTTATTACTCTTTTTGTTTACATCTTTTGTAATGACTCAAGTCTGGTCTGCGTCCACTAACAGTACCACATTCCTCCTAAATTAGTTAAGACCTGGTTTTTAAACAATTAAGACTGAATGGTTTGATCATCAAGTGACTCAGGTGTAAAACACGTTTGTGTGAGAGTTGTCTCTTCCTTTCTCAGCCTAGAACAATGCTGATACAATTTTGTTGACTAAGACACACAAAAAAGGAATGGTGTGTAACACATGGGAGTGATTAATGTAATTTAGGAAAAATCCTGACATTTCTGCTGTCATATCTGAATATCCCTTTCAAACAGAAGATGTCTACACAATTTTCTTTCTTGGAAGGTTTTTTCTTGGTGAAAAATTATCACTATGGTACTCTTCATCTACTTCAGTACTTAGAATCTGCTGCTTAACTGGAGACAGAAACAGTCATTGTCAGCTGCTGTAGCAATTATCATCACTGTAGTTCTAGAAAGCTATGTTTTTCTCTCTAAAAATAATTTAAAAAATCTATTATAAACATCTAAAAACGTCTGTTATAAATTTGCAGGAGAACCATAGATTTCACAATCATGCAAAGTTAAACTTGCCTTTGACCTGATATAAATGAAAAGCAAATTAAGAACTTGATCTGGCATTCTATATCTGTTCAGAAGAATAAAATACTGAATTAAGGCAGCCTGTGCCTAGAAAATAAGCTTTATGAGGAATGTTTGAGGGAGCTGAGGTCATTTAGCCTGAAGAAAAGGAGGCTTAAGGGAGACTTACAGCTACCTGAGAAGAGGCTGTAGTGAGGGGACAGCTGATCTCTTCTCCCAGGTAGCAAGTGACAGGATGAGAGCAATTGGCCTGAAGTTGTGCCAGGGAAGATTTAGATTGGATAATAGGAAAGATTTAATCATGGAAAAAGTTGTCAGACATTGGAACATGCTGCCCACTGAAGTGGTTGGTGCTGTGAATTACAACTGTTTGGGAGCAAGAAGCTGCTTCAGCTTGGTTGTGCTGCTGCAATGTTGTGTGCTGTTCCTTGTGGTGGCTGGAAAATTAAGTGTTGGAAATGTCTATGCTTTCATTTTCAGGGGTAGCTTATTGGTAGTTCCTTGTAACAGCTGATAACAGTTTTTACTAGGAGATACACTTTGGATTGAAAAAATGATATCACTCATCTCTCTCTCCTAAGCACTCTCTACATCCTAACTCCTCCTCTTCTCTGCATCAATATCTCGCTGCTGCTTTTGCAAACAACTCAGCTAGAGACTGCATACTGCTCATTTGCTAATATCCTACACACAGCCCTTTCAAGTTCTTTTGTAAGTATTTCTGAAATGGTAATACAGGTTCAGATCCCCACAAGCAAAGAAAAGGCATAGCAGACAACAGGAGTAGCAACAAAATGACAGCAAAAATTACATAATGTTCTTTATACAGCCAGCAGACTGGACTCATCAAGTTCAGTGGTCAGTGAAAACTGCAGACAGGAGTTGGGAACCAGGACAGGAGGGATTAATGATTAGCAGAAAAAATATATATTGTAGAGAAAGAAGGAATGGAAGAAGGAATGGAAGAAAAATGGAGACTCAAATGCATTATGGTTTATTATTATTAATTCTGATGTACTTCATGTTTAATATTTCTGTATTTTTTCATTTTACTGATGCATAAGCAACTAACACTTCTTTAATATAGATACAAGTATTATGTCTTCATCTGCCCACTGGTAATAAATATTTATAAGCTATTGGGCATAATTATTTTTTCTTCTTTTCTTAAGAAATCATTTGAGAATTAGAAAGCATGGCTAGGGCAGGGCAGGGATCAAAGGGATTTTATAACATTCTAGTTTTGCAAATATTTGAAAATGGCTAGTTTCTGCCCTAGTCTTCAAAGCTCAGCTTTTGACCCTGTGAGGCTGGTAGATTCCAAGGAAGGCTAGATTTAGTGTTTTACGTCATCATTCCTGTCTCCTTATGTTCATACTTATTTGTGCCAGGCTTAATATGCAATGTGGGTCAAATTCAGCTGAGTACAATTACTTTGGTAGCATGTCCTTGAAAAAAAAGCTTTTTTTTTCTTTCATGATGGTGCCTAACTTTGATTCAGTGCTTCAAAGTGGTATTTTTGCTTCAAGTGATATTATGCTTTAGTAGTCTGGTGATTTTTGATTTTTTTTTTTTAATCTATGTGTCTGCAAAAATAGTACAGCACGGACAGCTACTTATCAGGTTACAAAACATCTTTTGTCTGTTCTCAGTACAGCATGGGAATCAGCTTGAGGCTGACAGCTGAATTTAGCTTTCTAATGCATGATAACTCTCTGGGCTTCCAGTGCTGTGGAGATGTAGTCACTATCAACAAGGTCTTAATCTTGGGCTGAATCCTACCCCTAATATTACCTTATTTTGATGGATTTTCTCTGCATTTGATGAGACTTTAACTTGAAAGTCATTCTTAAACTGATGAATCTTTTCTCTAGGAAAAAAAAATTAAACAGATGAAGAGAAAGTTTTGGAATTTCCCTTCTTTTACATTAAGGATACAGAGGTTATATATCCAGCCAAAACTTCCACCTCCCTGAAACATATACAATAAGAATAGGAAACTCCTATTTTGCATAGGAAATTTTTGCATTTCCCTGCTTGATCAAAACTCTAAAATTAAGTTAAACTGTGGAGGAAAGTCCAAAAATAGTATCTCAGCATCCACCTTCATGAACACTGATATGTTTCACAATTTCAGTGGAATGTGTCTGTTCATTAATATTTTTTTTACAGTGTCATCTAAATAATGGTAGTGGTTGTTTTTGTTGGTTTTGTTCCTCTGTAAAGTACAGCCTTCTTTCCTTGTCCAAAATCTTTTGCTCCTTGGAAGGGTTTATGGTACATTCTTACACGTGAAGAGCTAACAGGTGACCTGAAACAGAGGGAGTAGATTTGGAGACCCTGTGTGCAAACCCAAAAAGCAACAAAGGGATCTAAAAGCTAAAACTATTAGCCTCAGGTCCCGTGGGAGGAAAAAAATAAAAATACTGTATCGATTTCATACAGTTCAACTCTTCTGTCAGCTCATAACTCTGTACTGTCTTGTTATTTGAAATAAAGCTGCAGGTTTTCCTTGAGTATGTCACTCAGGAAAAAATTAAATGAAGTCTATGTGAGGATGTATTCAAATGTAGTCAGGAGCTTAATGATCAGACAGATTTTTTCCATTACTCTTAATCAGGAGGCAGTGATGTGGGCCAGTGATACAACCAGGCAAGCTCACATGCCTTGTAAGCAAGTTCTAGTCATGCCCTAAATCTTAAAATAATCCTGACTAGTCTCCATTTTTGGGCATGAGGATGAAAAAACCCTCAACCTTTTCAATATTGTCTGTCCATTCCATTCTTCATTCCTCAGAGGCTTGGAAAGAGAGCCGTACCACCTGCCTGCTAGACAACATGTCAAGGGCTCCTTATCCTTTTCTCTGACTGCTTGCCAGAACCTGGGATGAGAAAAAAAGTGGGCTGAAGATGGGAATGTGCCAGTCTTGGAAGCTTTCCCCTGCCAGGACCGTGCTAAGGGACAAAAGGCGCTCCCGTGTCCTGAGCCCTGCACTTTGCCATCACAGGCTCGGTGCCTGTGCATTAAATGGGTTCTGCCTATGTATCTTCTTTCTCACAAGCTTATCATCTGAGTTGTTTTTCATCCCTAAATAGATGACAGCTGTGTATATGACCCAGTCAGCTTTAAAAGAAACAGGCACTCTGTGTACTCGTTTGCCTGATGGGAGCAATATTTCGGTTAAGAACAGGGAGTCCTTTGGTAGTACTACCAGCAGTCCACAAGATGTCATGCTCTGACAAAAATGGTGATTTCTTGTACCTGGAAAGTACTGCAGCACTAACCTTCCAGAAACAGCACAGTCTGTTCAGGCAGCCTCAGCTTAAGGCGTTCAGACAGGCAGAAGGCCACCCCTGAGCAAGAATGTCCTGAGATCTATTGCAATCTCTTGCCAAGCACTGACGTGCCCACCTTGGTTTCATCGCTAAGTTATTAAAAGAGCCTGAGAAAAAATGCACCCTCAAGCTCTAGCTCATAGTTCTACACAAGTTGCACAATCAGTAGAAAGAAAAGGAATTTTACCAGGTTGTCCAAGTAGAACCACAGTCCTATTTTCTGTTTTGGGTTCACTGCATGGCTAGCAGGAGTGGATCATAAATTTGCCAAAACCAAGAAAGTTTATAGCTACTCTCAAACCTCAGACTTTATGCAAAGAGTAGTTCTTTGAATACATCTAAAAGTTTCCCTTTTAGATAAAAATCACTTACTTCACTGCAGTTTACTCTTCAGAGCAAAATTAACTTATTTCATCTTCAAAAAGATCATATTGTTTTTCCTTTAGTTTTGTTTGTGTACTGTATTAAGTTTTTCTTCTCTTCATATATTTATAGGTTTTAAACTAATTTTAAGAGTTCTGTTCCTCATTTGCAATGACATATCTACATTCAGAATAGAAATATTGTGTGGAATCACCCTTTCTCCAATACTCATGAAGAGACAACGAACATATTAAAGTGGAATTGTGAGCACTCTTCAAAGAAGTGTTAAAGGAATCATTTATGTTGATTAAACAGCAGGTCAAAATGGACTTCTGAAAAGCATCAAAAACCTTAGAAGAAGAAAATGCCAGTATCTTGGGTTCCATACATACCAGTTTTGGTGAAAACTTTGGTAAATGGTAGTTATAGATTAGAGTCAAATGAGGAAAAAAACTTTCTTGATGCACATGTCGATGCTTAGCTATAAACTAACATATTTTAAGGCCACTGAAAAACTTTGAATTATTTGAAACATTCTGTTGATTCTCGGGATTCCATTCAGTAATTTCTTAAGGTTTAGAAATTTAGAATGTAGAACATGGTGAATGAATGTGCAAGAAAATAAACTGAAGAAAGTCTGGATGCTTTGTTGAGATGAGATATTTTAAAGGCTTATTAAGAAAAAACATTTTCTTTTTTCTTTACTGAAGAATATTGAATATAGTTAAGTTTGAACAAAGCTAGATACCAAAAAAACCCCAAAACCCTCTAAGCAAATCAGCACAACGTCATTCTCCTCCTTTCTACTGAAAAAAAACTTTCACTGAAAATTTCCTTCTGTAGATCAAACTAGCAACTATACTATCCTTGTTAAGAGTGCAAGAATCACCAGTCAGTTTAACAATAGGCTGGAACAGAGCTGTGAAAACATCTACTGGGTTTTGGGCTTTTCTAGGAATAAAATCAGGCAAAGTTAACTGCAGTTATTTTAATTTTGGATCCAATGCATTGCATTGTAACATTTGTATTTTTTAAAAAACCCAAAATATCTGCAATATCAATATATATTATTAAAATGATACTTATCTTTCCCCAATCCAGACTGAAGGATCCCTTATAAGTCTTCAGAATTTTTTACCAAGTTAGGTGTGATTTTCAATGCCACTACCACATTTTTCCCAAATTGTGAGCTGAAGTTTTGCTGTGAGAGGGTGCTCATACTCAGTTGGGCAGGAGTTTCAGCCAGTCTTTATTGGGGTGACTTAGTCAGGGCTTACTGCAGATCTCAGCTTCACTGAAGATTTTAGCTGTAGATTTTTTCAAACCACTGATAGTCTAGGAAAAAGGTAGAGGAGTTCTATTAAACACACAATTTATTTGGTGAATTTTGGTACATTAAACCCTGTTCTTTGAGAAATAAGGAGCTTGTTTGATCTTCCTGTGTGCTGCAATTTTTGTGTGTTTCCCCTTATGCCCATACTCCATTGAATTGACTGGATAAGAAATGTTAATTTTCTTTAAAACTTGGTCTCATTACATTTTTAAGCTGCTATTGCCAAAAGTTCAGTCTGTGAGGAGGAATGACCAGTTAGGACAGAGAATATTAGATTCTTGATAGTAACATGGTTTTGGAGCCAGCTAATAAGGTGAGGAAAGCTAGCAGCACTGAAAGACAAGTACTGATTGCAAATAAAAGTATTATTAAACAGAATCCTCATGAAGTTTAACTCTGCTATCTCCAGTTAATGAGTGTGCCAGGGAATTGGCTGAGGATGCAGGGCTAGGATGTGTGATCAATATAAAGGACATTTGAGATCTCGAAGATAACTAATACCTAGATCATCTTGAAGCCTCAAGGAATAGTACTGGTATAAAAGTGATTGATATAAAATGCAATATTTAAGCTGAAAAGTTACTAAGAACAGATGTAAAGTAGGCACATTTTGGATTTCAACAGCTGGAGAGAAGGACATGAAACAGTGATTCAGTTATCTTGTGAACATGAGTCATTCATAGTGCCAGGAGATGATAAATTTAATTCTTATTTACCTCAGCAGAGGTAGGCACATGCAGGATTATTGTAGAAAGGACATGAATTCTTCTGAATTGCTTTGCAAGGTTATGACCAGTGACATTCAAAAAAGTTCAACTTGGCTTGGGATAAATGTAAGAAAGTGGAATTAGTAT
This sequence comes from Zonotrichia albicollis, assembly GCF_047830755.1. NCBI lineage: Eukaryota > Metazoa > Chordata > Aves > Passeriformes > Passerellidae > Zonotrichia > Zonotrichia albicollis. Next base: position 114,751,283 of record NC_133819.1, on the reverse strand, counting down.
GAAGCAGGGAAGAGAGATGAATTTTCTTGTTTGTCTGTATCCTTATCAAATTTAATTTTTCTAAAAATACATTTGTGGAAGGAGGTGCAAAAGGCACTGAAAGAAATATATGAAAACTCATCTGAGTTACCTTAGCCTGAAAACTAGACAAAACTAAAGAGTTATCACTGCAGTGAGGCTCCAAAACTATTTTCTGATAAAAATAATGACAGACATACAGTGTTTTGTAAGAACAGGACTCAGTGAGCAATATGGTTACAGGGAATAAGCAGCAAGTCCACCTAAAAATCTATAAGGCACCTTGATCATGCAGACCAGTGGTTTTAACAAATGTTGGACACACTGTTCAAAATTCCTTTGGGTTATGTACACATACTAAAGCTTCTCAAAATTAATACTTTTAAGTACTTAGTTTAGAGTTTTTCAATATTTCAGACTCTGCAAGAAGTTTCCTTTGCAGAACACTAAACAAAACATTAATTGCAGCAAGCTTTCCCTCTATCCAAATAGCCAAAGTAGGCACTGGGAAGAAACTGACTTCAATGGAAAAATGGCATTCTTCCAAGTCACAAGGAAATAAAATATGTGATTCATAATTTGTACATGTACAATGACCAGAATTACGAGAACAAGAGCTACAATTCATTTCACTGGCATATATAAATTCCCAAGATTTTTTTCTTTTGCTTTTCAGACTTCCAGGTTCCAGGTTCCATATATGTATTCAAGTACTTGTCAGCCTGCAAGAAATAAATTCTTTGACATCCTGTGCACTGAGTCAGGCAGAGCACCTCTAATAAAACAGAGATGTTAATTTGGTGACCTGGTCACTTTAAAAGTATTTCAAAATTCCCTGGCAAAAGTCTTAAACTCAAGTTTTCTACCTGCTTGGCTGAACGATATTTTAGCTTGATTAATTTTTTTATTTATGGATAGTAATATCCTTGTGTGAGGTCACAATTCAGATGCCTGGCCTGAGTGATGAATGTGCTTGATATAAATTCCAATTTATTGCCTCTCAGGTGGGAATCTGAAGAATCACTTAAGGTCCTCCATTAATTCCTTCTGTTAGGGCTATTCCATGGTGTATTCTATGTAGTTCTATACAGAAATTTTTGTAAAATGTTAATAAAACTTGAAACAGAGTTAGTAGTAGCACAGCACCTGAAAGAATTCAGTTGTCCTGTCTAATGAACAGGGATTTCCTGTGGCTTAGTTTGCCATCATCCAACAGATGCAAAACTCTGTGCTGCTGTGTTCTCTGGGGGTCTTTATCAGAAAGCTACAGGCCAAGGTGGAAAAAGGTCCTACTCCCTAGGAAAAAAAAAAAAAAAAGTTTGCCCTTGGTTTCTCTCAAAAAATTACAAAGACCTCTAAGCTCAACAAAACCACATAAAGCAAACAAAAAGAAATCTTTTGAGCTTTAAAATGTTGAACTTGTTTATTCCATTAATTAATTTGAGTTTGCAAATTTTGACGTAGTCTCTATCCCAATTATGCTTCAAATCTATGAAAGGTGAATTCCTTGCTTTGAGGAGGTGGCGAATTTGTCTTAACTGAGTTGGCTTCCTCAGGCTGATGCATACTCCAAATGCAACTAGATAATTTAACAGGCCTTTTCTGCTTTTGTATTCAGCACTGCTTTATCACTCACATATGATCTCATTTAAGTGAGATTTCAAAGGCTGCTGAGGCAATTAATTCTATATTAATTCTATATATGAAAGGAGGAGGTTTTATTCCTTTTGTCTTTTGTAAAATCACATTAAGAATAATTTGTTTGTTATCATGTCTTATTTCATGTTTAAAAAATTACTAACAACAAACATTTTTTTTTTCTGAAAGAAAGGTACTGTACAGGAAAATTACCTAATCTTTGATACTGGAATAGTAATACAATGTATTTTCTGTTACTCACCCTAATTTTTGAAACATGTTGGATATTAAGTCTGCCTTTTACAATCTCTTTTCACAATGCAGAAACCTTCCAAACTGTAATTTATATATACCATGCCTCATGTCATTTTTGTGATGGGAAATGTCAAGGCCAGGTTCCTTTACATCACAAATACAAGAAGAAATCTTTAAATAATGTTCATTTGACAGATTTTATGTTTGCTATTTAAAAACTCGCTTAGAACATTTGACAATCAAATAATAAATTATTCTTCATTAGTGAAAGCAATGTTGTTAGAAGCAAGGTATTATTTTATTTTTTTCCATTTCCTGACTCAACAACTGTGGTGTCCTGTCTAATGGTGAGACAGCCCTGGGATTTTCCCCCAATCCATGCAAAAGTTATTTATTTTACTGCCAAAGTACAAGTAGTTACTATTTTTTATGGATCAGAAACAGAAAGAAAAAATTACTTTAAGCTGCCTACAGGTGAAAAAACTCCTCTGGAATATTTCATTCCAGTGTGTCAGTCCTTCTCCCTAATTATTTTTATTGTTACTACCTGCCAGTCTCTGAATAATGTTTAATTGGAAGAATTAGCCTCTGCCAATTTTCTTTTTTTTTTTTTTTTTCACAACAGCAAATGAGCCAGAGCATTAGTATTTATAGAGGAGCCCTAAACATAAGGCTGCTGGAAGGAAGGCTTTTGAAGAAAACTCTCCGTCTCTAGAAATGTGATGGTGAGTATACCACGGAGAGTTTAAAGGAAACTCCAATTTTTAAAACAAAGGAGATTTCATAGTACTTATGATTTCTTCAAAGAATTTCCAATGACAGGAAGATGGGCCTATAATCTGTGGAATTCTTATGCGAGTTAGAAATGGGAATAAAATTCCAATCAAAATTTTGGAGCAGACAATCTTCTTCCAAACTGCCTGAAAAGGCCCCAGTAATACAAACACTATGGATCTGCAGGCAATGGTGTATTTTTTATTATAAAAATATTCTTTTTATAAGAATTGCTGGACTAACATCCTAGTTTCTATAATAGTTATTCTTTTGTAATTCTGTATGTTGTGTCTTGGAGACATTGACTGAGAAGACCAATCTGTTTGTGTGTTTAAACAAAGTTTGCTGTGACTTTTTTTGCTTCTAAAATGACATCTTATGGAGCTGAAAAGCAGTAGTTGAACATGACCCCATTTGTAAGTGGTTCTCTCCTCCAAGTGTTTAAATCCCAAGAGGATGAAGAGGCACAAGCATCAACACACACTACTTTCAGTGAGAGGGAGCCCCTTTTATGAGTGGAGCTGTCAGCCCCAGTCTTGCATTTTGGGTACCTGCAGGGAAGTGTCACCTCCTGTGTGCTCACTGGCACAAAGCTCTGCAGGAAGGCAGGACTGAAAAGTTTGTGCTGGAACATGAGTGGCTCAGAAAAGCCTGTGCAGACACTCCTGCTGCCAGCAAATCTTGCCAGGCATGGATCAGTTTTTCCTCAAATGGAATAACTCTCACATCACGTGTACAGGTAATGTCAACCACCTGGGGAGAAATTCACAGAGCTGTTTGGTTTCCTCTCCATGTCTTTGCCCCCACTCCCCAATACTACACTGCAGACCCTTAGACTTTTGTAATAACCTTCTAAACTGCTTTAGATATTGTGCTGCTGTTTCCTCCATCTGTTCCTTGCTGACTATTGTCTGACCCCCTCTGTTCACCATATTGGCAATGGTGAAACTAATGTCAAAAATGGCAAAAACATGTCACCTTATATCCTGCAGAGCTGTTTATCTTTCCCTTGTTTATCATTCTTTAAATTAGAAATTGAAATCCTTGCTCTACAGCAGCCAAATCTACCACTGGTCCTACTAATAAGTGAAAAAAAGTAACAAGGGTGATATTTCAGTAAACAAGGATTGTGGTAGTGCTTTCCAAACCTGTTTTGGAGTCCATTCAGCAAAAGGGCTTAATTTTCCCAAGGGGTGATATCACAGTAGTCCAGAAGTATAATGCACAGCTAACATAAATAAAACATGAAATTTCAAAGGCATATAAATACTATCAACTCTTGCTTTTGTGGAATAAGATTACAGAGAGCATGATCAAAATCCTCTGAAACAATAGTAACAGGAGTAGAGAATTGTTCTGATCAGTCTTGGCTTTTAATAGGAAAAAGATGCAAATAAAGGATTTTGCTATGGATAAGCTTTAGTTCAACATTTCTGCCAGTTTCAGGTTAAATCAGACAAGATTGTGGTTTGGTTTTGGCTGAGACAAAAATATTTTGAGCTTTTTTCAGGATATTTTGGCAATCTTGCATTGCCAAAATGAAAAAGAGATTACTCACCTTCCAAAATTCTTAAATGTCATCATTCCTGAGGAATCAGGTTCAAAAGAAAAAGCATTTTTATGATTTTATAATGAATTTCAACCAATATAAAGAGTTCTACAATAATGATTTCTGTAAATGTAAAAATCAAAGAAAGAAAACATGCTTAAATAATAAACTGGTCTTTTTCCAGGAAAGCTTTTCAGAATACTTTATTAAAATATGACTCTAGATGTTAAAAGTGGCTTACAGAGAATGAATGATGAGCTGACATATCCCGTTATTCTTAAAATATTTTTTGAAAAGAACAAATTTGAAAAGCATGAAAAATGTGTAAAAGAAAAAAGTAGATTTTTTTTTTTTTCTTAGAAGTGCTGGAGAATTCACAGATTTCTACCATTCAGAATAGCAGAAATAGCAATTAGCTTGTTGGGGCTTTAGCAGAAATTTGACTTTGGTTTTATTTGTCTGGTTTTGATTGAGTATTTGTGTCTTTCACCCATCATGATCAAGTTATTGTAGAAGTGTGTAAGGTGGGACTGCTGGTTAGGAAGTAAGTATGATTTTAATTCTAGGAATCAAAAAATCCACAACTTCTCATCACTCTTTCCTAAATCATTGGATATCTTCCTGGAAATCTCAGTGCTAATTCTCAGTGGCCTAAAGGAGAGTCAGTGGCTATTTAATCATTCTTTCTTCATTAGGAACTGTAGTCTTTTTTCCTTTCCTGGTGAATTTCCACCAGCATCAAGAGTTTTTCCTTCACTCATTTGTTCCAATCCAAGCAAATTCTTGCTTCCCTTTGCACTCAAGTTTCAACTGTTCCCTAAGATCAACAACCTGTTGCTGATTGCTGTAGTTTTCATTGTCAGGGTGGGACTGTTCCCGTTTCACCACCAGCTTTTGACCTGCAAAATAGTAATAACAAGATATATTCCTCAGGCACATACCCAAAGGAAATGCAAAAAGGAATTTCCTGCCAAGGATCTTTTGCTGTAATCAGGCAGACAACAGATTTTCAAAAACAAAGGTAAAAAAACTGATGGATATAGGAAAATAATAAATTAGAGAATAATGGCTCCATCTAATTAATAATAATTTAACTTGATGAGATCATTGTATTTTCAAAATATCAATGTTAGAAATATGAGAAATGCTCAACTTTGTGACTTTGTGTCAATTCCTAGAAGAAGGATGTTGGAATAAAACATTGTTGGGCACCTAGGAAATAAAACAATGAACTTGCCAGGAACTGTTAGATTACACAATGTAACTTTGTTCCAAAATCAATAGGCCTTTTGCATAAAGCAGAAGCAATTAAAACAATACAAAACTGTGAGGAGCCCTTTGACACTGTTGCTAAATATACTGTCATAAGCACTGGAAACCAGATGAAAATAAAGCCTGACATCTCTTACACAAGTGCATAAATGGAGAGGGGAGCATGTGCTTTTAAAAATATCCATTGGATTTGACCCTGGAAGAACCTCCTTTCTTATTGGTCTATACTTTCCAGTTTTGACTTGGAGATGAATTGGAAGTGGAATTGGAAGTAATTACCCAATATGCAGTTATAATTGCATTAGAAAAATCAAACTCCCATTAAGATTAAAGTAACTGTTTCTGGAGTGAATTTTGATTTTGAATCTTTGAATCTTTATTCAAGCTGCAAGTTCAACTAGAAAAATGCATGGAAGAACACTCTAGTAACAGTAATCAGCGGTGCATATAAAGGTTTCTGGCTGTAATTAGAGGCATGCAGTTTAAGAAAGGTGTGGATCATTGAGAGGATGTTGAGTTGAGGAACAATGAGAATAATCAGAGCTTTGAAATGGTCATGTGTAAAGACCAGTTGTAGAAATTGGAATAATTTACACAGGAGAAGATTGAGGGGAGGGATATCTGATGATACTCTTAGAAACTTTAAAAGTTGCTAACCAAGAGGGAGAGACAAAATCTTCTTCACAGAAAATGTGAGATGAAGAGAGGTCTTGAGTTTAAATTGCTCTGAGGAATGTGTTGGTTAGGAGGAAGAAAACACCTTTCCATCCTAGAGGAATATTAAACAAAGAAATAGTCTTGTTTGATTATCAGTGATGTTCTATCCAGAAACTCCAGTCATCATTACTGAGATTCTCAGGAACAGACCAATAGATACTTGCCTGGAGAGCAATGAATGAAACTTGGTCTTGCTTGCATTTGGTGGAAACGCTCTTTAGATTCCCTCCACTTTTGTCTCCATCATTATCCTAAATAATTCACATAATCCAACCTACCCATATAACGGTAGCATTTTTTAATTGGGGTATTCTTTGTCTGGAATGGAAAGGGTTTGTGTTTTTTTACTCCTACCTAGCTCAACAATCCACTGGTACCACCGAGACACACTGGGTAGTTTGATATTGTTGATAAATATGGTCAGCTCTCCCTCTAGTGGCATATCTCAGTTGGGATTTACTTAGTGGAAAGATGTTTTTCTTCTCAGGGCAGAGAAGCCCTGTACCTACAGGCACAGGGTATCCAGGGACAGATGTGCTCTAACCTCATATGTGATTTAGCCTTTCCCACCAAAATTCATGTTGTCCCTTTTACCATTGCAGCTGTCACACTTAGAGACTCAGCTGTGACTCCTGGTCGAGGCAGGCAACATAAAGGGAGCAGCTTTATGGAGAGGGATTCCTAAATCCAAGCTCCCATTAGCCCTAGTAACAACAAATAGGATCTCACATTTTCTATCCCAGTTATTCTTTTTAATTTTAAATGCATGATGTACCTAAATCTTCAGTAAGTTTCTGAGGAGCAGGCAGAGATTTTGAAGGGGAGGCAGGCTGGCTTACTTTTGAAAGTCAAGCCACAAAAGCCTCTCTGACATGGCTGGTCAGAATCAAGGAAATCTGAAGATCATTTACAGACCCTGCAATTGGTTTTCAAGTTGATTAGGAATTAAAATATTTTGACAGGTTAGTGAGTTCAGCTTTCCACCCACATTTGGAGTGACAGCCCAAGGTGCTTTGCCTTCTTCAAGGAATTGTACCCAATACATGGGTGTTGGTCAGGATGATTGTGTCAGGCAAGGCACTGGTCTGTGTTTGGCTGGTGATTCAGCACTTGTCTTGTGATTTCCTTGGTAGTTTTATTCAGAAAATTTCATACGTACCAAATGAAACCACACTACAAAAGGAACCTGATCACATTTACCCAATGTTTTTCTTTGAAAAAAGTTACAGCGAAATTAATCTGTGGAAGCGTACTCTCATGGAGGATTGTGCAGTTCAGAAACTCTCCTGTTGCCAAATTATTTTTTCTGTGCAAAAATGCAGACTTTTCATGACAATGTATTTGTTGTATTTCTTCACAGTTATTTTTTTCTCTCTGAAGAGAAAAACTGCTCTATTATGAAATAAATTTTGTTCTGTGTCTATTTGACCATAGCACATTAACAATCTTGGAGTGAAAAAAAGCTGAAGACAGAAGAGGAAGGCTTTATAACTGGATGACTGTACAGCTCAGACAAGACCAAATTTTTACTGAGCTTCTCAAGCAAGTTGATGATTTCAGCTTTTCTACTTTGCGAAGTTTTCATGAAGAAAGCTATTCCTCTTTAGTGAGGCTTTGTGCTTTTACTGTTCATTACTATAACATGTAATATGTGCATCTATAAAGACAATGCCTTTAAATATGTCTATATCTGGCTTACATTACAACAAGGAAATTGTCGCTTAATGCAAGTGTTTTACATTAGGAATCACAATAAAATTTAATATAAATCTTTTAAGTATTTTGTTTTCTATTATTGAATTTTTATCCTCTTGAATGGATTATTTTGTTCAAATTCACCCTAAGGAATTAATAATGAGTCTTTTTAGGAGCTAAGACTTACCATCCCTATACCATAAACCAGAGCTCTCAGGCCAGCTACTGGCTCCTAAATCCTTATGAACTTAGAGATTGAACTCTGTTAAGGTCATGACAGCAGCAGTTGTGTTTTCTCACTGCTGAACAAGTATTTTTCTTCCAGCCAAAGCCACACTCCCTTTTTCCCAGAAGTGAGAATCCCTCAGTTCCATCCCCCCAGAGATAAAGAGAGCGCTATGGAATAACAACCTCGACACGCCCACACGGCTCCAGGCTCCACCCCCATCCCATCCTTGGCTGAAGCTAGGACAATTATAGCTCCAACCTGACATGGAATGAAACAGTTACAGCCCACAGATTGTTTGATAGGCCTTTCATATAATAAATAATGATTAAAATCCTAACTCGGTAAATAATGTTCAGAATATGAAATAGAAATATCTATTTTGTAGACCAAAATTTTCTATAGGAAGATTTTTTCTCATTTAAGTAGCTGATAATTATAAATAAAGTTGCAAATTAATACTGAATGGGAGAATATATAAAAAGTTACTTTTTTGTGGCTGATTGTATTAGTCATGCAGACTATAAATTACTGATGATTAATGTGCACCTGCTCTGAATAAAATATAACAGCATTTTATCATCACTTGCTATAATCTTATATTAGAAATGTGGAAACATCCTTCTTCATTCTCCAGAGTTTCTTTTAACACAATTCAAGTGCTTCAGTGTTAAAGCATTTCTAACTGCTCCATGATGATATAGGATCTTTCAGTAATTACAGTGAAGCATGCTTAATGAATGAGGATGAAATAAGACTATCTATATTGTGTCAACACAATAAATCTGTATCTCAGCAGGTGGCAATTTGATATTATTTTGTCCACATAATTATTTGCTGAGGGTGTGTACATGAAATGTGAATTTCAGATCTATTGAGAAAGGGCAAAATGTCAGAACTGTACATGGGCCTTTAATTAGTGAATTGTGCCATGGAAAAGGCCTTAATTCAAAAGTGAGGGGAAATTATTTGGGGTGTTGATATGTTTTTCCATGTTTTTTTTCTATTATTTAATAAACAATTTTAGTTATGTCTTTCTTGTTTAAAGTGCATCTTCAACAATAACAGGAAAGTCTCAGGCATCAATTGCTAGACTTCTTGATCACAGTATTAAGCTTTAAAATATAACTTAAAGGTTCAACAGATGAACAACAAAGTAACTAAAACTTGTTTTTTCCTAATTCCATAACTATGACCTTTCTGAGATGAGGTTTCTAACTTTCAGTAGTCTGAAAGTTATGTGTCTAAGCTATATATCACATACTTATGGTATGTAGAAGTAAGGAAATATTTACCTTCAGAGAATTTAGATTTTTACTATGATAGAATAAATCAGACATAAATCTAACCCAAATTTGTATTGCTAGAAAATTGTAATAGCTGGATTTAGGTGCACTAGGACACAGCTTGGAGTCCCCGGGACATTCTCCTGGTGACACTCAGGTCATTCTGGTGAATGTGAGGGAGGTTTCAGTGCCACTGAGAGCCACTAGAAGACACTTTCTCTCACCTGGTCCCTTATGGCTTTGCCTGTCTCACACGGGGGATGCTGTTGGATGGAGTGGAGACTGCTTGTGCCACAAGCCTGTTTTAAAGCCCCTCCACGCTCTTGGATGAAGAGCAAACTGTATTTTCTACCTTGAAAAATCGCACTTTATCCACATCAGGTTAAAGTCTAAATACATCTACAAACACTTGTTTACAATGGCTAAAAGAGGCAACAGACTTACAAATGTTTGTACCTTTGCAAGGTGATGCAGATGGATAAACAGAAGATAATTGCTTGTACCAAATGAAGTACTTTTTACCTTCTCATCCGTTGCTTTCTCTCTTGATCCAGTATTGGGACACACAAAGCAGAGAGTACCTTAGACCTTATAAACCCAAGAGATTTGATAACAGGATGCCTTGGCAAGAGCAAGCAGAACTTCTAGGATTAAATCAAGATTGCAAGAAGATTAAATCAGACTGATTTACCAGAAAAGAAAACTACATCAAACTCTGCAAGCAAGAGATGTTGTAAAATGTATAAGTTTGTTTATGTGATGATTAACCCAGTCACTGTAGTAAAATATTGCTAGCCTTCCTAAAATAGTATATAGGCATAGGTAATCCACAATAAAGTTGGATTGTTCTGACTGTATAGTGTGGAAACCCAGAACAGTGGAAATATTTCTGTGTCTGCTCTGAGGTGCCCTGACCCCCAGGGGAGCACTGACTTTGACCCTCATTCATGGAGAAAGTTTCCTAGACTTCAAGATAGACTAGAATCCACACAAGTGTGAAATAGATTACAGAGAGTAGTATAGGTGTATAATTTGATGAGAAATTTAGGTTTTGGGATTTTTAGTATGTTGAGGATGGAAGCAAGATGGAGGGCACAGGGTGTTGTCCTGGGTTTCTTCTTCTTGGGTTTGGGTGACATTTTGTAATTGGGCAGAAGAATCCGCATTGCGGGCTCTTTGGGATCAGTTATTGGGTTAAAAGGGAAAATAATCTAGGTGTCAGTTCTTAATTGGAGAGTTTATTTTTAAAAGACTTTGTAACAAGAGATTGTGAGCCATTTTGTGCCTTGCTAATGAAAAGCTGCTGAATTCACAGTAGTGAAGCTGTTTTACTGATAAGAAATAATAAAAACCTGAGTCCAAACAAAAACTACTCTCTCAAGTGCCTTCAATCCAGACCAGAGAAATCAATAATATTGGAGTCTCCCCATCTCTCTCCATTGCTGATAATCCAGCAATGCTCAGGGTATCTGCATCCTTCCTTCCTCTGGGAGGATATCCTAGCTTTAGACCCAGTCCCCTTTTCAAGGCTTCTAGACAGCATTATTACTGATCACTGAAGCTTACATAGGAGATAGATGTTTTCTGCTCAGTAACAATCATTCTTTTGGTTAATAAACATACTTTTGGTTCTCTTTTTCTATTAAGTGACTAGGCAATATTTCTCACAGAAGAAAGCAGATTTTACTGTACCTTATATAATAACATCATTGTCTACATGCATAACAAAACCAGCCAGCTGATTGCTTGAAGTTCCCTGCCCTTTTCTAGTCAGATGATCTATAATATAAAGTCAGGAAGAAATTGTTATCTTCAATTTGTTCAAACCATATTCTTTTTCAGTGCGCTCTGTGGTGGCTTGTAACCCTGCTTTTCTTTATTTTCAACTTGCAAAATAGTAAAAGCTAAAAAAGATCCTTCACTAAAAGCTTTTCATGTGCACTTTTTTCACAAACATATAAGGAATTTCTAGGAAAATATAGCATCTGCCTATCCACACCATCAAAGAAAGACTCTCAAGAAAAGCAGACCGACAGCATACAATAGAATAAATGTCTTCCATTTTAGAGATGCCATGTTTAGAGCTAGAAACTCACTGACCTTACAGATATTATGAAAAATATCCACAGTAGGCAGTGGCAAGGTGCTTAGTGACTATTTTTTGGGCTCTTAAACAGCAGATGGATATGCAAAAGCAGTGAAAGGGGGACCCCTCAGGTTTTGCATAAAGGAAAAACATTTTCATTAAAACATTTTCATGAAAAGGAAACCTGTGTGCTCAGAGTGAAATCACCTGTGGAGCTAAACATTAAATCTTCCTATTTCACTTTCTGCAAGGTATGAATTCAGATGTAATATATTTCTAATCCTTTATTTACTATTCTTATGGCTAAGCGCCTAACTGCAAAAAGTGCATCTGAGAGAGTTTTAGGAAAAACTGCATTCAGAAGAAAATAACTACGCAATATTTCAGGGCAAACCAACAGTCTGGACAATTACAAATGGAGTTTTCTGAAAATAAATAAAGATTCTGTGTTTATCTGAAAAATATGAAATGTGTCCTCCCCATTTGTCTCCTCGTGAGAATCCTGATAGGTAACTGTGGCTGAGGTGATATTTGAAAAACTCAGAGAAGTAAATCATATGAAAGTGTTTTTTGTTATACATTCACAGCAGAAAAAAAAGTGAATATGAATTTTTGCCATCAGCTCAAGCTTTTCTCTAAATTCTAGTACCTTCTTCATAGTACAATTTACTGATCCACAGCAGGTATAACACTGAAAAATAAAGAACCATAAAAATAAAAATTTTGCAATTCTTCTTATTTTGTTTAATTTTCATTTAAAAGTTATGAACTGAAATGCTGATCCCATTGCTTTGGTATTAGTTATAAATGAGGCTTATGTACAAAAAAAATATGAAAACACTTGTGGCAATTATTACATAGCTACTCTAATTCATTAAAATACCCTTCATCTATGTGTTTGCAACTACAAAATAATGCTGGATTTTCTCCTTAGAAATAATTAAAGTTAAATTTAGTTTGTCGACTCAAACTGTTTCTGACATCAATGGAAATACTTTTACACTGCTTCAAAAGGGGCAAACTCATAGGAGACTACTAAGAACAATTTACACCTGGCAAGGTTATGGATGTGCTCTCCTCACTTGGGTGTTTTGTATGAAGATATTCCACGTGCTGTGAGGCATAGTCTCCAATAATAGAACATTGCTCTAATTTCCTAGCTGGGGAAATATGATTTAGCAGTCTGTTGAAGGCCTGCTAGAAGTTCATGGAAATTATGACTGCTCTATTCAGATAAGGCTGCTTGTATTTTAGGCTAGTTTCTCCTTTCTCTTTGTAAAGAGACTTGCCGTCTCTGTATGAAGAGTGTGTTCATTGTGATTTCTGTGGGGCTTGTATTCCCTGAAATATTTTGATTCATTACTATGGAAGCAGTTAGGTCACAAGCATGCATTTATGATTTTGAAAGGAATAATTTGCCTCACTAAGAAAATTAAAATCCAAATCTGGTGCTTTGTATACAGCCAAGGGCAATAGCTAAACAAAAGCAGATCTGCATTTACTTTTAAACATCACGTTTTGTGAAATAAATCTGTATATTATACAAAAATAAGATTTTTTTCATCCCAGTGTTTTGTTGCACTATGTCAATAAAAACTTTTGGATCCTGCAGTTAGCTTTCTAAGCAAATGCTGGGAGAAAGCAGGAAGTCATCCTCTGAAGAAGCTAACCCAGTGAAGGCCATATCAGGCAGTTATAGGTTGCTGCAAGGAAAATTAAATTCCACTGGGAATGGAATTCCTGTGGAGTTGCATGATTAATTAAAACCCACACTTATTTTTGATCCTTTGAAAAGAAATTTTTTCACAGGCACTAGTGTTGTGACCAGAATTCCCCTGTTATGAAATATTCTGGCATGGTGTGATTTCAATTTGTGTGCTGAAGTTGTTCATTTTAAGAAGATTTAACCAGATTAATGTCACTTACCCTGAGAAGTATTTAATTGCTAAGAATGAACAGGATTTTTAAGTTTCGTGGCTAAGAAGTTCCCAAAGAGAAGACACATAGGGTTCAGAACTTTTGTATATGTTGTAGTCTTGCCACTGAGGCAGAGTCCAGTCCAATGCATTGAACTAGGAGAAGATGTTGCAAATCTTCTCATCCTTAACTGGTAGTTCAACATTGGTCTTATGAAGGGCTAAATGTGCTGTTAAGCCATTTTTGAGTGGTCCTGGATAAAAGGGTTGAAAAGTTCTAGTGTTTTATGTCATCATTTTACAGAGGAGGATTACATTTTGATATTCCATGATCCTTCCACTGCTTCAGGAGAAACCATCCCTCCCCATGTGTGCACTTCAAGTACTTCACCTTTTCATGAGGCCCATGAAAATGAAAGACACAACTTTAGGAGATATTAGAGTAAAAAACAAAAAAAAAATTAGAAACTCTTATTTAATTTTCTTTAAATCTGAGATTTTTTTCAAAAAATATTTCTATTTCTATAAAATCTGACATTTTTTGAAATAGTTTTATTATTTTTTCCCCTTTACACCATAATCTTTATACTGCCTTTAGGGTCTGGTCAGTTCATACAGTCAAACATAAACTACTTCCTTATATTTAAAAGATGATTTTAATTTATTTTACTGAGGAAGCCATTAAGGAGTGTCTTGCCTTCAAAAAGCCTAAGGAAATAATAGTAATGTTTCATAAACTAAAAGAATTGTGAATAATCTCCACTTTTGTATAATTCTAAAGTGATTTTCATCAACAATTTTTTAAATTTTCTTTTGAAAAACTTCTCTGTTTTAACCAGAACATTAATATGTAAATTGAATTTGGGTGGGGAAAGTTCTCTCTTTTAAAGAGGGCATTTTGGGTTTTTTGTTTCTTTGTTTGGGGTTTTTTTTGAGAATTTGTCTCTAGAAGGCTTCTATCCACAACACAGAAGGTTTTTCCATCTTTTCTTTCTACCCCACCAAATTAGAAACCTAGTGACATCTGAATATGGAAGAGGTTGCAGGAGTTAAAAATGGTAGGTCTGCTTGCAATTTCAGACAATTGCCAGGCCTGTACAGAATTCAAACATCTAGTGAATAATCTGAAATGTTGAAATAACCTGTATCCTATTATTGATGGTAGCACAAGAATACAGTAGGTGGAAATAATCTTATTTTTGATAGTGCTTGCTTTCTGAAGCTCTATATGCCAGTTATTGAATGCCTGTGCTCCTAAACATTATTCTAGACCACAGTTCCCTCTGTGACACCAGCAGTGCCTGTGTTTCACAGAGCACAGTGTTGTAAATAAATCCAGGGTAGTGACTCTGATCACTGTGTGGGCCATTCACTCAGGAATCAGACTCAGTGATCCTTGTGAGTCCCTCCCAACTCAGAATATTCTGTGACTCTGCGCAAAAGAAGGATGATGCTGCGAACAAGGTGTCCTTGCTATTTCTCATAGCTGCCCCAAAGAGCTTATGCTGGCACAAAAGTGCTGCAGGGTATTGTCAGAAGCCATTTTAAAAAAATTAAACATCTGAGAAAATAGGCCTACAACACCCCGTATAACTCTGATGGCTAATGACATCAGTCCCTAAATACACCAAACTCATCTAAATATGCTCTGAGCATTCAAGGAGGAATTACCAAACACAAGGGAAGTATCCTCCCTCCCGTGCTAGGGAGGTAAAGAGTTCAACTCTTAATTTCAGAAGTGCTCAATCCACTAGATACAGGTTATAAGTATTCATTAATGTATTTATTTATTCAGTCTTGTTGCTTATTTTCTCACTCGTTGTTGGCCCTGATTAAAAATAAAAGTTGACTTTATTTGGTATGGCTTATTTCCATTAAAGTTCAGCCCTAAACATTCCACTGTTCAAATACCTGCTCTATACATCATTATGGTAATGCCTGCATAACCCAATGTCACTCTTTATTGTGGGTATCCAAGGCTGGAGTGACAGAAACAAGTAGGAAGAAGCATTACAGAAAATGAGGTTTTGATGGAGGAAGAAATGAGTTGGAAATGTGCCAGGCACACTTTGTCAGTACTAACAGTCATCCTGAAAAATTCAGAAACCCACAAATCCCACCCTACAAAGCAGAAACTGAGTGAAATGGTATCAGAACTACTCATGATGTAAGAGTTCAGGGAAAAAAGAGAATTTCAGTAATACTTTATTGAAAAAAGGAAATAAGGGCCCCATGGAGTATTCTGTCTGAGAACTTGACAAAGTTTAAATACACAGCAGAAATGCTGGAAACTTCTTTGATTAGTCCTACATAAACTGTTGCTAGAATATGTTGTTTACTATTTAGAGAGTCCTATGGTATTCTTAATAGAGACAAAAAAATTAGTACTCAAAATATAAAGACTATGATTATGATTTCTTAACAGACAGAACGAAATGCAGAATTCTTCAATTTTAAAAACACATATTAGAGTAATATGACTTATGCATATCTATCAAATAGCCCAAAGCTTCATTCTGCCCTTAAATCAAGAAAATATAAGATAATTTCTTTGCTCTTTATTATTTTTAATATTTCAAATATTTCCAAGCTATGATTTTCCCTGGTTAATTTTCAAAGCTTTTTTTTTAAATTTTCCATATTTCTTTTGGATTACTGATGAACATGTAGCATTTAGTTTCTATCTGACATTAAATTCTGTTCTCTAATCACTTTAGTAAATTAGATTTCTTCTAAACATGCTATGCATTAGCATCTTAAGAAATCTTCCAGGAAAACTTTTAGAGTTAGTAACAGTACACAATGACACATAAAGTTAACCTTAAGTAATATTTTTAAGGGTGGGTGGACTTTATGCAAGTTCTATTTTCAACTCTTCTAGTTTACTACAAGCTTCTTCTGATCACAGTGGTTCTTGAACTGAAATCAACAATTTGCAAAGTGTAGAAGAAATTAGAATTCAGTTCTTAAAACAGCAGCAGGAGATGCGCTTATTTTTATCTCTACCCCAAACCAGGAACCTCAGAGCATTTGGTTATTAAACTACACTAAAGAAGTCTATGTGAGATTTCACCAAGGGAAACAATTCAGAATGATAAGAATTTGTGTCTCAGAGAAGAAAATATGTATTTTTACAGTGCATTCCACATGCAACTCAGATAAATATGTCATGGATTAGCAAAATAGCAGCTCACAAAGGCCAGGACCTCCACTGACTCAACAGGCAAGCAAAAAATTTATCAGAACAAAAGTGGCATAAAATTGTGCTTTTTTTACTCTGATAAATCTGTATTATATTGCAAAAATTTGCCTTTTTTCTTGGTGTAATAGGAAAAGGAAAAAGGAGAGGCATCTCCCTCTCTCTTATTTGATAATATCTGAAAATATATTTCTAACTGATGTGGTTATGAGGGGAAAGGGGTGGACAAGCATATATTTAATATCCCTGTTATTCTGTCCATGTCATGGTGTCCCAGGGGCTCAGGCAGAGGCACTGGGGTTCTGTAACCCTGCTTGGCTGCAGAGCCGAGGTAAAGCTGAACCAGCAGCCTTCGAGGAGGTAGAGTGGAGGTTATATTTGAGGAGATTAACTCCAAGTGCATACATGAAAAGGACGGAGGTGCACAGACTCTTTTCCCTTTCACATGTCTGAGTAGTCTGACAGCAGAGTCTGCTGCAGTGTCGCTGTGGGACAGGTAAGCAAAAGGATGAATTCATCCTTGCAAAGCAAGCAGTAATAATAAAAGATTGTGAAGAGGGTTTTGTGCTAATTTTAGCCACAAGAAATAGAGTATTTTATCTCCTCTAGTAAATTTTATTTTTAATCTTATAGTTTTTAATGGACTAAATTGAATTTTTAATGTCTAATTAATTTACTAATTAGTACTTTGGAGAGCTAGAGAAATTAAATTGGAGATTCAGAAAGTTTTGTCATTTATTTGACCTTTCCATTATTCCATTTCCATGAAGTATTAGCAGTTTCCCCACAAAAGGCAAAAAATATCCCTGTAAAAAAAAGGAAGAACTTCTATATGGTTAGTGCTACTAAGGTGTGCTGTGGTGCTCCAGATAAAAAACATAATAATACAAATATAATTCCAACTATGTGGTTTTGTAATTCTGGGCTGCCATTTTGAAACTGGTGAAGATAAAACCAAGATCCTTTGTCCAAGACTATTCAGTTGTTTTCTGGGCTATGTGGAGTATTTTCCCAAAGGCAAGAAAAGAGATTTATACCAATATATTTCTCCTATTCTCTTCTCTTCTCTTCTCTTTTCAAGTTAGGGATGTGACAGTTCCTGGTTCAGATCCTGGTTTGATTCTTTGGCAAAATCTGAAAGATATTAAAGAACTCTTAAAATCTTTAAAGTCTTTAAAGAGAATATTCTCCTGTGATCACAGGGTGCCTTTTGTAAGCTGATGTTGCTTCCTATATTTTTTTTTAAGAGACTGCAAAGAATGATCCTATTTAATTCCTCACTTATGATAAATGACTTCTTTTGGGACTTTTGAGAAGGAGTTCTGGAGAATCTGTAGCAGGCTGGAGAATCTGTCACATTTTTCTTTATTTATGACATTGCAGGTAGTGTGGGTAAGGATCCAATCTGTTGCCAAAAAAGAACCACTTCCTCCCAGAATAGCATTTCACTTCCTTCCCTCTCCAACCCCCAGAAAAGCTTAGACATTTCAGAAGCTGTCAGTTACTTTCACAGAAATGCTTCAATTCACCACAACAAAATTGATAGGAACATCAGAGGAGAACAGAAAAAATAATGTAGGCAGATATTTTTTTTATTTCACAGCTTTAAAATATGAGCTTTTCCTAAGCAAATTTTGGAGAGATTTTAATGAAATTTGTATATGTGTGGTTTATGTTGATGAGTGAATTCACTTTTGAACTCAAAGTGTAATCTCTGCAGCTTGGATTCATCTTTATATGAACATGCACCTCAGTTGCACATTATTACTATTACTATTATTAATAATAATTTATTGTACCTCACCCGATAAAAATTACTATGAGTACAGGCTGCCTATTTTACAAAAAATAATTAAAATAAAAGAAAATAAAAAACCAAAAAGACAGCAAGAGGTCTGTTTAATTCCATTTCAAGAGATGTGTGCTATTATAAGCCAATACCTGGGATTTAAATTTTAATCTCTTTTATATTGGTAATTCTTGTTTTCTCCCATGCCCTGTCTAAAAGAAAAAGCCATTACTGATTTACATTTATTCTTGTTTCCTCATTTTTAGCTTTCACTACAATATGAACATGCTTTTTTTCACTACAGTACTTAGTCCTCTGCTTTTTTTTCCCATTCTTCCATTTTACTCCTTCATGATTGCTTGGTATTTTATGTTCATCTATTCCTGCAGCTGCTACCACTTTGAAGTGTCCCTTAAGGAACTTTGACT